>NC_072384.2:7652238-8252238 GCF_028885625.2 Pongo pygmaeus | reverse complement strand
GAGGGGAACGTGTAATGCTATGTGGAATAAAATAGAATGAAATGTTCAACGGAATGGAATGGAATGTGGAATGGAAAGTGGAACGGAATGTGGAATGAAATGTGGAAAGTAATGGAAAGGAATGTGGAAAGAAATGTGGAATAGTATCTGGAATCAAACGTGGAATGGAATGGAATGGAATGTAGAATGATATGGAATGGAATGTGGAACTGAATGTGGAATACAATGTGGAATTGAATGTGGAACTGAATGGAATTGAATGTGGAATGGAATGGAATGAAAAGTGGAAAGGATTGTGGAATGGAATGCAATGGAATGTGGAATGGAATGGAATGGAAAGTGGAAAGGATTGTGGAATGGAATGCAATGGAATGTGGAATGGAACGGAATGGAAAGTGGAATGGAATGTGGAATGGAACGGAATGGAATGTGGAATGGAATCTAGAATGAAATGTGGAGTCGAAAGTGGAATGGAATTCAATAGATTGTGAAATAGAATGGAATGGAATGGTATCGAATGTGGAATGGAATGGTATGGAATGTGGAATGGAATTTGGGATGGAATGGAATGGACCATGGAATGGAATGTGGAATGGAATGGAATGGAATGTGGCACGCAATGTAGAATGGAATGTTTAATGGAATGGAATGGAATGTGGAATGGAATGTGAAATGGAATCGAACGGAATGTCAAATGGAATGTGGAATAGAATATGAATGAAATGGAACGTGTAATGGAATGTGCAGTTGAATGAGGAATGGAATGTGGAATGTACCGGGGAATGGAATGTGGAATAAAATGGAATGGAAAGTTTAATGGAATGTGGAATGAAATGGAATGAAATGTCGAATGGATTGTTTAATGCAATGTGGAATGCAATGGAATGGAAAGTGGAATGTAATTTGGAATCGAATGGAGTGGAATACGGAATGGAATGTTGAATGGAATGTGCAACTCAATGTGGAATGGAATGGAATGGAATGTGGAATGAAATGTGGAATGGAATGTGAAATGGAAAGGAATGGAATGTGGAATGGAATGCGGAATGGAATGTGGAATGGAACGGAATGGAATGTGGAATAGAATGTGGAATGGAATGTGGAAAGGAAAGTAGAAAGTAATAGAATAGAATGTGGAATGAAACGAGGAATAGAATGGAATGGAAGGTCTAATGGAACGTGGATTGGAAGGTGGAATGGAACGTGTGATGGAATGTGGAATGGAATGAAATTTGGAACGGAATGTGGAATTGAATGGAATGGAATGTGGAATGAAAGGAGGAATGCAACGGAATGGAATGTGGAATGGAATGTGGAATGCAATGGAATGGAATGTAGAATAGAATGGAGTGGAATGGAATGGAATGCTGAATGTAATGGAGTGGAATGTGGAATGCAATTCAATGGAATGAAATGTGGAATGGAATGGAATGGAATGTGGAATGGAATGGAATGGAATGTGGAATGAAATGTGGAATGGAATTTGGAAAGGAAAGGAATGGAATGTTGAATGGAATGGAATGGAATGTGGAATAGAATGGAATGGAATGGAATGAGGAATGGAATGTGGAATGGAATGTATTGTGGAAGGGAATGTGGAATGGAATGCAATGGAAGGTGGAAAGGAATGGAATGAAAGGCGGAATGGAATAGAATGTGGATTGGAATGGAAGAGAAAGGGGAATGGAATGGAAAGTGAAGTGTAACGTGGACTGGAATGTGAAATGTAATGTGGAATGAAATGTGGACTGGAATGAGGAATGGAGTGAAATGAAACATGGAAAGGAATGGAATGGAATAGTGTGGAACGTGGAATGGAACGTGGAATGGAAAGTGGAATTGAATGCGGAATAGAATGGAATGGAATGGGGAATGGATAGTGGAATGGAATGTGGAATGGAACGTGGAATTGAACGTGGAAATCATCCTGGAATGGAATGGAATAGAATTTGGAATGGAATGTGCACTGGAATTTGTTATGGAATGGAATGTGGAATAGAATGTGGAGTGGAATGAAATGGAAAATGGAATGGAATGCAATGCAATGTGGAATGGAATGTGGAAAGCAATGTGGAATGGAAAGTGGAATGCAAAGCAATGTAATGTGGAATGGAATGTGGAATGGAAAGTGCAAAGTAAAGTGGAATGGAATGCAAAGGGATGTGGAATGGAACGTGGAATGGAATGGAATGGACGTGGAATTGAGAGTGGAATGTAACATTTAATGGAACGTGGCATGGAATGTGGAATGGAAGAGAATGGAATGTGGAATGGAGTGAAATGGAATGTGGTATGGAAAGTGAAAAGGAATGTGGAATAGAATGTGGAAAGGAATGTAATGTAATGTGCAATGGAATGTCGAATAGATTGTGGAAGGGAACATGGAATGGGAGTGAATGGAAAGTGGAAAATATTGTGGAATGTAATACAATGGAATGTGAAATGTAACGGTATGGAATGTGGAATGGAATGTGTAACGGAATGGAATGGAAAGTTGAATGGAATGTGGAATGGAATGTGAAAGGAAAGTAATGATTTGTGAAAAGGAATGGAAAGGAATGGTATGGAATGTGGAACGGAATGGAATGGAATGTGGAATTGAACGTGGTAAGGAATGTGGAATGGAACGTGGAAAGGAATGGAATGGATTGTGTAATGGAATGGAATGTTATGTGGAAGGGAAAGGAATGGAATGAGGAAAGGAATGGAATGGAAGGTGGAAGGCAATGTGGGATGGAATTGAATGGAATGTGGAATGAAAAGTGGAATGCAATGGAATGTGGAATAGAATGTGGAATGCAATGTGGAATGGAATGGACTGGAATGTGGAATGGAATGTGGATTGGAAAAGAATTGAATAGTATGGAATGTGGAAAGGAATGGAATTGAATGTGGAATGGAATGTGGCATGGAATGGAATGAAACGTGAAATGGAACGTGTAATGGAACGTGGAATGTAATGGAATGAAACCTGAAGTGGAACGTGTAATGGAACGTGAAATGGAACTTGGAATGGAACGAAGAATGGAATGCAATTGAATGTGGATTGGAAGGGAATGGGACGCGGAATGGAATGTGTAATGGAATGAAATGAAACGGAATGGCATGTGGAATGGAATGGAATGGAATGTGGAAAGGAAAGGAATGGAATGTGGAATGGAATGGTATGGAATGTGGAATGGAATGGAATGGAAAGTAATGTTGAATGGAATGGAGTGGAATGTGGAATGAAATGGAATGGAATGTGGTATGGAATGGAATTGAATGTGGAATGGAATGTAATGCAATGTGGAATGGAATGGATTGGAATGAGGAATGGAATGTGGAATGGAATGCAATGGAATGTGGAATGGAACGGCATGGAAAGTGGAATGTGGAAGGTAATGGAATGAAATGGAATGGAATGCGGAATGCAATGGAATGAAATGTGGAATGGAGTGGAATGGAAAGGAATGAAATATGGAATGGACTGGAATGGAATCTAATGGAATGTGGAATTGAATGGAATGCAGTGTGGAAAACAATGGAATGGAATGGAATTTCGAATGAAATGGAATGGAACGTGGAATGGAATGTGGAATGGAATGTGGAATGGAATGGAATGGAATGGAATTTGTAACAGAAGGGAAAGGAATGGAATGCGGAATGGAATGTGGAAAGGAATGTGGATTGGAATGGAATGGAATGTGGAATAGAATGGAATGGAATGTGGAACGGAAAGGAATGGAATGGAATGGAATGGAAAGTGAAATAGAATGGGGAATGGAATGTTAAATGGAATGTGGAATGGAATGTGGAACGGAATGTAATGGAACGTGGAATGGAGTGGAATGGAACGTGGAATGGAGTGGAATGGAACGTGGAAAGGAATAGAATGGAACGTGGAGTGTAATGGATCGTGGAATGGAATGGAGAAGATCTTGGAATGGAACGTGGAATGGATCATGGAATGGAACGTGGAATGGAATGTGGAAAGGAATGTGGAATGGAATATAAAGGAATGTGGTATGAAATGTGGAATGGAATGGAATGTGAAATTGAATGTGGAATTTAATGCAATGGAATGAGAATGGAATGTGGAACGGAATGGATTGGTATGTGGAATGGAATGGATTGTGGTATGGTATGTTGAATGGAATGTCAAATGGAATGGAAAGGAATGTGGAATGGAATGGAATGGAATGTTGAATGGAATGGAATGAATTGTAATGTAAAGTGGAATGGAATGTGGAATGGAAAGGATTGGAATGTGGAATGGAATGTGGAATGGAATGGAATGGATTGTGGAAGGGAATGTGGAAGGCAAAGTGGAATGGAGTGGAATGGAATTTGCAATGGAATGTAGAACTGAAAGTGGAATGGAATGGAAAGGAAAGTGGAATGAAACGCGGAAAGGAATGGAATGGATCTAGGAATGGATAGTGGAATGGAAAGTGGAATGGAATGGAATGGAATGTGGAATGAAATGTGGAATGGAATGTTGAATGGAAGGTAGAAAGCAATTTAATTGAAAGTGGAATGGAATGTGGAATGGAATGGAATGGAATGTGGAATGGAATGGAATGGAAAGTTTAAAAGGAATGGAATGGCAAGTGGAAAGGTATGTGGACTGGAATGGAATGCACTCTGAAATGGAATGTGGAATGAACTGGAATGGAATTTTCAATGGAATTTTCAATGGATTCTGGAAAGGAACGTGGAATGGAATGTATTGTAATGTGCAATGGAATGTGGAATGGAATGTCGAAAGGAACGTGGAATTGAACGGAATGGAATGTAGAATGGAATGTGTAGTGGAATGTGGAATGGAAAGTGGAATGGAATGGAATGGAATGTCGAATGCCAGGTGGAATGGAATGGAATGGAACGTGGAATGGAATGGAAATGAATGTGGAATGGAAAGTGGAATGGAACGTGGATTGGAATGTGGAATGGAAAGTGGAATGGAATATGGAATATAATGTGGAATTCAAAGGAATGGAATGTGGAGTAGAATGTGGATTGGCATGGAATGGAATCCAGAATGGAATGGAATGTAATGGTACGGAATGTGGAGTGAAATGGAAGGGAACATATAATGGCACGTGGAATGGACCGTGGAATGGAATGTGGAATGGAATGGAATGGAATGTGGAATGGAATGGAATGCAATGTGGAATGGAATGGAATGGAATGTGGAATGGAATGGAATGTGGAATGAAATGGAAAGGAATGAGGAATGGAAAGGAATGGAATGCGGAATGGAATGGAATTTTATGGAATGAGGAATGGAACGGAATGGAATGGAAAGGAATGGAATGTGGAATGGAATGGAATGGAATGGAATGGAATGGAATGGAATGTGGAATGGAATGGAATGGAATGGAATGGAATGTAGAATGGTATGGAGTGGAATGTGGAATGGAATGGAATGGAATAGAATGGAATGAGGAATGGAATGGAATGGAATGGAATGGATTGTGGAATGCAATAGAATGGAATGTGGAATTGAAAGTGGAATGCAATGGAAAGCAATGTGGAATGGAACGTGCAACGGAATGTAATGGAACTTTGAATGGAACTTAGAATAGAACATGGAATGGAACATGGAATGGAAAGTGGAATGGAACATGGAATGGAATGGGGAATGGAGTGTGGAATGGAACGTGTAATGGAAAGGAATTGAACGTGAAATGGAACAGGGAATTGAATGGAATGGAATGTGAAAGGGAATGTGGAAAGGAATGTGGAATGGAACGTGGAATGGAACGTGGAATGGAATGGAATGAAACGTGGAATGGAAGGTTGAATGGGATGTGGAATGGAACGTGGAATGGAAAGTGGAATGGAGCGGAATGGAATGTGGAATGGAATGGAATTGAATACGGAATGGAATGCAATATAATGTGGAATGCAAAATGGAATCAAATGGAATGGTATGATTAATAGAATGTGGAATGGAACGGAAAGGATTCCAGTATGGATTGGAATGGAATGAGGAAACGAATGGAATGAATCGTGGAATGGAACGTGGAATGGAACTTAAAATGGAACGCAGAATCGAATGTATAATGCAATTTGGAATGGAATGGAATGGAAAGTGCACGGGAATGGAATGGAATGTGCAATGCAATTTGGAATGCAATGGAATGGAATGTGGAATTGAATGGAATGTGGAATGGAATCTGGAATGGAATGTGCAAAGGAATGGAATGTGGAATGGAATGTGGAATTGAGTGGAATGGAATGTGGAATGGAAAGTGTAATCGAAGGTGGAATGAAACATGGAATTCAATGTAATAAAACATGGAATGGAATGTGGAATGGAATGGAATGGTATGTGCAAAAGAATGTAATCTAATGTGGAATGCAACGTGGAATGTAATGGACTGGAATGTGGAATGCAAAGTGGAATGGAATGGAATAGAATGTGGAATGCAATCTGGAATGGAATGGAATGGAATGTAGAAGGGAATGTAGAAAGGAATGTGGAATGTAAAGTAGAATAGAATGGAATGGAATGTGGAATGCAATGTGGAATGGAATGGAATGGAATGTGGAAGGGAATGTGAAATAGATGGTGGAATGGAATGTGTAATGGAGTGGAATGGAATGGAATGTGGAAGGGAATGTGGAATGGAATGGAATGGAATGTGGAATGGAATGGAATGTGGAATGAAATGGAAAGGAATGAGGAATGGAAAGGAATGGAATGCCGAATGGAATGGAATTTTATGGAATGAGGAATGGAATGGAATGGAATGGAAAGGAATGGAATGTGGAATGGAATGGAATGGAATGGAATGGAATGGAATGGAATGTGGAATGGAATGGAATGGAATGGAATGGAATGTAGAATGGTATGGAATGGAATGTGGAATGGAATGGAATGGAATAGAATGGAATGAGGAATGGAATGGAATGGAATGGAATGGATTGTGGAATGCAATAGAATGGAATGTGGAATTGAAAGTGGAATGCAATGGAAAGCAATGTGGAATGGAACGTGCAACGGAATGTAATGGAACTTTGAATGGAACTTAGAATAGAACATGGAATGGAACGTGGAATGGAAAGTGGAATGGAACATGGAATGGAATGGGGAAAGGAGTGTGGAATGGAACGTGTAATGGAAAGGAATTGAACGTGAAATGGAACGGGGAATTGAATGGAATGCAATGTGAAAGGGAATGTGGAAAGGAATGTGGAATGGAACGTGAAATGGAACGTGGAATGGAATGGAATGAAACGTGGAATGGAAGGTTGAATGGGATGTGGAATGGAACGTGGAATGGAAAGTGGAATGGAGCGGAATGGAATGTGGAATGGAATGGAATTGAATACGGAATGGAATGCAATATAATGTGGAATGCAAAATGGAATCAAATGGAATGGTATGATTAATAGAATGTGGAATGGAACGGAAAGGATTCCAGTATGGATTGGAATGGAATGAGGAAACGAATGGAATGAATCGTGGAATGGAACGTGGAATGGAACTTAAAATGGAATGCAGAATCGAATGTGTAATGCAATTTGGAATGGAATAGAATGGAAAGTGCACGGGAATGGAATGGAATGTGCAATGCAATTTGGAATGCAATGGAATGGAATGTGGAATTGAATGGAATGTGGAATGGAATCTGGAATGGAATGTGCAAAGGAATGGAATGTGGAATGGAATGTGGAATTGAGTGGAATGGAATGTGGAATGGAAAGTGTAATCGAAGGTGGAATGAAACATGGAATTCAATGTAATAAAACATGGAATGGAATGTGGAATGGAATGGAATGGTATGTGCAAAAGAATGTAATCTAATGTGGAATGCAACGTGGAATGTAATGGAGTGGAATGTGGAATGCAAAGTGGAATGGAATGGAATAGAATGTGGAATGCAATCTGGAATGGAATGGAATGGAATGTAGAAGGGAATGTAGAAAGGAATGTGGAATGTAAAGTAGAATAGAATGGAATGGAATGTGGAATGCAATGTGGAATGGAATGGAATGGAATGTGGAAGGGAATGTGAAATAGATGGTGGAATGGAATGTGTAATGGAGTGGAATGGAATGGAATGTGGAAGGGAATGTGGAATGGAATGTGGAATGGAATGAGGAATGGAAAGGAATGGAATGAGGCCGGGAATGTGGAATGCAAACTGGAATGAAATGTGGAATGGAATGGTATGGAATATGGAATAGAATGTGGAGAGCTATGGAATGGAATGTGGAAAGGAATGTGGTAAGCAATGCAATGGAATGTGGAATGAAATGTAGAATGCAATGGAACGGAATGTGGAATGGAATGTGGAATGGAATGGAATGCAATGAGGAATGGAATGTGGAATGGAATGTGGAATGGAATGTGGAATGGAAGATGGAATGGAGTGTGGAATGGAACGTGGAATGGAAGATGGAACGGAATGTAATGGAATGAGGAATGGAAGGTGCAATGGAATGGAAAGGAATGTGGAATAGAATGAAATGTGTATTGGAATGTGGAATGGAATGGAATGTTCAAATAGAATGGAATGGAATGTGCAACGGAATGTGGAATGTAATGGAATGCTATGTGGAATGGAATGTGGAATGGAATGGAATGGAATGTGGAATGGAATGTTCAATTGAATGTGGAATGGAATGTGGAATGGAATGTAATGGAATGTAGAATGGAATGTGGAATGGAACGTAGAATGGAACGGAATGGAATGTGGAATGGAATATGGAATGGAATGTGGAAGGGAACATTTAATGGAAAGTGGAAATGAACGTGGAATGGAATGGAATGGAAAGTGGAATGGAATGTGGAATGGAATGGAATGGAATGGAACATGGAATAGAACGTGGAAAGCAATCTTGAATGGAACCTTGATTGGAATGTGAAGTGAAATGGAATGGAATGTGGAACGGAATGGAATGCAATGTGGATTGGAATGGAATGTAGTGGAATGTGGAATGGCACGGAATGGAATGGAATGGAATGCGGAATCCGATGGAATGAAATGTGGAATGGAATGGAATGGAATGAAATTTAATGTGGAACGGAATGTAATGGAATCTAAAGGAAATTGGAATTGAATGCAATGGAATGTGGAATGGAATGTGGAATGGAACAGAATGCAAAGTGGAATGGAATGTGGAATGGAATGTGCAAAGGAAATTGTTATAGAGTGGAATGGAACATGGAATGGAATGTGGAATGTAGCAGGACATGTAATGAGGAATGGAATGTGGAATGAAATGGGCAATGGAACGGAAGGTAATGTGTAATGGAATGTGCAATGGAAGGTGGAATGGAACGTGGAATGTAATGGAATGGAACGTGGAATGGAACGTAGAATGGAATGCAATGTAACGTGGAATGGAATGTGGAATGGAACGTGGAATGGAACGAGCAATGTAACGTGGAATGGTATGTGGAAAGGAATGGGCAATCGAACGCGGAATGGAACGTGGAAGGTAGTGGAATGGAAAAGGAAATGGGACATGGAATTGAATGAAATGGAACGTGGAATGGAATCTGGAATAGAATGTGGAATGGAATCTGGAATGGAACAGAATGAAATGTGGAATGGATTTGGAATGGAATGAAATGGGATGTGGAATGAAAAGTGGAATGGGATGTGTAATGGAATGGAGTGGAATGTGGAAAGGAATGCAACGGAATGTGGAATGGGATGTGGACTGGAATGGAATGCAATGTGGAATGGAATGTGGAATGGAATGGAATGGAAAGTGGAATGCAGTGTGGAATGGAATTGTGTGGAATGTGGAAAGGAAAGTAATGGAATGTAGAAGGGAATGTGGAATGGAATGTGGAATGGAACGGAAAGGAATGTGGAATGGAATGTGGAATGGAATGTGGAATGGAAAGTGTAATGGAATGGAATGTGGAATTGAAATTGTAATGGAATGGAATGGAATGTCGAATGGAACGTGGAATGAAACAGAATGGAACGTTGAATGCAACATGGAATGGAATGTGGAATGAAATGTGGAATGGAGCATGGAAATGAATGTGGAAAGGAATGTGGAATAGAACGTGGAATGCAATGGAATGGAAGTTGGAATTGAACGTGGAATGGAATGGAATGGGGAATTTAACGTGGAATGGAATGGAGTGCAACGTGGAATGGAAGGTGGAATGGAAAGTTGAATGGAATATGGAATGGAACGGAATGTGTAATGGAATGGAATGGATTGTGTAATAGAATGGAATGGAATGTGGAAGAGAATATAATAGAATGGTATGTGGAATGGAATGTAATGGAAGGTGGAATGGAATGGAATGGAATGTGGATTGGAATGGAATGGAAAATGGAAAGGAATGGAAAGTGAATTGGAATGTGGACTCAAATGTGAAATGGAATGAGGAATGGAATTTGGAATGGAATTTGGAATACAAAGGAATCTAATGTGGAATGGAACGTGGAATGGAATGGAATGCAAAGTGGAATGGAAAGTGGAATGTAACATTTAATGGAACATGGAATCGAATGTGGAATGGAATGGAAAGGAATCTGGAATGGAAGTGAATGGAAAATGGAAATTAATGTGGAATGTAACGCAATGGCATGTGGAATGCGATGGAAAGGAATGTCAAATGGAATCGAACGGATTTTGGAATGAAATGGAACTGAATGGTATGGAATGTGTAATAGAATGGAGTGGAATGTGGAATGAAACGTAGAATGGAACGTGGAATGGAATGTGGAAAGGAAAATAGAATGGAAAGTGGAAAAGAATGGAATGGAATGTGAAATGGAATGGAATACAATGTGGAATTGAAAGTGGAATGGAATGCACTGGAATGTGGAATGCAAAGTGGACTGTAATGGAATGGAATGTGGAACGGAATAGAATGGAATGTGGAAGGCAATGTGGGCTGGAATGGAATGGAATGTAGAATGGAAAGTGGAATGCAATGTAATGTGGAATGGTATGTGGAATGCTATGTGGAATGGAATGTATTGGAATGTGGAATGGAATGTGGAATGGAATGGAATTGAATTGTATGGAATGTGGAATGGAATGGAGTTGAATATGGGATGAAATGTGCAATGGAACGGAATGGAACGCGAAATGGAACATGGAAAGGAACGTGGAATGGAACGTGGAATGGAATGTAATTGAATGTGGATTGGAATGGAATGCAACGCGGAATGTAATGTGTAAAGGAATGGAAAGGAATGCAATGGAAGTTCGAATGGAATGTAATGGAATGTGGAATGGAAGGAAATGAAATCTGGAATGGAATGGTATGGAAAGGAATGTTGAAAGGAATGGAGCGGAATGTGGAATGCAATGGAATGGAATGAGGTATGGAACGGAATGTAATGTGGAATGGAATTGAATGTAGCGGAATGTTTAATGGAATGGGACGGAACGGAATGGAATGTGGAAGGGAATGGTAGGGAATGTGGATTGGAATGGAATAGAATATAATGTGCAATGGAATGGAATGGAACGTGTAATGGAATGTGGAATGGAATGTGGAATGGAATGTGGAATGGAATGGAATGTGGAATAGAGTGGAAGGGAAAGTAGAATGTAATGGAATGGAATGTGGAATAGAATGGAAAGGAATGGAATGTGGAATGGAATGTGGAATGAAAAGTAAAAAGGAATGGAATGTGGAATGGAATGTAGAATGGAAAGTAAAATGGAATGTAAAATGGAATGTGGAATGGAATGAAATGGAACGTGGAATGGAATAGAAAGGAATGTGGAATGGAAAGTGGAATGGAATGTGGAAAGTAAAGGAATGTGGAATGAAATGTGTAATGGAATGGAATGGAAGGTTTAAATGGAAAGGAATTTAATGTGGAATGGTATGTGGAATAGAATGTGGAATAAAATGGAATGGAATGTGGAAGGTAATCTGGAAACGAATGTGGAATGGAATGTGGAATGGAATGGAATGGAATGGGGAAGGGAATGTGGAATGTAATGTGGAAAGGAATGGAATGGAATGTGGAATGGAATGTGGAATGGAATGCAATGGAATGTGGAATGGAATGGAATGGAATGAGGAAGGGAATGTGGATTGGAATGTGGAATGGAAAGTGTAATGGAATTGAATGGAATGTGTAATGGAAAGGGTAATACAATGGAAAGTTGAATGGAATGTGGAATGGAATGGAATGGAATGTCTAATGGAATGTGCAATGGAATGGGATGGAATGTGGAATGCAATGTGGAATAGAATGTGGAATTGTATGGAATGCAACTTCGAATGGAATGTGGAATGGAATGGAACGCAATGTGGAATGGAATGTGTATTAGAATGTCCAATGGAATAGAATGGAATGTGGAATGGAATGGAATGGAAAGGGGAATGGAATGGAAAGGGGAATGAAATAGAAAGGAATGGAAATTGGAACGGTATGGAGTGGAATGTGGAATGGACTGGAATGGAATGGAATGGAATGTGGAATGGAATCTGATGGAACATAATGGAATGTGGAATGCAATGTAATGGAATGGAATGGAATGTGGAATTGAATGGAATGGGAAATGGAAAGGAATGGAATGGAATAGATTGGAAGGTGGAATGGAATGAGAAATGGAATGTGGAATGGAACGTGGAATGGAATGAAATGTACAGTGGAATGGAGTGGAATGGAAAGTGGAATGGAATGGAATGGAACTTTGAATGGAACGTAGAATGGAACATGGAATGTAACGTGCAATGCAACATATAATGGATTGGAATGGAATGTGGAATGGAATGGAGTGGAATGTGGAATGGGATGGAATGGAATGTGGAACGGAATGGAATGGAATATGGAATGGAAGGAGGAATGGAATGTGGAATGGAAAGTGCAATGGAATGTGTAATGGAATTTGGTTTGGAATGGAAATGAAAGTGGAATGGAACGGAAGGCAACGAGGAATGCCATGTGGACTGGAATGCAAAGGAATGTGGAATGGAATGTGGAATGGAGTGGAATGGAATGTGGAATGGAATGTGAAATGGAATGTGGACAGGAATGCAATGCAATATGGAAAGGAAAGTGCAATGGAATTTGTTATGGAATGGAATGAAATGTGGAATGGAATGTGGTGTGCAATGGAATGGCATATGGCATGAAATGCAATGGAATGTGGAATAGAATGTGGAATGGAAAGTGAAATGGAATGGAAGGGATTGTGGAATGGAACGTGGAATGTAATGTAATGGAACGTGGAATGTAATGTAATGGAACGTGGGATGGAACGTGCAATGTAACGTTTAATGGAACGGGGAATGGAATGTGGAGTTGAATGGAATGGAATGTGGAACGGAATGGAATGGATTGTGGAATGGAATGGAATGGAATGTGGAATGGAATGTGAAATGGAATGTGGAAGGTATGTGAAATGGAATGTGGAATGGAAAGTGGAATTGAATGGAATGGTATCTGGAATGGAATGTCTAATGAAATGCAATGGAATGTGGAATGGAATGAAATGAAATGTGGAATGGAAAGTTGAATGGAACGTGGAATGGAACGTGGAATGCAATGTCAGGGAATGTGAAATGGAATGTGGAAGGGAAAGTGGAATAGAACGGAATATATTGTGTAATGGAATGTGAAATGGAATATGGAAGGGAAAGTGGAATAGAACGGAATATATTGTGTAATGGAATGTGGAATGTATTGTGGAAAGGAAAGTTTAATCGAACGGAATGGAATGTGGAATGGAATGTGGAATGGAATGCAATGGAACGTGGAATGAAACGTGGAAATGATCGTATAATGGAATGTGAAATAAAATGGAATGGAATGATGAATGGAATGGAATGGAATGAGGAATGAAGAGTAGAACGGAATGTGGAATGAAATGTGGAATGGAATGGAAAGGAATGTAGAAAGAAATGTGGAGAAGATTGTGGAATCGAAGGTGGAATGGAATGGAATAGAATGTGGAATGCTATGTAAAGGAATGTGGAATGGAATGTGGAATAGAATGTGGAAAGGAATGTGGAATTGAATGGAAAGGAATGTGGAATGGAATGGAATGGAAAGTGCAAAGGTATGTGGAATGTAATGCAATATAATGTGGAATGGAATGGAATGGAATGTGGAAAGGAAAGTGGAAGGGAACAGAATGGCATGTAGAATGGAATATGGAATCAAAAGTGGAATGGAATGGAATGGATTGTTGAATGGTATGGAATGGATTGGTATGGATTGTGGAAAGGAATGGAATGGAATGTGGAATGGAACGTGGAATGGAACGTGGAATGGCATGTGGAATGGAATATGGAATGGAAAGGAATGGATTGTGGCATGCAATGTAGAATGGAATGTGGAATGGAATGGAATGGAATGTGGAATGGAATGTGAAATGGAATGGAATGGAATGTCAAATGGAATGTGGAATGGAATGGAATGAAATATGGAATGGAATGTCGAATGGAATGTGGAATGGAATGTGGAATGGAATGTAATGGAATGTGGAATGAAATGTTAAATGGAAAGCGGAATGGAATGTACAACAATGTGGAATGGAACATGGAATGGAATGGAATGGAACGTGCACTGAATAGTGGAATGGAACACAGAATGGAAAGTGGAATGGAATGTGGAAGTGAATGTGGAATGGAATGGACTGGAATATGGAAAGGAATGTAGACTGGATTGTGCAATGGAATGGTATAGAACGTGGAATGACATAGAATGGAATGAGGAATGGAATGTGGACTGCAAAGGAATGCACTGTGGAAGGGAATGTGGAATGGAGTGGAATGTGGAAAGGAATGTGTTGGAAAGTGGAATGGAATGTGTAATGGAATGTGTAATGGAATATGGAATGGAAAGGAATGGAATATGTAATGCAATGTGGAATGCAATGTGGAATGGAAAGTGAAATTGAATGGAATGCAAAGTGGAATGGAACGTGCAATGAAATGGAATGGAACGTGGAAAGCAAATTGGAACAGAACGTGGAATGGAAGGTAGAATGGAATGTGGAATGGAGCGTGGAATGGAATGTGGAATGGAACGTGGAATGGAATGGAATGGAATGTGGAAAGGAACGTGGAATGTAATGGAATGGAAACTGGAATGGAATGTGGAAAGGAACGTGGAATGGAAAGTGGAATGGAATCTGGAATGGAATGGAAAGGAATGTGGAATGGAACATGGAATGGGATGTGAAGTGGAACGTGGAATGAAATGTGAATGGCATGTGGAATGTACAGGAATGGAATGTGGAATGCAATGGAAAGGAATGTGGAATGGAATGAAATGGAATGTCTAATGCAATGTGGAATGGAATGGAATGGTATGGTTAATAGAATGTGGAATGGAATGTAATGGAATCCTATATGGAATGGAATGGAATGGTATAGAATGAGGAATCGAATGGAATGGAACGTGGAATGGAACGTGGAAGGGAACGTGGAAGGGAACGTGGAATGGAATGTTTAATGCAATTTGGAATGGAACGGAATGGAATGCGGAATGGAATGGAATGGAATGGAATGTGCAATGCAATTTGGAATGGAATGGAATGGAATATGGAATGGAATGGAATATGGAATGGAATGAAATGTTGAATGGAATGTGGACTGGAATGGAATGGAATATGGAATGGAAAGTGGAATGAAACATGGAATGGAATGGAAGAGAACGTGGAATGGAATGTGGAATGGAATGGAATGGAATGTGGAAAAGTATGCAATAGAATGTGGAATGGAATGTGGAAAGGAATGAATTGGAAAGTGGAATGGAATGTGGAATGGAATGGAAGGCAATGTGGAAGGGAATGTGCAATGCAATGTGGAATGTAATGTAGAATGGAATTGAATGATACGTGGAATGGAAGGTGGAAATGAATTCAATGGAATGTGTAAGGGAATGCGGAAATCAATGTGGAATGGAATGTGGAATGGAATGCAATGGAATGTGGAATGGAATGCAATGAAATGTGGAATGGAATGTGAGATTGAAGGGAAAGGAATGGAATGGAATTTGGAAAGGGACGTGGAATGGAACGTCGAATGTAATGGAATGGAAGGTGAAATGGAAGGTGGAATGGAATGGAATGGAATGTGGAAGGTAAAGTGGAATGGTATGTGAAATGGAATGGAATGGAATGTGCAATGGAATGTGGAGTGTAATGGAATGGAATGTGGAATGGAATGGAATAGAATGTGTAATGGAATGTGTATTAGAATGGAATGCAATGAGGATTGGAATGTGCAATGGAATGTGTAATGCAACGTGGAATGGAAGATCGAATGGAATGGAATGGAAGGTGGAATGGAATGTGGAATGGAATGGAATGCAACGTGGAATGGAATGGAATGTGGATTGGAATGTTAAAAGGAATAGAATGTTTAAATGGAATGGAATGGAATGTGGAATGGAAGGTGTACAGTAAAGGAATGCTATGTGGAATGGAATTTGGAATGGAATGGAAAGGAATGTGGAATGTAATGTTCAACTGGATGTGGAATGGAATGTGGAATGGAACGTGGAATGGAATGGAATGGAATGTGGAATGGAAGGTAATGGGATGTGGAATGGAATGTGCAATGGAATGTGAAATGGATCGCGGAATGGAATGGAATGGAATGTGGAATGTAATATGGAATGGAAAGTGGAATGGAACGTGCAATTGAACGTGGAAGGAACGTGGAAGGGAATGGAATGGAACGTGGAATAGAATGTGGAATGTAGTGCAATGGAAGGTGGAATGAAACTTGGAACGGGACGTGGAATGGGACATGGAATGCAATGGAATCAAACGTGTAATTGAATGTGGAATGGAACGGAATGTGATGTGGAATAGAATGGAAGGGAATGTGGAATGGAAAGGAATGGAAGGAGGAGTGGAACATGGAATAGAAAGTGGAATTCAAAGTGGAATGCAACGTGGAATGGAATGGAATGTGAAATGGAATGGAATGTGGAATAGAATGGAATGGAATATAGAATTCAATGGAATGGAATGTAATATCGAATGGAACGTGGAATGGAATGGAAAGGAACGTGGAATGGAATAGAATGGAATGTGAAATGGAAAGTGGAATGGAATGTTATGGAGCGTGAAATGGAATGGAATTGAAGTTGGAATGGATTGGAACGGAACTTGGAAAGAAATGGAATGGAATGTGGAATGGAAAGGAGTTGAAAGTGGAATGGAATGGAATGGAATGTGGAATGGAACGTAATGCCATGGAATGTGGAATGGAATGTGGAATGAAATGGCATGGAACGTGCAATGCAATGTGGAAAGGAATGGAATGGAATGTGGAATAGAAAGTGTAACGGAAGGGAATGGAATGTGGAATGAAATGAAGTGGAATGGAATGTGGAATGGAATAGAGTGGAATGAAATGGAATGTGGAATGGAATGCAATGGAATGGAACGTGCAATGTATTGGAATGGAAAGTGGAATGGAATGCAGAATGGAAGGGAATGGAATGTGAAATGGAATGAACTGGAAAGTGTTACGGAATGTGGAATAGAATGGAAGTGAATGGAGTGGAATAGGGAATGGAATGGAATATAATGGAATGTGATATGGAAAGAGAATGGAATGTTTATTAGAATGGAATAGAATGTTTATAAGAATGGAAAGGAATGGAATGTTTATTAGAACGGAATGGAATGTGGAATTTAATGGAATGGAACTTTGTATTGAATGTGGAATATAAAGGGATGGAACATGGAATGGAATGGAATGGAATGTGGAATGGAAAGGAATGGAATGGAATGTGGAATGGAATGGAATGCAATGTGGAATGGAATGGAGTGGAATTGAATGGAATGGAATGGACTCTGCAGTGGAATACAAATGAATGGAAAGTGGAATAGAATGGAATGTAATGGCATATGGAAAGTAATGCAATGGAATGGAATGTGGAATGGAATGTAGAATAAAATGAAATGGAATGTGGAATTTAACGTGGAATGGAATGCAATGCAACTTGCAATGCAATGGAATGGAAGGTGAAATGGAACGTGGAATGGAATGGAATGGAATGTGGAATGCAATGGAATCAAACGTGAAATGGAATGGAATGGAACTTGGAATGGAATGGAACAGAACATGGAAAGGAATGGAAGGGAATGAGGAACGTAAGGTAATTGAAACTGGAATGCAATCGAATGGAATGTGAAATGGAATGGAATGGCATTGAATGTGCAATGGAATGATGAATGGAACGGCATGGAATGTGGAATGGAATGGAATGGAATTTAGTGATATGTGGAATGCAATGGCAAGGAATGAGGAATGGAATGTGGAATTGAATGGAATGGAATGTGGAATGGAATGCATTGTAATGTGGAATGTATTGTGGAAAGGAATGGAATGGAATGTGGAATGCAATATGGAATGGAATGGAATTGGAAGGAAAGGAATGTGTAACGGATTGTGGACTGCAATTGAAAGGAATGTGGAATGGAAAATGGAATGGAATGAAAAGGAATGTGTAATGGAATGGAATGTGGAAAGGAATGGAATGTGGAAAGTAATGGAATGGAATGTGGAATGCAATGGAATGGAAAGTGGAATGGAATGGAATGGAATGTAGAATAGACTGGAATATAATGTGGAAGGGAATGTGGAAAGAAATGAAATGGAATGTGGAATGGAATGTGGAATTGAATGGAATGGTATGTGGAATGGAATGTGGAAAGGAAGAGAATGGAATGTGAAATGCAACATGTAAAGGAATGGAATGGTATGTGGAATGGAACGTGTAATGGGATATGGAATGGAAAGTGGAATGAAATGGAATGTGGAATGGAACATTGAATGGAATGGAATGTGGCATGGATTGTTGAATGGAATGTGGAATTCAATGTTGAATGGAATGGAATGGAATGTAGAATGGAATGTGGAATGAGATGAAAAGGAATGTGGAATGGATTGGAATGGATTGGAATGGAAAGTGTAATGGAGCATGGAATAGAACACAATGAAACGTGGAATGGAGCCTAGAGTTGAATGTCGAATGGATCGTGGAATGGAATGAATGTGGAAGAATTGTGGAATGGATCATTGAATGGAATGGAATGTGGAAGGGATTGTGGAATAGAATGTGGAATGGAATGGAATGGCACATGGAATGGAATGTTGAATGTAATGGTACCAAAAGTGGAATGGAATTTTTTGTAATGTGGAATGGAATGTGGAATGGAAAGGAATGGAATCTGGAGTGGAACGAGGAATGGAATGTGCAAAGGAAATGTATGGAATGTGGAATGTTTTGCGGAATGGAATGGATTGGAATGTGGAATGGAAAGTGGAATGGAATTTGCAAAGGAAATGTATGGAATGTGGAATGGTTTGTGGAATGGAATGGATTGGAATGTGGAATGGAAAGTGGAATGGAATGTGGAATGGAATGTGGATTGGAACGTGGATTCCAATATGGAAAGGAATGGAATGTAATGCAATGTTGAACGGAATGGAATGGAATGGAATGGAAAGGAGTGGAATGTGGAATGGAATGGACTGGAATGTGGAAAGGAATGGAATGTGGAAAGGAATGGAATGGAATGTGGAAAACAATGTGGAATGGAACACAAAATATAATGGAATGGAAAGTGGAATGGAATGGAATGGAATGTGGAATGGAATGGAATGGAAATTGGAATGGAATTGTCTGCAGTGTGTAATGGAATGGAATGGAAAGTGGAACGGAATGCACTGGAATGTGGAATGGATTGGAATGGAATGTGGAATGGAATGGAATGTGGAATGAAAAGTAGAATACAATTGAATGAAATTTGGAAAGGAATGGAAGGGAATGGAATGTGGAATGGAATGGAATTGAATATGGAATGCAATGGAATGGAAATGTGGATTTGATTGCAAGGGAACGGAATTTGGAATGCAATGGAATTGAATATGGAATGGAATGTAAAGGAATGTGTATTGGAATGGAATGGAATGTGGAATGGAATGCAAAAGAATGTGGAATGGAATGTGGAATGCAATGGACTGGAATGGAATTGAACGTGGAATGGAATGGAATGGAATTTGGAATGGAATGGAATGCAATGTGGAATGGACTGGAATGGAATGTGGAAGGCAATGTGTAATGGAATGGAATGGAATGTTGTATGGAATGTGGAATGGAATGGAACGTAAATTACAAGGGAATTGAATGGAATGTGGAATGGAATGGAATGAAATGTGTAATGGAATGGAATGGAAAGTGGTACGGAATGTGGAATTCAATGGAATGGTAAGTGGAATGGAACACAGAATGTAATGTGGAATGGAATTGAATGGAATGTGCAATGGTAAGTGGAATGCAATGGAATGGAATGTAGAAAGGAACGTGTAATGGAATGTGGAAAGATATGTGGAAGGGAACGTGGTATGGAATGGAATGTGGAATGGAATATAGAACTGCATGGAATGCAATACAATGTGGAATGCAATGGAATGGAAAGTGGAATGGAATGTGGAATGGAATGGAACACAATGTGGAATGCAACATGGAATGGAATGTGTAGTGGAATTGAATGGAATGTGGAATGGCATATGGAATGGAATGGAATGGAATGGAATGTAGAATGGAACGTGGAATAGAATGTGGAATGGAAAGTGGTATGGAAAGAAATGTGGAATGGAATGTGGAATGGAAAGCAATGGAATGAGTAATGGAACATGGAATGCAATGGGGAATGGAATTGAATGGAATATGGAATGGTATGTGGAATGGAATGGAATGGACTGTAGAATGGAACGTGGAATGGAATGTGGAATGGAAAGTGGAATGGAATGGAATGGGATGTGGAATGGAATGGAATGGAAAGTTTAATGGAATGGAATGGAATATTGAATGGAATGGAATGCAACGTGGAATGGAATGTGGAATGGAATGAAATGTTGAATGGAATGTAGAATGGAATGGAGTTCAATGTGGAATAGAATGTTAGGGAATTGAATGTTGAATTGAAAGGAATGGAATCTGGAATGAAATGTTGAATGGAATGGAAAGGAATGTGGAATGGAATGTGGAATGGAATGTGGAATGGAATGGAAAGGAATGTGGAATGGAATGTGGAATGGAATGTGGAATGGAATGGAAAGGAATGTGGAATGGAATGTGGAATGGAATGTGGAATTGAATGGAAAGGAATGTGGAATGGAATGGTATGCAATATGGAATGGAATGTGGAATGGAATGGAAAGGAATGTGGAAATAAATGGAATGGAATGTGGAATGGAATGCAATGGAAAGTGCAATGGAATGGAATGGAATGTGGAATGGAATGCAATGGAAAGTGCAATGGAATGGAATGGAATGTGGAACGGAATGTGGAATGGAAAGTGGAATGGAATGTGGAATGAAACGTGGAATGGAATGTGGAAAGGAATGTGGAATGGAATGGAATGTGGAACGGAACGTGGAACGGAAAGTGGAATGGAATGTGGAATGATACGTGGAAAGGAATGGAACGTGGAAGGGAACATGGAATGGAATGGAAAGTAATGTTGAATGGAATGTGGAATGGAATATGGAATGGAACGTGGAATGGAATGAAGTGGAATGTGGAATGGAATGGACGGGAATTTAATGGAATGTGAAATGGAGTGGAATTGTATGTGGAATGGAATGTGGAATGCAATGGAATGGAATGTGGAATGCAATGTTTAACGGAATGGAATGCAATGGAATGGAATGTGGAAATTAATGTAATGGAATGGGATGGAACTGAATGGAATGAAATGTGAAATGGAATGGAGCGGAATGTGGAATGGAAAGTGGAATAGAAGGGCAAGGAACGTGGAATGGAACGTGGAATGGAATGAAATAGAATGTGGAATGGAATGTGGAAAGGAATGCGGAATGGAATATGGAATGGAATGTGGAATGGAACATGGAATGGAATGGAATGTGGCATGGAAAGTGAAATGAAACGTGGAATGGAATGGAATATGGCATGGATTATGGAATCGAATGTGGAATTCAAACTGGAATGGAATGGAATGGAATGTGCAATTGAATGTGGAATGGAATGAAAGGGAAAGTGCAATGGAATGTGGAATGGAAAAGAATGGAATGTGGAATGAAAGGTGAAATGGAATGTGGACTGGAAGGTGGAATGGAATGGAATGAAATGTGGAATGGAACATGGAACCTAATGGAAAGCAACGTGGAACGGAAAGGGGTAGAGAGAAAAGGAACGTGGAATGGACATGGAATGGAACGTGGAATGGAATGTGGAAGATGGAATGGAATGGAATGGAATATGTAATGGAATGGAAAGGAATGTGGAATGGAATGGAATGGAACGTAGCATGGAATGGCATGGAAAGTGGAATACAATGTGGAATGGAATGGAATGCAATGTGGAATGGAATGTAGAAACGAAAGGAATGTGGAGTGGAATGGAAAGAAATATGGAGTGGAATGTGATGGAATGGGCAATGGAATGGAATGGAATGGAATTTGCAATTGACTTTCAATCAGAATGGAATGGAAGGTGGAATGGAATGGAGTGGAAAGTGGAATCAAACGTGGAATGGAAGGGAGTGCAAGGTGGAATGGAATGTGGAATGGAACGTAGTATGGAACATGGAATGGAATGTGGAATGGAAAGTGGAATGTAATGCAATGTAATGTGGAATGGAAAGAAATGGAATGTGGAATAGAATGGAATGGAATGTGAAACGGATTGGAATGGAATGTGGAATGGAATAGAATGGAATGTGGAAATGGAATGTCGAATGGAATGGAATGGAAAGTGGAATGAAATGGAATGCAAGGAAGAATCCAACGTGGAATGGAATGGAATGGAACGTGGAATGAAACGTGGAATGGAATGGAATGCAATGTGGAAAGCACCATGGAATGGATTATGGAAGGCAACGTCGAATGGAAAGTGGAATGGAATGTGGAATGTGGAATGGAACAGAATGCAATTTGGAATGCAATGGAATGGAATATGGAATGGAATGGAAAGGAAGGGAATGTGGAATGGAATTGAAGGCAATGTGGAATGCAAAGTGAATTGGAAAGGAATGCCATGTGGAATAGAATGTAGAATGGAATAGAATGGAATGTGGAATGGATAGGAATGGAATGGAATGTGGAATGGAACTTGGAACAGAATGGAATGGAACGTGGAATGCAACCTGGAATGGAATGTGGAATCTAATGTGGATTGGAACGTGGAATAGAATGTGGAAAGTGGATTGGAATGGAATGGAATGCGGAATGGAATGAAATGGAATGTGGAATAGAATGTAATGGGATGTGGCATTGAATGGAATGGAAAGTGGAATGGAATGTGGAATGAAATGGAATGCAAACTGTAATGGAATGTGGAATGGAATGGAATGTGGAATGGAATGGAAGGGAATGTAGAATGGAATAGAATGGAATGTGGAATGAAACGTGGAATGGAATGGAATTCAATATGGAAAGGATTGTGGATTGGAAGGGAATGGAATGGAATGGAACGTAGAATGGAATGGAAAGGAATGTGAAATGGAAAGTGAAATGGAAAGTGGAATGGAAAGTGGAATGGAATGTAATATGGAATGAAATTTGGAATGCAACGTGGTATGGAGTTGAATGTGGAATTGATTGTGGAATGGAATGGAATGGAATGGAATGTGGAATGGAATGGAATGGAATGTGGAGTGGAGTGAATGGAACGTGGAATGAAATGGAATGGAATGGAATGTCGAATGGAATTGAAAGTGGAATGGAGTAGAATGTGGAAAGCAATACAATTGAATGTGTCATGGAATGGAATGGAATGCGAAATGCCATGGAATGGAATTCAATGTGGCATGGAATGGAATGTATTACGGAATGCCATGGAATGGTATGGAACGGAATGTGGAATGGAATGGAATGGAACATAGAATGAAATCTGCAATGTGGAATGGAATGGAATGGAGTGTTTAATGCAATGGAATGCAATATGGAATGGAAAGGAATGGAATGAAATGTGGAATGTCATGTGGAAATGAATAGAATCGAATGTAGAAGGGTATGGAATGGAATGTGGAATGGAACTTGGAACGGAATGGAATGGAATGTGGAATGGACTGGAATGGAATGTGGAATGGAGTGAATGGAACGAGGAATGAAATGGAATGGAATGGAATGTCGAACGGAATTGAATGTGGAATGCAGTAAAAGGTGGAATGGAATGGAACGGAATGTGGAATGGAAAGGAAAGGAATGGACTGGACGGTAATGAAAGGAATGGAATAGAATGGAGAGTGGAATGCATTGGAATGGTACGTGGAATGGAATGGAATGGAATGAAATGTGGAACGGAATGGAATGGAATGGATGGAATATGGAATGCAATTTGGAATGGAATGGAATGTGGAATGGAATATAATGGAATGGAATGGAATCTGGAATGGAATGTGGAATGAAATGGAATGTGGAATGCAAACTGAAAAGGAATGGAATGTGGAAAGCAATGGAAAGGTATGTGGAATGGAGTGGAATGTGGAATGCAATGGAATTCAAAGTGGAATGTAATGGAATGTGGAATGCAGTGGAATGGAATGTGGAAATGAATATGGAATGGAATGTGGAATGGAATGGAATGCAGTGGAATGGAATGTGGAATGGAATATGGAAAGGAATGTGGAATGGAATGAAATGTAATGTGGAATTGAGTGGACTTTAATGCAATGTGAAATGGAAAGGAATTCAATGTGGAATGGAATGTGGAATATAATGGAATGCAAAGTGGAATGGAACAGAATGGAATTTGGAATGGAATGGAATATGGAAAGGAATGTGGAAGGGAATGGAATGCAACGAAATGGGATGTGGAATGGAATGGAAAGTGGAATGGAATGGAATGGAATGTGGAATGGAATGGAATGGAATGTGGAATGGAACGGAATGGAATGTGGAATGGCATGTGGAATGGCATGTAGAATGGAATGTGGAATGGCATGGAAAGGAATGGATTTTGCAATGAAATGGAATGGAATGCAATTGAATGTGGAATGGAATGGAATGGAATATGGAACGGAATGGAAGGGAATGGGGAATGGAATGGAGTGGATTGGTATGGAATGTGAAATGGAGTGGAAGGGAATGTTGAATGGAATGGAATGGAATGTGGAATAGAATGGAAAGTAGAATGGATTGGATTGGAATGGAACGTGGAATGGTATGGAATGGGACGGAATGTGGAATTCAAGGGAACAGAATGTAAAGGAATGGAATGGAATGGAATGGAATGGAATGTGCAATAGAATGGAAAGGAAGGTGGAATGGAATTTGGAAAGGAAAGGAATGGAACATGGAAAAGAACGGAATGGAATGTGGAAACGAACGTAGAATGGAATGGAAAGGAACTTGGAATGCAACGTGGAATGGAATGGAATGTAACGTGGAATGCAACTTGGAATACAACGTGGAATGGAAAGTAGAATGGAATGTGGAATGTGGAATGGAAGGGAATGTCATGTGGAATGGCATGGAATGGAATGTGGATTGGAAAGGATTGAAATGTAAGGTGGAAGGGAATGGGTTCGAATGTGGAATGAAATTGAATGGAATGTGAAATGGAATGTGCAATGGAATGGAATGCAATGTGCAATGGAATGTGGAATGGAATGGAATACTTTGTGGAATGGAATGGAATGGAAATTGAAATGGAATTGAATGGAAAGTGGAATGGAATGCAAAGGAAAGTGGAATGGAATGGAATGGAATGTCCAATGGAATTCGGAAAGGAATGCGGAATGCAATGGAATGGAATGGAATGTGGAATGGAATGGAATATGGAATGGAAAAGAATGGAATGTGTAGGGGAATTTAACGGTATTTGGAATGGAATCTCTAATGGAATGGAATGGAATGGAATGTGGAATGGAATGCAATGGAATGTGGAGTGGAATGGAATGGAAAGTTGAACGGAATTTCGAATGGAATGGAATGGAAAGTGGAATGTAACGGAATGCAACGTGGAATCTAACGTGGAATGGAATGGAAGGGAACGTGGAATGAAACGTGGAAAGGAATGGAATGGAACGTGGAAAGCACTGTGGAATGGATCATGGAAGGCAACGTGGAATGGAAAGTGGAATGGAATGTGGAATGTGGAATGGAACAGAATGCAATTAGGAATGGTATGGAATGGAATAAGGAATGGAATGGAATGGAATGGAATGTGGAATTGAATTGAAGGCAATGTGGAATGCAAAGTGAAATGGAATGGAATGCAATGTGGAATGGAAGGTGGAATGGAATGGAATGGAATGTGGAATGGATTGGAATGGAATGGAATGTGGAATGGAACCTGGAACAGAATGGAGTGGAACGTGGAATGCAACCTGGAATGGAATGTGGAATCTAACATGGATTGGAACGTGGAATAGAATGTGGAATGTGGATTGGAATGGAATGGAATGAAATGGAATGTGGAATGGAATAGAATGGAATGTGGAATGGAATGGAATGGAATGTGAAATGGAAAGGAAAGGAACGGAAATTCGAATGGAAAGAAAAGGAATGGACTGGAAAGGAACGGAGTGTCGAATGGAAAGGAAAGGAATGGACTGGAATGGAATGGAATTGAATGGAATGCAATGGAGAGTGGAATACATTGGAATGGTACGTGCAATGGAATGGAATGGAATGAAACGTGGAAAGGAATGGAATGGAAAGGATGGAATATGGAATGCAACTTGGAATGGAATGGAATGTGGATAGGAATATAATGGAATGGAAAGGAATCTGGAATGGAATGTGGAATGAAACGGAATGTGGAATGCAATGTGAAATGGAATGGAATGTGGAAAGCAATGGAAAGGTATGTGGAATGGAATGGAGTGTAGAATGCAATGAAATTCAAAGTGGAATATAATGGAATGTGGAATGCAGTGGAATGGAATGTGGAATGGAATATGGAATGGAATGTGGAATGGAATGGAATGCAATGGAATGGAATGTGCAATGGAATATGGAATGGAATGTGGAATGGAATGGAATGGAATATAGAATGGAGTGGAGTTTAATGCAATGTGAAATGGAAAGGAATTCAATGTGGAATGGAATGGAATATGGAAAGTAATTGAATGCAATGTGGAATGGAATAGAATGGAATTTGGAATGGAATGGAATATGGAAAGGAATGTGGAAGGGAATGGAATGCAACGGAATGGAACTTGTAAAGGAATGGAATTTAATGGAATGGAATGTGGAATGGAATGGAATGGAATGTGGAATGGAACGGAGTGAAATGTGGAATGGAATGTGGAATGGCATGTGGAATAGAATGCGGAATGGCATGGATTGGAATGGAATTTGCAATCGAAAGGAATGGAATGGAATGGAATGTGGAATGGAATGTGGAATGGAATGGAATGGAATGGGGAATGGAATGGAATGGAAAGGGGAACGGAAGGGAATGGATTGGTATGGAATGCGAAATAGAGTGGAATGGAATGTGGAATGGAATGGAATGGAATGTGGAATAGAATGGAAAGCGGAATGGAATGGATTGGAATGGAACGTGGAATGGTATGGAATGGAACGGAATGTGGATTTGAATGGAACGGAATGTAAAGGAATGGAATGGAATGGAATGCAATGCAATGTGGAACAGAATGGAATATAAGGTGTAACGGAATATTTAAAGGAAAGGAATGGATCCTTGAATGGAACGGAATGGAATGTGGAAAGGAACGTAGATTGGAATGTAATGGAACTTGGAATGTAACATGGAATGGAAAAGAACGTAATGTGGAATGGAACGTGGAATACAACGTGGAATGGAAAGTAGAATGGAATGTGGAATGTGGAATGGAATGGAATGCCATGAGGAATGGCATGGAATGGAATGTGGATTGGAATGGATTGAAATGGAAGGTGGAATGGAATGGATTGGAATGTGGAATGGAATTGAATGGAATGTGGAAAGGAATGGAATGGAATGTGGAATGCAACAAAAACAAATTTGGAATTCAATGTGGAATGTAAAGGAGTGAAATGTGAAATGGAATGGAATGGAATGTGGAATGGAATGGAATGGAATGTGGAATGGAATGGATTGTAATGGAATGGAATGGAAAGTGGAATGTAATGGAATGGAATGTGTAATGGAATGGAATGGAATGTGGAATAGAAAGTGGAATGGAATGGAATGCAATTTGGAATGGAATGTGGAATGTATTGGAAAGGAATGGAATGTAGAACGGAATGGAATGGAAGGCGGAATGGAATGGAACGTGGAATGAAATGGAATGGAATTTGAAATGCAACGTGGAATTAAAGGAATGGAATGTGGAATGGAATGGATTGGAAAGTTGTATGGAATAGAATGTGGAGTGGAATGGAATGGAATGTTAAGGGGAACGTGGAATGGAATGGAATGGAATGTAATGGAATGTGTAACTCAGTGGAATGCAATGTGGAATGGAATGGAATGGAAACTGGAATGGAATGGAATGGAATGTGGAGTTGAATGGATTGGAATGGGGAACGGAATGGAATGAAATAGAATGGAATGTGGAATGTAATGCAATGGAATGGAACGGAATGTTTAATGGAATAGAAAGGATTGAAATGGAATGTGGAAAGCAATGTAATGGAATGTGGAATGGAATGTGGATTGGAATGAAATTTGGAATGGAATGGAATGGAAAATATAATGGAATGGAATGTGGAATGGAATGTAAAGCAATTTGGAATGGAATGGAATGTGGAATGGAATGTAACACAATTTGGAATGGAATGGAATGAGGAATGGAATGGAATGCAACGTGGAATGGAATGGAATGTGGAATGGAAGGGAATTGAATGGAATATGTACTGGAATTGTATGGAATGGAATGTGGAATGGAATGCGGAATGGGATGGAATGGAATTGAATGTGGAATGGAATGGAATGGAATGTGGATTGGAATGGAATATGGAATTGAATGGAATGTGGAATGGAAAGTGGAGTTGAATGGAATGGAACGTGGAATGGAATGGAACGTGAAATGGAAAGGAACGTGGAGTGGAATGGAATGTGGAGTGGAATGGAACCTGGAATGAAATGGAATGGAATGCAACGTTGAATGAAATGGAATGTAGTGGAAAGTGTAATGGAATGGAATGTGGAAGGGATTGGAATGCAATGGAATGGAATGGAAGATGGAATGGGATGGAATGCAACTTGGAATTTAATGCAATGGAACATGGAATGGAATGCAATGGAAAGGATTGGAATGTGGAATGGAAGGGAATTGAATGGAATATGTACTGGAATTGTATGGAATGGAATGTGGAATGGAATGCGGAATGGGATGGAATGGAATTGAATGTGGAATGGAATGGAATGGAATGTGGATTGGAATGGAATATGGAATTGAATGGAATGTGGAATGGAAAGTGGAGTTGAATGGAATGGAACGTGGAATGGAATGGAACGTGAAATGGAAAGGAACGTGGAGTGGAATGGAATGTGGAGTGGAATGGAACCTGGAATGAAATGGAATGGAATGCAACGTTGAATGAAATGGAATGTAGTGGAAAGTGTAATGGAATGGACTGTGGAAGGGATTGGAATGCAATGGAATGGAATGGAAGGTGGAATGGGATGGAATGCAACTTGGAATTTAATGCAATGGAACATGGAATGGAATGCAATGGAAAGGATTGGAATGTGGAATGGAAAGTGGAATGGAATGGACTGGAATGTGGAATGGAATGGAATGTGGAATGGAATGAAATGTAATGTGGAATGGAATGGGATGTGGAATGTAAAATGGAATGGAATGGAATGGAATGTGGAATGGAATGGAATGTAAAGTGGAATGGAATGCAATGCAAAGTGGAATAGAATTGAATGAGGAGTAGAATGGAATGGGATGTGTAATGGAGTGGACTGGAATGCGGAATGGAAAGTGGTATGGAATGGAGTTGAATGTGGAATGGAATGGAATGTGTAATGGAATGGAATGGAAAGTGGAATGGAATGGAATGTGGAATGGAATGGAATGGAATGTGGAATGGAATGAAATGTAATGTGGAATGGAATGGGATGTGGAATGTAAAATGGAATGGAATGGAATGGAATGCGGAATGGAATGGAATGTAAAGTGGAATGGAATGCAATGCAAAATGGAATAGAATTGAATGAGGAGTAGAATGGAATGGGATGTGTAATGGAGTGGACTGGAATGCGGAATGGAAAGTGGTATGGAATGGAGTTGAATGTGGAATGGAATGGAATGTGTAATGGAATGGAATGGAAAGTGGAATGGAATGGAATGTGGAATGGAATGGAATGGAATGTGGAATGGAATGGAATGGAATGTGGAATGGAATGGAATGTGGAATATAATGCAATGGAATGTGGAATGGATTGGAAGGGAATGGAATGTGGAATGCAAAGTGGAATGGAATTGAATGTGGAAAGGTATGTGGAATGAAAGGGAATGAAATGTGCAGTGGTATGTGGAATGGACTGGAATGGAATGGAATATGGAATGGAACGTGGAATGGAATTGAATGGAATGTGGAATGGAAGGGAAAGGAATGGAATGGATTGTGGAATAGAATGGAACGGAGTGTGGAATTGAATGAGGAATGGAATGGAACAGAATGAAATGGAATGTAGAAAGGAATGAGGAATGGAATGGAATGAAATGTGGAATGGAATGTTGAATGGAGTGGAATGTAACGGAATGGAATTTAATGATATGTGGAATGGAATGGAATGGAATGTGGAATGGAATGTGGAATGGAATGGAATGGAATGTGTAATGGAATGCATTGGAATGTGGAATGTATTGTGGAATGGAATGGAATGGAATAGAATGGAATGGAATCGAATGGAATGGAATGTGGAATGGAATGGAAAGGAATTTGGAAAGTAATGGAATGGGATGTGAAATGGAATGGAATGGAAAGTGCAATGGAAAGGAATGTAATGTAGAATAGAACGGAATATAATGTGGAATGAGATGGAAGGGAATGTAGAATGGAGTGGAATGGAATGTGTAATGGAATGTGGAATGGAAGAGAATGGAATGTGGAATGGAGCGTGGAATGGAACGTCGAATGGATCATGGAATGGAATACAATGTGGAATGGATTGTGGAATGGAACGTTGAATGTAATGGAATGTGCAATGAATAGTGGAATGGAATGTGGAATGGAATGTGGAATGGAAGGTGAAATGGAATGGAATGGAATGTGGAATGCAATGTGGAATGTAATGGTTTCAAAGGTGGAATTGAAATGATTGGAATGTAGAATGGAATGTGGAATGGAATTGAATGGAATGTGAAATGCATTGTGGAATGGAATGGAATGAGATGGAAAGGAATGTGGAATGGATTCTGGAAAGGAAAGGAAAGGAAAGGAATGTGGAATGGATAATGGAATGGAATGTAATGGAATGGAATGTAATGGAATGGAATGTGGAATGGAATGGAATGTGGAAATGAATGGAATGGTATGTGGAATGGAATGTGGAATGGAATAGATTGGAATGTGAAATGCAACGTGTAATTGAATGTAATGGTATGTGGAATGGAACGTTGAATGGAAAGGAATGTGGAATGGATTGTTGAATGGAAAGTGGAATGCAATTTTGAATGGAATGGATCGGAATGCAGAATGGAATGTGGAATGAGATGGAAAGGAATGTGGAATGGAATGGAATGTGTAATGGAATGCGGAATGGAACGGAATGGAATGTGGAATGGAGCATGGAATGGAATGTGGAATGGAAAGTGGAATGAAATGTGAAATGGAATGGAATGAAATGTGGAATGGAATGGAATGGAATGGAATGTGGAATGGAATGGAATTGAATGCGGAATGTAATGGAATGGAACTTGGAATGGATTGGAATGGAATGCAACATGGAATCGCTTGAAATGGACTGTGGAATGAAATGTGGAGTGGAATGGAATGGAAAGTGGAATGAAATGTGGAATGGAACAGAATGGAATGGAAAGGAATATGGAATGGAATGGAATGGATTGTGGAATGTAATGTGGAATGGAATGTGGAATGCAATGGAATGGAATGTGGAATGCAATGTGGAATGTAATTGTATCAAATGTGGAATAGAATTGATTGGAATGTAGATTGGACTGTGGAATGGAAAGGAATCGAACGTGGAGTGGAACGAGTAATGGAATTTGCAAAGAAATGAATGGAATGGGCAATGAGTTGTGGAATGGATAGGAATGGAATGTGGAATGGAAAGTGGAATGGAATGTGGAAAGGAATGTGAAATGGAACGGGGAAGGGAATGTGGATTGCAATGTGGAAAGGAGTGGAATGGAATGCAATGTTGCACGGAATGGAATGGAATGGAATGGAATCGAATGGAATGTGGAATGGAATGGAATGGAATGTGGAATGGAAAGGAATGTGGAAAGGAATGGAATGGAATGTGGAATGGAAAGTTGAATGGAACGTGGAATGGAATGGAATGGAATGGAATGTGGAATGGAATGAAATGGAATGTGGAATGGAATGGAATAGAAATTGGAATGGAATTGACTGCAGTGTGTAATGGAATGGAATATCAAATGTGGAATGAAATGCAATGGAATGTGGAATGGAACGGAATGGAATGTGGAATGGAATGGAATGTTGAATGGAAAGTGGAATGGAATGGAATGGAAGGTGGAATGGAATGGAAAGTTGAATGGAAGGTGGAATGGAATTGAATGGAATGTGGAGTGGAATGGAAGGGAAGGGAATGGAAGGTGGAATGGAATTGAATGGAATGTGGAGTGGAATGGAAGGGAAGGGAATGGAATGTGGAATTGAATGGAATTGAATATGGAATGGAATGGAATGGAAATGTGGAATGGAATGGAAGGGAGTGGAATGTGGAATGGAATGGAATTGAATATAGAATGGAATGTAAAGGAATGTGGATTGGAATGCAATGGAATGTGGAATGGAATGGAATGGAATGTTGAATGGGATTTGGAATGCAATGGACAGGAGTGGAATTGAATGTGAAATGGAATGTAATGGAATCTAGAATGAAATGGAATGGAATGGAATGTGAAATTGACTGGAATGGAAAGTCTAAGGCAATGTGTGATGGAATGGAATGGAGTGCGATATGGAGTGTGGAATGGAATGGAAGGTAAATTACAATGGAATTGAAAGGAATGTAGAATGTAAAGTGGAATGGAATAGAATGGAATGTGTAATGGAATGGAATGGAATGTGGTATGGAATGTGGACTGGAATGGAATGGAATGTGTTATGCAATCTGGAATGGAATGTGCAATGGAATTGAACGGAATGTGGAATGGTATCGGGAATGCAGTGGAATGGAATGTAGAATGGAACGTGGAATGGAATATGGAATGATATGTGGAATGGAACGTGGTAAGGAATGGAATGTGGAATGGAATATGGAAATGAATGGAATGCAATACATTGTGGAATGCAATGGAATGGAATGTGGAATGGAAGGGAATGGAACGGAATGTGGAATGGAATGTAGAATGGAATGGAATGGAATGTGGAATGGAAAGTGGAATGGAATGTAGAACGGAATGGAATGGAATGTGGAATGGGACGTGGAATGTAATGTCGAGTGGAATTGAATGGAATGTGGAATGGTATGTGGAATGAAACGGAATGGACAGGAATGTAGAATGGAACATGGAGTGGAATGTGGAATGGAATGTGGAATGGACAGTGGTATGGAAAGTAATGTGGAATGAAATGTGGAATTGAATGCAACGGAATGAGTAATGGAACACGGAAAGAATGTGGAATGGAATTGAATGGAATGAGGAATGGTTTGTGGAATGGAATGGAATGGACTGTAGAATGCAAAGTGGAATGGAATGTGGAATGGAACGTGGAATGGAATGGAATGGGATGTGGAATGGAATGGAATGTGGAATGGAATGCAATGGAATATTGAATGGAATGGAAAGCAATGTGGAATGGAATGGAATGTGGAATGGAATGTAGAATGGAATGGAATGGAATGTGGAATGGAATGGAAGGGAATGGAATGTTAAATTGAAAGGAATTGAATGTGGAATGGAATGGAATGGAATGTGGAATGGAATGTGTAATGGAATATGGAATGGAATGTGGAAATAAATGGAACGGAATGTGGAATTGAATGGAATGGAATGTGGAATGGAATGAGGAATTGAATGGAATGTGTTAAGAAATGGAATGTGGAGTGGAATGAATGGAATGTGGAAATGAATGGAATGAAATGTGAAATGGAATGCAATGAAAAGCGGAATGCAATGAAATGGAATGTGGAATGGAACATGGAATGGAAAGTGGAATGGAATGTGGAATGAAATGTGGAATGGAGTGGAATGTGGAAAGGAATATGGAATGTAATGGAATGTGGAATGGAACATGGAATGGAAAGTACAGTGGAATGTGGAAAGTTACGTTGAATGAAATGCAAATTGGAATGGAATGTATTGGAAAGTGGAATGGAATGGAATGGAATGTGGAATGGAACATTTAATGTAATGCAATGGAAGGTGGAATGGAATGGAATAGAAGGTGGAATGCAATGCAAACGAATATGGAATGGAATGCAGTGTGAAATGGAATGGAATGGAATGTGGAATGGAATGGAATGGAATCTGAAATGGAACAGAATGGAATGTGGAATGGAATGGAATGTGGAATGGAAAGTGGAATGGAATTTAATGGAATGAGGAATTAAATGTGGAGTGGAATGGATTGGAATGGAATGTGGAATGGAATGTGGAATGTATTTGTAATTTAATGTGGAATGGAATGGAATGAAATGTGGAATGGAATGGAAGGCAATATGCAATGCAATAGGGAATGGAATGTGGAAAGGAATATGGAATGGAAAGTGGAATGCAATGCATTGGAATATGGAATGGAATCTGGAAGGGAATGGAATGGAATATGCAATGGAATAGGAAATGAAATGTGGAATGGATTGTGTAATGGAAAGTGGAATGCAATCCATTGGAATGTGGAATGCAAGGTGGAATGGAATGGAATGCAATGTGGAATGGAATGGAATGGAATGGAATGGAATGTGGAATGGAATGGAATGGAATGTGGATTGCAATGGAATGTAACGTTGAATAGAATCAAATGGAAAGGAAAGTGGAATGGAATGGAATGGAATGTGGAATGGAATGGAAAGTGGAGTGGATTCTGGAATGGAATGTGGAAAGGCATGTGGAATGGAAAGTAATGCAATTTTGAAAGGAATGTGGAATACAATGGAATGAAATGTGGAAAGGAACGTGGAATGGGATGTGGAATGGAAAGTGGAAAGCAATGCAATCGAATGTGGAATGGAATGTGAAATGGAATGGAATGGAATGGAATGGAATGTGGAATGGAATGGAATGGAATGTGGATAGGAGTGGAATGGAATGGAATATGAAATGGAATGGAATGGAATATGAAATGGAATGGAATGTGATTTGGATTGGAATGGCATGCAAATTGGAATGGAATGCAAGGGAAATGAATGTGGAATGGAATGGAATTGAATTTCAATTGGGACGGAAAGCAATGTGGAATGGAATGGAATGGAATGTATAATGGAATTGAATGGAACGTGGAATGGAATGGAATAGAATACAAAAAGGAATTTGGAATGGTATGTGGAATGGAATGTGGAATGGAACGTGAAATGGAATGGAATGTGAAATGGAATGAAAGGTGGAAAGGAATGTAATGGAATGCGGAATGGAAAGTGGAATTTAACGTGGAATGTAATGGAATGGAATGTGGAATGGAATGGAATGGAATGTGGAATGGAATGTGAAATGGAAATTGGAATGGAATGCAGTGTGAAATGGACTGGAATGGAATGTGGAATGGAACGCAATGGAATGTGGAATGGAATGAAATGGAATGTGGAATGGAAAGGAATGTGGAATGGAAAGTGGAATGGATTTGAATGGAATGTGGAATGGAAAGTGGAATGGAATCTGTAATGGAATGGAATGGAATGGGGAAAGGAATGGAATGGAATGTGTAAATTAACAGAATGGAATGTGGAATAGAATGGAATGGAATTTGGAATGGAATGTGGAATATCATGGAATGGAATGTGGAATGGAATGGAATGGAATGAGGAATGGAATGTGAAATGGAAAGGAAAGGAACGTCGAATGGAAAGCGGAATGGAATGTGGAATGGAATGGAATGGATTGTGGAATGGAATGGAATGGAAGAGTGCAATGAGGAATGGCATAGAATGGAAATTGTAATGGGATGTTTAATTGAATGTGGAATGGAATGTGGAATGGAATGGAATAGAAAGTGGAATGGAATGTGGAATGCAATGTGGAATGTAACGTGGAATGGAAAATGGAATGGAATTCAATGAAACGTGAAATGGAAAGTGGAATGGAATGTGGAATGGAATGAGGAATGGAATGTGGAATATAATGTGGAATGGAAAGGAATGAGACATGGAAAGGAATTGAATGGAATTGGAATGGAATGGAATGGAATGTGGAATGGAGTGTTGAATGGAATGGAATGGAATCAGGAATAGAATTTGGAATGGAATGGAATTGAATATGGAATAGAATGGATTGGTATGGTATGGAATGTGGAATGGAATGGATTGGAATCTGGAATGGAATGTGGAATTGAGTAGAATGGAACATGGAATGGAAGGTGGAAGGGAATCGAATGTAATCTGGAATGGAAGGGAAGGGATGTGGAAAGGAAAGTGGAATGGAATGGAATGGAATCGAATGTGGCATCAAATTCACTGGAATATGGAATGGAAAGGAATGGTGTTTGGAATGGAAGGGAATTATATGAAAAGTTGAATGGAGTGGAATGGAATGGAAAGCAAAGTGGAATGTAGTGGAATGCAATGGAATGCGGAATAGAATGGAATGTGTAATGGTACAGAATGGAAAGTGGAATGGAATGGAATAGAATGTGAAATGGAATGTAGAATGGAGTGAAATGGAATGTGGAATGGAATGGTTTGGATTTCAGAATGGAATGTGAAATGGAATGTGGAATTGAATGTGGAATGGAATGGATTGGATTGCGGAATGGAATGTGGAATGGAATGTGGAATTGAACGGAATGGAACATGGAATGGACTGTGGAATGGAATGTGGAATGGAAAGTGGAACGGAAATTGTAATGGAATGCAAAGGAACGTGGAATGGAATGTGGAAAGTAATGTGGAATGGAACGTTGTATGGAATGTGGAAGGTAATGTGGAATGATAAGGAATGGAATGTGGAATGGAATGGAATGGAACATGAAATGGAATGGAATGTAACATGAAAGGGAAAGGAGTGGAATGGAATGGAATGTGGAATGGAACATGGAATGGAACGTGGAAAGAAATGGAACGGAAAGGAATGGAATGTGGAATGGAATGTTGAATGGAATGGAATGGAACGTAAAGGAATGTGGAATAGAATGGAATATAATATGGATTGGAAAGGAATGCAAAGGAATGGAATGTGGAATGCAATGGAATGGAAATTGGAATGGAATGGAATAGAATGTGGAATGGAAGGGAAGGGATGTGGAAAGGAAAGTGGAATGGAATGGAATGGAATGCAATGTGTAATAAATGAAATGGAATGTTGAATGTAATGGAATGGAAGGGAATGTTGAATGCAACTGAGTGTGGAATGGAATGGAATGTGGAACAGAATGGAACGGATAGTGGAATGGAATGTGGAATGGAATGGAATATGGAATGGAATGTGGAATGAAACGAGGAAAGGGGTGAAGTAGAATATAGAATGGAATGTGGAAATGAATGGAATGAAATATTGAATGGAATGGAATGGAATGTGAAATTAAATGTGGAATGGAATGGAACGGAACTTGGAATGGAAGGTAACGTGGAGTGGATCATGGAATGGAACGTGGAAAGGAACATGGAATGGAGCGTGGAATGAAATGGAATGGAACAAGGAATAGAACGTGGAATGGATTGTGGAATGGAAAGTGGAATTGAATGTGGAATGGAATGGAATGGAATGTGGAATGGAACGGAATACGACATGGAAAGGAACGTGGAATGGAAAGGAAAGGATGGTGGAGTGGAACGTGGAGTATAATGTGGAATGGAATGGAATGGAACGTATAATGGAACGGAATGGAATTGAATGTGGAATGGAACAGAATGGAAAGGAATGGAACGTGGAATGGAAGGTGGAAAGGAAAGGAATGGAACGAGGAATGGAATGTGGAATGGAATCTGGAATGGAATGGAATGGAATGTGGAATGCAAAGGAATGGAATGTGGAAAGGAATGGAATGGAATATGGAATGGAACGGAATGGAATTGGGAATGAAATGGAATGGAAAGGAATGTGGAAAGCAATGTAATGTAATGGAATGGAATGCAATGGAATGTGGAATGCAATGGAATAGAATGTGGAATGGAAAATGGAATGGAAGGTGGAATGGTATGGAATGGAACATGGAGGGGAAAGTGTATGGAACGTGGAATGGAACGTGGAACGGAATGGAATGCAATGTGGAATGCAATGGAATGGAAGGAGGAAAGGAATGGAATGGAAGTTGGAATGGAATGGAATGGAATGGAAAGGAATGTGGAAAGTAATGGAATGTAATGTGGAATGGAATGGAATGGAATATGGAATGGAATGTGGAATGGAATTGAATGAAATGTGGAATGGAATGCAATGGAATGTGCAGTCGAATGTGGAATGGAAAGGAATGGAACGTGGAATGGAAAGTAGAACTTAATGCGGAATGGAATGTGGAATGGAATGTGGAATGGAATGTGTAAGGCAATGGAATGGAATGTGGAATGGAATGTATTGGAAGAGTGCAAAGTGGAATGGGATAGAATAGAATGAGGAATGGAATGTGGAATGGAATGTGAAATGGAATGAAGTGGCATGTGGAGTAGAATGTGGAATGGAATGTGGAATGGAATGGAGTGGAATGTTGACTGGAATGGAAAGGAGAGGAATTTGGGATGGAATGGAATATGGAATGGAATGTGGAATGGAATGAAATGGAATGTGGAATGAAATGTGGAATGGAATGGAATGGAATGGAAAGTGGAATGGAAAGTGGAATCGAATGTGGAATGGAACGTGGATTGGAACGAAATGACGCGTTGTAGGGAATGGAATGGATTGTGGAATGGAATGCAGCGGAATGTGGAATGGAATGGAATGGAATGAAATGCAAATTGAAGTAGAATGGAATGGAATTTTGAATGGAATGGAATGGAAAGGATTGTGGAATGGAACAGAATGGAATGTGGAAAGGAAGGCGGAATGGAATGAGGAATGGAAAGTGGAATGCAATGTGGAAAGGAATGAAGTGGAATGTGGAATGGAATGTGGAATGAATTGGAAAGGAAAGTTAAATGGAATTTGTAATGGAATATGGAATGGAATGGAATGGAAGGTGGAATAGAACATGGAATGGAACGTGGAAAGGAACATGGAATGGAAAGTGGAATGGAACGTGGAATGTAATGTGTAATGGAATGTGGAAAGGAATGAGGAATGGAATAGAATTGAATTTGGAATTCAATGTGGAATGGAATGGAATACTATGTGGAATTTAATGGAATGAAATGAGGAATGTAATGGAATGGAACGTGGAATGGAATGGAATGGAAAGTGGAATGGAAAGGAATGGAATGTACAATGGAATGGAATGGAATGTCGAATGGAATGGAATGAGGAAAGGAATGGAATGGAATGAAATGGAATGCAAAATCGAATGGAATGAAATGGAAAGTGAAATGGAATGGTACAGAATGTGGAATGGAATGGAATGGATTGCGAAATGGAATGCAATGGAATGCAATCTGGAATGGAATGGAAAGTGGAATGAAATGGAATGGAATGTGGTAAGAAATAAAATGGATTACGCAATGTAATGGAATGGAATGGAATATGGAATGTAAAAGAATGTAACATAATTTAATGGAATGGAATGGAATGGAATGTGGAGGGGAATGCAATGGAATGTGGAATGGAATGTGGAATGGAATGCAATGGAAAGTGGAATGGAAATACGAATGGAAGGAAATGGAATGTGGAATGGAATGCAATGGATTGCAGAATGGACTGGAATGGAATGGAATGTGGAATGAAATGGAATGTAAACGAAAGGAATGTAATGTTTAACGGAATGCAATGGAATGTGAAATGCAATGGAATGGAATGGAATGTGTAATGGAATGGAATGGAAAGGAATGTGGAATGGAATGGAATGGATAGGAATGGAATGTGGAATGGAATGTGGAATGGAAAGGAATGGCAAGTGGAATGGAATGTGGAATGCATTGAGGAATTGAATGTGGAATGGAATATAATGGATTGTGGAATGCAAAGGAATGGAATGTGGAAATGAATGGAATGGAATATGGGATGGAATGGAATGGAATGGAATTGAATATGAAATTGAATGGAACAGAATGTGCAATGGAAAGTGGAATGGAAGGTGGAATGCAAAGGAATGGAAGGTGGATGGGAAAGTGGAATGGAACGTGGAACGGAACGTGGAATGGAATTGAATGCAATGTGGAATCGAATGTGGAACGGAATGGAATGGAAAGGAATGTGGAATGGAATGGAATGGAATTTGGAATGGAAAGTGGAATGGAATGTAATGGAATGTGAAATGGAATGGAATGGAATGTTGAATTTAATGTGGAATGGAAAGGAATGGAACGTCGAATGGAATGTGGAATGGATTGTGGAATGGAATGTGGAATGGAATGTGGAATGGAATGTGCAATGGAATGTGGAATGGAATGGAATGGAATGTGGAATGGAAAGAAATGGAATGTGGAATGGAATGGAATGGAATTTGGAATGGAATGGAAAGTGGAGTGGAATGGAATGGAATGGAATGGAATGTGGAATGGAATGTGGAATGGAATGCAATGGAATGTGGTTTGCAATGAAATTGAATGTGGAATGGAACGTGGAAAGGAATGGAGTGGAATGTGGAATGGAATGAAATGTAAGTTGGAATGGAATGCAATGGAACGTGTAATGGAATGGAATGGAATGGAATGTGGAATGGAATGGAATGTGGAATGGAATGGAATGTGGAATGGAAAGGAATGTGGAATGGAATGGAATGGAATGTGGAATGGAAGAGAATGGAATGAGGAATGGAATGTGGAATGGAAAGAAATGGAATTTGGTATTGAATGGAATGGAATGTTGTGTGGAATGTGGAAAGGAATGGAATGGAATGTGGAATACAATTGAACATGGAATATAATGGAATGGAATATGGAAAGCAATGGAATGGAAGGTGGAATGGAAAGTGGAATGGAATGGAATCTAATGTGGAATGGAATGCAATAGAATGTAAGGTTGAATATCATGAAATTGAATGTGCAATGGAATGGAGTGGAATGTGGAATGGAATGGAATGGAACATGGAATGGAATGGAATTGAAAGGAGTGTGGAATGGAATGGAATGGAATGTGGAATGGAATGTGGAATGGAATAGAATGGAAAGTGGAATGGAAAGGGGTAAAATAGAAGGTGGCATATAATGGAATGGAATGTGGAATGGAATTTAATGGAAGGTCGAAAGGCATGCAGAATGGAATGGAATGGAATGGAATGGAAAGTGAAATGGAATGGAGTGGAATGTGGAATGGAATGGAATGGAAAGGAAAGTGGAATGGAATGCGGAATGGAATGTGGAATGGAAAGAAATGGGATGTGGAATGGAGTGGAATGGAAAGGAATGGAATGTGGAATGGAATTTGGAATGGAATGGAATGGAACATGGAAAGCATAGTACAATGGAATGTGCAATGGAATGTGGAATGGAATTGAATGGTATGTGGAAAGGAATGGAATGGAACTTGGAATGGAAAGGAACGTGGAATGGAATGGAATAGAACGTGGAATGAAATGGAATGGAATGTGAAATGGAATGGAATGCCATCTGGAATGGAACGGAATGTGGAATGGAATCGAATGGAATGGAATGAGGAACGGAATGGAATGGAATGTGGAGTGGAATGGAATGGAATCTGGAATGGAATGACATGGAATGTGGTACGGAATGGAATGGAATATGGAAGAGCAAGGAATGGAATGTGGAATGGAAAGGAAATTGGAATGGAATGGAATGGAATGTGGAACGGAAAGGAATGGAATGTGGATTGGAATGGAATGAAATATGGACTGGGATGGAATGGAATGGAATGGAATGTGGAATGGAATGCGGAATGGAATGGAATGCAACTTGGAATAGAATGGAATGGAACGGAACGTGGAATTGAAAGGAATGGAATGGTATAGCATGCAATGGAGTGAGGAATGGTATGGAATGTTGAATCGAATGGAAAGGACTGTTGAATGGAATGGAATGGAAAGTGGAATGGAATTAAATGGAATGTTAAATGGAATGGAATGGAATGTGGAATAGAAGGGAATGGAAAGTGGAATGGAATGGAATTTGCAATGCAATGGAATGGAATATGGAACGGAATGGAATGGAATTGAATGTGGACTTGAATGGAATGAATAGAATGGAATGTGGAATGGTATGGAATGGAATGTGGAATGGAATATGGAATGGCATTAAATGGAATATTGAATGTAACGGAATGGAATTTGAGATGCAATGGACTGTAATTTGGTATGAAACGGAAGGGAATGTGGAATGGAATGTGGACGGGAAAGGAATGGAATGGAATGGAATGTGGAATGGACTGGAGTGGAATGTGGAATGGAATGGAATGGAATTTGCACTGGAATGAAATGGAATGTGGAATGGAATGGAATAGAATGAGGACAGGAATGGAATTGAATGGAATGTGGATTGGAATCTCATGGAATGCAATATGGGAAGGAATGAAACGTTTAATGGAATCTAATGGAATGTGGAATGGAATGTGGAACAGAATGTAATGGAAAGTGGAATGGAATGTGGAATGTAATGGAATGTAATGTGGAATTGATTGTGGAATAGAATGGAATGGAATGTGGACTGGAAAGGAAGAGAATGGAATGTAGAATAGAATGCAATACAAGGTGGAATGGAATGGAATGAAAGTGTAGTGGAATGTGGAATGGAATGGAATGGAATGTGGAATGGAATGTGGAATGGAATGGAATGGAATATGGAACGATATGTGGATTGGAATAGAATGGAATGTTGAAGGGAATGTAGGGAAACGTGTAATGGAATGTAGTGAAATATGGAATGGAAAGTGGAATGTCTTCGAAAGAAATGTGGAATGGAATGTACAATGGAATGGAATGGAATGGAATGGAATGTGGATTTGAATGGAATGGAATGGAATGTGGAACGGAATGGAATGGAATGGAATGGAATAGAATGTGGAATGGAATGCAATAGAATGTGAAATGGAATGTGGAATGGAAAGTGGAATGGAATGTGGAATGGAATGTAAAGTGGAATCGAATGTGCAATGGAATGGAATGGAATGTGGAATGCAATATGCAATGGAATGGAATGGAATGTGGAAGGAAATGTGGAAAGCAATGGAAATGAATGGAATGTGGAATGGAAAGGAATGGAATGTGGAATAGAATGGAAAGAAATGGAATAGAATGGAATGGAAAGGAATGTGGAATGGAATGGAATGGAATGCGGAATGGAATGGAATGGAATGTGGAATGCAAAGGACAGCAATTTGGAATGCAATGGAATGGAATGTGGAATTGAATGGAATTGAATTTGGAATGCAATTGAATGGAATGGAATATGGACTGGAATGGAATGGAAAGGAAAGTTCAGTGAAATTTGGAATGGAATGGAATGGAATGGAAAGTGGAATGCAATGTGCAATGCAATGGAATGGAGTGGAATGTGGAATGGAATCTGGCATGGAATTGAATGGAATGTGGAATGGAATCGAAAGCAATGTGGACTATAATGGAATGGAATGAGGAATGGAATGAAATAGATTGTGAAATGTTATGTGGGATGGAATATGGAATGGAATTGAATGTAATGTGGAATGGAATGTGGAATTGAAAATGGACTGGAACAGAATGGAATGTGGAATGGAATGGAATGGAATTTGGAATGGAATGCAATGGAGATTGGAAAGGAATCGAATGGAATGGAATGCGGAATGGAATGTGGAATGGAATGTGGAATGGAATGGAACATGGAATCGAACGTGGAATGCAAAGCAAAATGGAATGGAATGTGTAATGGAATGGAATGTGGAATGGAACGTGGAATGGAATGGAATGGAATGTGGAATGGAATGGAATGGAATGTGGAATGGAATGGAATGGAACGTGGAATGGAAAGCAGAATGGAATGGAATGGAGAGTGGAATGGAATAGAATGGAACGTGGAATGGAATGTGGAATGGAAGGTGGCATGGAATATGGAATGTCACATGGAAGGGAATGGAATGGAACGTGGTAATGAATTGAACGGAATGTGGAATGTAATGGAAAAGAATGTGGAATGGAAAGGAATGCAATGGAATGTGGAATGGAATGGAATGGAATAGAACGTGGAATGGAAAGTAATGGAACATGGAATGGAAAGTGGCATGGAACGGGGAGTGGCAAGTGGAAGGGAATGTAATGGAACGTGGAATAGAATAGAATTGAACGTGGAATGGAATGGAATTGAAAATTGGAATGGTATGGAATGCAATGGAATGTGGAATGGAATGGAATGGAATGGAATGGAATGGAATAGAACGTGGAATGGAATGGAATGGAACGCGGAATGGAAAGTGGCATGGAACAGGGAGTGGCACGTTGAAGGGAATGTAATGGAACGTGGAATAGAATAGAATGGAACGTGGAATGGAATGGAATGGAAATTGGAACGGTATGGAATGTGGAAAGGAACAGAATAGAATGTGGAATGGAATGGAATGGAATGCGGAATGCAATACACAGCAGTTTGTAATGCAATGGAATGGAACGAGGAATGGAATGGAATTTAACGTGGAATGGAATGGAGTGGAATGTGGAATGGAATGGAATGGAATGGAATGTGGAATGGAATGGAATTGAATGTGGAATGGGAAAGAATAGAGTGTGGAATGCAATGGGAATAGAATGGAATGTGGACTGGAATGGAATGGAGAGTGGATTGGAATGGAATGGACAGTGGCGTGGAATGGAACGTAATGTGGAATGGAACATGGGATGGAATGGAATGGAATGTGGATTGGAATTGAAAGGAATGGAAAGGGGAGTGGAATGGAATTTGGAATTGAGTGAAATGGAATTTGGAATTTAATGGAATGGAATGGAATGTGGAACGGAGTGGAATGGAATGTGGAAAGGAATGTAGAATCGAATGGGATGGAATGTGGAATGGAATGTTTAATGGAATGGAATGAAATGGGGAAAGGAATGTGCAATGGAATGGGCTGGAATGTTGAATGGAATGTGTAATGGAATGTGGAAAGTAATGGAATGGAATGTGGAATGGAATGGAATGGAAGGTGGAATGGAATGGCAAGGAAAGTGGAATGAAATTGAATGGAATGGAATAGAATGTGGAATGGAATAGAATGGAATGTTGAATGGAAAGTGGAATGGAAAGTGGAATAGAACGAAATGGAATGTGGAATGTAATGTTGAATGGAGTGCAAGGGAATGTGGAATGTAATGGAATAGAATGGGGAATGGAATGGAATGGAATGTGGAATGGAAAGTGGAATGGAATGGAAAGGAATGGAATGGAATATGGAATGGAATGGAATGGAATATGGAATGGAATGGAATGCAATGGAATGGAATATGGAATGGAATGGAATGGAATGCAATGTGGAATGGATTGGAATGGAATTGAATGGAATGGAATGTGGAATGGAAAGGAAAGTGGAATGGAATCAAATGGAATCGAATGTGAAATGATAAGGAAGGGAATGTCGCATGGAATGAAGAACGGCATGTGGAATGGAAAGAAATTTGTAATGGAACGGATTGGAATTTGTAATGGAATGGAATTGAATGTGAAATGGAAAGGAATGGAATGTCGAATGGAAGGGAGTGGAATGGAATGGAATGCAATGGAATGTGGAATGGAATCTGGAATGGAATAGAATGGAATGTGGAAAGGAATGAGAAATGGAACGGAATGGAATGTGGAATTGAATGGAATGGAAGGTGGAATCGAATGGAAAGTGGAATGGAATGGAATGGAATAGAATGTGAAATAGAATGGTATGGAATGTCGAATGGAATGTGGAACGGAATGTGGAATGGAATTGAATGTGTAATGGAACGGAATGGAAAGCGTAATTGAATGGAATTGAATGTGGAATGGAAAGAATTGGAATGTCAAAAGGCATAGAATGGAATGGAAAGGAATGGAATGGAATGTGGAATGGAATGAAAAATGGAATGCAATGGAATGTGGAATGGGATGCAATGAAAGGTGGAATGGAGTGTGGAATGGAATGGATTGGAATATGGAATGGAATGTGGAATGGAAAGGAATGGAATGTGGAATGGAATGGAATGGAATGAGGAATGCAATTGAACGCAATGGTATGAAATGTGGAATGCAATGGAATGGAATGGAATGTGGAATGCAACGGAATGGAATATGGAATTCAATGGAATGGAATGGAATTTGGAATGGAATGGAATGGAATGTGGAGTGAAATGGAAAGGATTGTGGAATGGAATATGGAATCGAATGGGATGTAATGTGGCATGGAATGTGAAATTGAATGGAAAGGAATGTGAAATGTAATGTCTAAAGGAATGGATAGGAATGAGGAATGGAATGTGGAAAGGAATGGAATGGAATGGAATGTGCAATGGAATGGAATGGAATGTGGAATTCAATGGAATGGAATGGAATGTGGAATGGAATGCAAAGGAATGGAATGTGGAAAGGGATGGAAAGGATTCTGGAATGCAATGGAATATAATATGGAATGGAATGGTATGGAATGAAATGTGGAATAGAATGGCATGGAATGGAATGGATTGGATTGGGGAATGGAATGGAAATTAAAGTGGATTGGAATGGAATGGAAAGTTGAATGGAATTTGGAACGGAACGGGATTTAATGTGGAATGGAATGTGGAATGGAATCGAATGGAACGGAATGTGGAATGGAATGGAATATAATGAAATATGGAATCGAATGGAATTGAATGTGGTACGGAATGGAATGGAATGTGGAATGGAATGCAGAAGGTAGTGGAATGGAATGTGGAATGGAATGAAATCAAGGCGGAATGGAATAGAACGGAATGTGGAATGGAATGTGGAATGGAATGGAATGGAATGTGGAAATGAATGGAATGGAATGTGGAAAGGAATGGGATGGAATGTGGGATGGAATGGAATGGAAAGTGGACTGGAATTGAAGAGAATGTGGAATGAAATGGAAAGGATTGTGGAGTAAAATTGAATGGAATGAAATGTGGAATGTGGAATGGAATGTGGAATGCAATGAAATGGAATGTGGAATGGATTGTGGAATGGAATGGAATGGAATGGAATGGAATGGAATGTGGAATCAAATGGAATGGAATGGAATGGAATGGAACGTGGAATGGAATGGAATGGAATGTGGAATGGAATGGAATGGAATGTGGAATTGAATGGAATTGAATATGGAATGGAATGGAATGGAATGGAAATTGGAATGGCATGTGGAATGGAGTGTGGAAAGGAATGTGGAATGTAATGGAATGGAATGTGGAATGTGGAATGAAGAATGGCATGCGGAATGGAAAGGAATGTGGAATTCCATGGAATGGAATGGAATGCGAAATGGAATGGAATGGAATGGAATGTGGAATGGAATGGAATGTAATTTGGAATTGAATGGAATTGAATGTGGACTGGAATGGAATGGAACATGGAATGGAATGCGGAATGGAACGTGGAATGAAATGTGGAATGGAATATGGAATGGAATGCAGTGGAATGTGGAATGGAACGGAATGGAAAGGAATGTGGAATGGAATTGAATGGAATTGAATGTAATGGAATGTGGAATGGAAGGGAATGGAATGGAATGTGAAATGGAATGGAAGGAAAAGTGGATTGGAATGGAATGGAAATGAATGGAATGTGGAATCAAATGAAATGGAATGTGTAATGGAACGGAATGGAATGGAGTGTGGAATGGAATGGAATGGAACATGGAATGTAAAAGAATGGAATGTGGAATGGAATGGAATGGAATGGAATGTGGAATGGATTGGAACTTGGAATGAAATGGAATAGAACGTGGAACGGAATGAAATAGAATGTGGAATGGAACGCAAAGGAAATTGGAATGGAACGGAATGAAATTCAGAATGGAATGGAATGGAACGTGGAATGGAATGGATGGTGGCATGGAATGGAAAGGAATGTGGAATGGAACGAAAAGTTAAATGGAATGGAATTGAATTCAACGTGTTATGGAATGGAATTGAATGGAATGGAATTTTGAATAGAATGTGGAATGGAATGCAGTGGAATGTGTAATGGAATGTGGAATCTAAAGGAATGGAATGTGGCATGTAATGGAAAGGAATGTGAAATCGAATGGGGTCGAATGTGGCATGGAATGGAATGGAGTTTGGAATTAATGCGGTGGAATGTGGAATGGCATGGAATGGAACGTGGAATGCAGTGTGGAATGGGAAGTGGAAAGGAATGTGGAATGCATTTGGAGAATGGAAAGTGGAATGGAATGGAATGGAATGTGCAATGCAATTTGGAATGGAATGGAATGGAATGTGGAATGCAATGCAATGTGCAATGGAATGGGGAATGGAAGGGAATGGATTGTGGAATGGAATGGAATGGAACGTTGAAGGGAATGTGGAATGGAATGGAATTCAATGAGGAATGGAATGTGCAATGCATTGTGGAACGGAACGTGGAATGGAAAATGGAATGGATTGGAATGGAATGTGGAAAGAATTTGGAATAGAAGGGAATGGAAAGTGGAATGTAATGGAAAGTGGATTGGAATGTGGAATGGAATGGAAGGCTATGTGGAATGGAATGTGCAATGGAATGGAATGTGGAAAGGAATGTTCAGTGGAATGCGGAATGGAATGTGGAATGGAATGGAATGGAATGTGGAATGGAATGTGGAATGGAATGGAATGGAATGTGGAATGGAAATTTGAATGGAAAGCGGACTAGAATGTGGAATCGAATGTGGAATGCGATGGAATGGAAGATAAGGTATGTGGAATGAAAAGTGGAATGGACTGAAGTGGAATGAGAAATGGAATGTGGAATGGAATGGAATGAGGAATGGAATGGAAAGGAATGGAATGTGGGATGGAATGGAATGGAATGGACTGGAATGGAATATGGAATGGAATGTGGAATGGAATGGAATGGAATGTGGAATGGAATGGGGAATTTAATGGAAATGAGTGTGGAATGGAAAGCAAAATGGAATTAAATGGAATGTGGAATGGAATGGAATGTGGAATGGAATGGAGTGGAATGGAATGTGAAATGGAAAGGAAAACAATGTGGAATGGAATGTGGAATGGAATGAGGAATGGAATGGAATGTGTAATGGAACTTTATGGAATGTGTAATGGAAATTTATGGAATGTGTAATGGAATTGAATGGAATGTGGAATCGAAAGGAATGGAATGTGGAATGGAATGGAATGGAGTGGAATGGAATGGAATGTGGAATGGAATGGAGAATGGAATGTGGAATGGAAGGGAATGGAATGGAATGTGGAATGGAAAGGAAAGGAATGTGGAATTCCATGGAGTGGAATGGAAAGTAAATAGGAATGCAATGGAATTGAATGGAATGGAATATGGAATGGAAAGTAATGGAAAGGAATGGAATGTGGAATCTTATGGAATGGAATGTGTAATAGAATGTAAAGTAATGGAGTGTGGAATGGAATGGAATGGAACGTGGAATGGAATGGAATGGAATGTGGAATGGAATGGAATGGAATGGAATGTGGAATGGAGTGGAATGTGGAATGAAATGGAATAGAACATGGAATGGAATGGAATTGAATGTGGAATGCAACGCAATGGGAAGTGGAATGGAATGGAATGAAATGCAGGATGCAATTTAATGGAACCGGGAAGGGAAAGGAATGCAATGTGGCCTGGAATGGAATGGAATGGAATGTGAAATCGAACGGAGTGGAATGTGGTATGGAATGGAAAGGAGTTTGTAATTTAATGCACTGGAAAGTGGAATGCAATGGTATGGAATGTGGAATGGAATGGAATTGAATGTGGAATGGACTTGAATGTGGAAAAGAATGGAATGGAATGTGGAGTGGAATGGAATGGAATGGAATGGAATATGGAATGCAGCGGAATGGAATGGAATGTGGAATGGAATGGAATGGAATTTGGAGTGGAATGTGAAATGGAATGCAAGGGAATGGAGAATGCAATGGAATGGAATGGAATGTGGAAGAGAATGTAATGTGGTATGGAAAGGAATGGAACGTGGAATGGAATGGAATGGAAAGGAACGTGGAATGGAATGGAATGTGCAATGGAATGGAATGGAATGTGGAATAGGATAGAATGGAATTGAATGTGGAATAGAATGCAATGGAACGTGGAATGGAATGGAATGGTATATGGAATGGAATGGAATGGAATATGTAAGGGAATCGATTGAAATGTGGAAAGGAATGGAATGGAATGTGGAATGCAATGTGGAATGAAACGTGGAATGCAATGAAATGGAACGCGGAATTGAACGTAGAATGGAAAGTGGAATGCAACATGGAATGGAATGTGGAACATGGAATGGAATGGAATGGAAGGTGGATTGGAATGGAATTGAATGTGGATTGGAATGGAATGGAATGGAATATGGAATGGCATGGAATGGAATGTGCAATAGAATGGAATGGAATCGAAAGTGGAATGGAGGGAATGCAATGTGGAATGGAATGTGGAAAGGAATTGAAAGGAATGGAATGTGGAATCAAATGGAATGGAATGTGGAATGGAATTGAATGGAATGTGGAATGTAATGGAATGGAATGTGGAATGGAAAGTGGCATGGAATGGAATGGAATGTGGAATGGAATGGAATGGAATGTGAAATGGAATGGAATGCAATGGAATGGAATGCGGAATGGAAGGGAATGGAATGTGAAATGGAATGGAATGCAATGGAATGGAATTCGGAATGGAACGGAATGGAATATGGAATGGAATGGAATGTAATATGGAATAGAATGGAATGGAATGGAATGTGAAATAGAATGGAATGGAATGGAATGGAAAATGAAATAGAATGGAATGGAATGGTATGGAATAGAATGAAATGTCGAATGTAATTGAAATTAATGTGCAATGCAATAGAATGGAATGTTGAATGGAATTTGGAATGGAATGGGATGGAATGTGGAATGAATGTAGAATGGAATAGAATGCAATGGAATGCGGAATGGAACGGAATATAATGGAATATGGGAGCGAATAGAAATGAATGTGGAAAGGAGTGGAATGGAATGTGGAATATAATGTAGAAGGTAATGGAATGGAATGTGAACTGGTATGTGGAATGGAATGGAATGTGGAGTGGAATAGAATGGAATGTGGCATGGAATGTGGAATGGAAAGCAATGGAAATTGGAATGGAATGGATTGGAATGTGGAAAGGAATGGAATGGAAAATGGAATGGACTGGAATGGAATGTGGAATGGAATGGAAAGGCATATGGAATGAAATTGAATGGAATGAAATGGAATGTGGAATGGAACGTGGAATGGAATGGAAAGGAATTTGTCATGGAATGCAGAATGGAAAGGAATGGAATGTGGAGAGGTAAGTGGAATGGAATGTGGAATGGAATGGAATGGAACGTAGAATGGAATATGCAATGGAATGGAGTGGAATGAAACGTGGAATGGAATTTGGAAATGAATGTGGAATGGAACCTGGAATGCAAAGGAATGGAATGCGGAATGAAGCATGGAATGCAACGTTTTGGAACGTGGAATGGAACGTGTAGTACAACTTGGAATGGAACGGGGAATGGAATGGAAAGTGGAATGCAATGTGGAATGGAACGTGGAATGGAACGTGGAATGGAATCTAATGGAATGTGGAATGGAATGGGGAATGGAATTAAATGGAATATGGAATGGAATGTAGAATGGAATGGAATGGAATGTGGAATGGAATTCAATTGAATGTAAAATGGAATTTGGAATGGAATGTGGAATGGAATGTTATTGAATGTGGAATGGAATGGAACGGAATGTAGAATGGAATATGGAATGGAATATGGAATGCAATGTGGAATGGAATGGAATGGAATGTGGAATGGATTGTGGAATGCAATGTCGAATGGAATGGAAGGGAATGTGGAATGGATTGTGGAATGGAATGGAATAGAATGGAACAGAATTCTTAAATGAATGTGTAATGGAATGTGGAATGGAATGTGGAATAGAACAGAATGGAATGTGGAATGGAATGTGGAATGGAATGTGGAATGGAATGTGGAATGCAAAGGAATCTAATGTGGAATTAAACGTGGAATGGAATGGAATGGAAGGTGGAATTCAATGGAATTCAACGATGAATGGAATGTGGAATGGAATGTGGAATGGAAAGTGGAATGGAAAGTGGAATGGATTGGAATGGAACGTGGAAATTAATGTGGAATGGAATGGAATGGAATGTTGAATGGAATGGAAGGGAATGTGCAATGGAATGTGGAATGCAATATGGAATCTAACGCGAAGGATTCTGGCATGGAATTTGGAATGGAATGTGAAATATAATGTGGAATAGAATGGAATGGAATATGGAATGGAATGTGAAATAGAATGTGGAATGGAAGGGAATGGAAATTGGAATAGAATGGAATGGAATGTGGAAAGGAATGGAATGGAGTATGGAATGGAAAAGAATGCAATGTGCAACGGAATGGAATGGAAAGTGGAATGGAATTGAAAGGAATGTGGATTGAAATTGAAATGAATGTGGAATGAAATTGAATTGAAAGTACTTGAGTGTGGAGTGGAATGTGGAATGCAATGGAATGGAATGTGGAATGAATTGTGGAATAGAATGGCAAGGAATGGAATGTAATATGGAATGAAATGGAATGGAATGGAATGTGGAATGGAATGGATTGGAATGCAGAATTTAATAGAATATAATGTGGAATGGAATGGAATGGAACATGGAATGGCATGTGTAATGGAATGTGGAATGGAATGTGGAATGGAATGGAATGCAATATGGAATGTAATGGAAGGGAATGGAATGAAGAATGGAATCTGGAATGGAATGGATTGGAATGGAATGAAGAACGGAATATGGAATGGAATGTGTAATGGAATGGAATGGAATGAGGAATGCAATTGAACGGAATGGTATGAAATGAGGAATGCAATGGAATGGAATGGAATGTGGAATGCAATGGAATGGAATATGGAATTCAATGGAATGGAATGGTATTTGGAATGGAATGGAATGGAATGTGGAGTGAAATGGAAAGGATTGTGGAATGGAATATGGAATCGAATGGCATGTAATGTGGCATGGAATGTGAAATTGAATGGAAAGGAATGTGAAATGTAATGTCTAAAGGAATGGATAGGAATGAGGAATGGAATGGAATGGAATGTGGAATGGAATGGAAAGGAATGTGGAATTCAATGGAATGGAATGGAATGTGGAATGGAATGCAAAGGAATGGAATGTGGAAAGGGATGGAAAGGATTCTGGAATGCAATGGAATATAATATGGAATGGAAAGGTATGGAATGAAATGTGGAATAGAATGGCATGGAATGGAATGGATTGGATTGGGGAATGGAATGGAAATTAAAGTGGAATGGAATGGAATGGAATGTTGAATGGAATTTGGAATGGAACGGGATTTAATGTGGAATGGAATGTGGAATGGAATCGAATGGAACGGAATGTGGAATGGAATGGAATATAATGAAATATGGAACCGAATGGAATTGAATGTGGTACGGAATGGAATGGAATGTGGAATGGAATGCAGAAGGTAGTGGATTGGAATGTGGAATGGAATGAAATCAAGGCGGAATGGAATAGAACGGAATGTGGAATGCAATGTGGAATGGAATGGAATGGAATGTGGAAATGAATGGAATGGAATGTGGAAAGGAATGGGATGGAATGTGGGGTGGAATGGAATGGAAAGTGGACTGGAATTGAAGAGAATGTGGAATGAAATGGAAAGGATTGTGGAGTAAAATTGAATGGAATGAAATGTGGAATGTGGAATGGAATGTGGAATGGAATGTGGAATGGATTGTGGAACGGAATGGAATGGAATGGAATGGAATGTGGAATCAAATGGAATGGAATGGAATGGAATGGAATGTGGAATTGAATGGAATTGAATATGGAATGGAATGGAATGGAATGGAACTTGGAATGGAGTGTGGAAAGGAATGTGGAATCTAATGGAATGGAATGTGGAATGTGGAATGAAGAATGGCATGCGGAATGGAAAGGAATGTGGAATTCCATGGAATGGAATGGAATGCTGAATGGAATGGAATGGAATGGAATGTGGAATGGAATGGAATGGAATTTGGAATTGAATGGAATTGAATGTGGACTGGAATGGAATGGAACATGGAATGGAATGCGGAATGGAACGTGGAATGAAATGTGGAATGGAATATGGAATGGAATGGAGTGGAATGTGGAATGGAATGGAATGGAAAGGAATGTGGAATGGAAGGGAATGGAATGGAATGTGAAATGGAATGGAAGGAAATGTGGATTGGAATGGAATGGAAAGGAATGGAATGTGGAATCAAATGAAATGGAATGTGTAATGGAACGGAATGGAATGGAGTGTGGAATGGAATGGAATGGAACATGGAATGTAATGGAATGGAATGCGGAATGGAATGGAATGGAATGGAATGTGGAATGGAATGGAACTTGGAATGAAATGGAATACAACGTGGAATGGAATGAAATAGAATGTGGAATGGAACGCAAAGGAAATTGGAATGGAACGGAATGAAAATCAGAATGGAATGGAACGGAATGAAATTCAGAATGGAATGGAATGGAACGTGGAATGGAATGGATGGTGGCATGGAATGGAAAGGAATATGGAATGGAACGAAAAGATAAATGGAATGGAATTGAATTCAACGTGTTATGGAATGGAATTGAATGGAATAGAATTTTGAATAGAATGTGGAATGGAATGCAGTGGAATGTGTAATGGAATGTGGAATCTAAAGGAATGGAATGTGGCATGGAATGAAAAGGAATGTGAAATCGAATGGGGTCGAATGTGGCATGGAATGGAATGGAGTTTGGAATTAATGCAGTGGAATGTGGAATGGCATGGAATGGAATGTGGAATGCAGTGTGGAATGGGAAGTGGAAAGGAATGTGGAATGGATTTGGAGAATGGAAAGTGGAATGGAATGGAATGGAATGTGCAATGCAATTTGGAATGGAATGGAATGGAATGTGGAATGGAATGCAATGTGCAATGGAAGGGGAATGGAATGGAATGGAATGTGGAATGGAATGGAATGGAACGTTGAAGGGAATTTGGAATGGAATGGAATTCAGTGAGGAATGGAATGTGCAATGCATTGTGGAAAGGAAAGTGGAATGGAAAATGGAATGGATTGGAATGGAATGTGGAAAGAATATGGAATGGAAGGGAATGAAAGTGGAATGTAATGGAAAGTGGATTGGAATGTGGAATGGAATGGAATGCTATGTGGAATGGAATGTGCAATGGAATGGAATGTGGAAAGGAATGTTCAGTGGAATGTGGAATGGAATGTGGAATGGAAAGGAATGGAATGTGGAATGGAATGGAATGGAATGTGGAATGGAAATTTGAATAGAAAGCCGACTAGAATGTGGAATCGAATGTGGAATGCGATGGAATGGAAGGGTATGTGGAATGAAAAGTGGAATGGACTGAAGTGGAATGAGAAATGGAATGTGGAATGGAATGGAATGAGGAATGGAATGGAAAGGAATGGAATGTGGAATGGAATGGAATGGAATGGACTGGAATGGAATATGGAATGGAATGTGGAATGGAATGGAATGGAATGTGGAATGGAATGTGGAATTTAATGGAAATGAGTGTGGAATGCAAAGCAAAATGGAATTGAATGGAATGTGGAATGGAATGGAATGTGGAATGGAATGGAGTGGAATGGAATGTGAAATGGAAAGGAAAACAATGTGGAATGGAATGTGGAATGGAATGAGGAATGGAATGGAATGTGTAATGGAACTTTATGGAATGTGTAATGGAAATTTACGGAATGTGTAATGGAATTGAATGGAATGTGGAATCGAAAGGAATGGAATGTGGAATGGAATGGAATGGAGTGGAATGGAATGGAATGTGGAATGGAATGGAGAATGGAATGTGGAATGGAAGGGAATGGAATGGAATGTGGAATGGAAAGGAAAGGAATGTGGAATTCCATGGAATGGAATGGAATTTAAATAGGAATGGAATGGAATTGAATGGAATGGAATATGGAATGGAAAGTAATGGAATGGAATGGAATGTGGAATCTTATGGAATGGAATGTGTAATGGAGTGTAAAGTAATGGAGTGTGGAATGGAATGGAATGGAATGTGGAATAGAATTTAATGGAATGTGGAATGGAATGGAATGGAATGGAATGTGGAATGGAATGGAACGTGGAATGAAATGGAATACAACATGGAATGGAATGGAATAGAATGTGGAATGCAACGCAATGGGAAGTGGAATGGAACGGAATGAAATGCAGGATGAAATTTAATGGAACCGGTAATGGAAAGGAATGCAATGTGGCCTGGAATGGAATGGAATGGAATGTGAAATCGTACGGAGTGGAATGTGGTATGGAATGGAAAGGAGTTTGTAATTTAATGCACTGGAAAGTGGAATGCAATGGTATGGAATGTGGAATGGAATGGAATTGAATGTGGAATGGACTTGAATTTGGAAAAGAATGGAATGGAATGTGGAATGGAATGTGGAGTGGAATGGAATGGAATGGAATGGAATATGGAATTCAGCGGAATGGAATGGAATGTGGAATGGAATGGAATGGAATTTGGAGTGGAATGTAAAATGGAATGCAAGGGAATGGAGAATGCAATGGAATGGAATGGAATGTGGAAGAGAATGCAACGTGGTATGGAAAGGAATGGAACGTGGAATGGAATGGAATGGAAAGGAACGTGGAATGGAATGGAATGTGCAATGGAATGGAATGGAATGTGGAATAGGATAGAATGGAATAGAATGTGGAATAGAATGCAATGGAACGTGGAATGGAACGGAATGGTATATGGAATGGAATGGAATGGAATATGTAATGGAATCAATTGAAATGTTGAAAGGAATGGAATGGAATGTGGAATTGAATGGAATTGAATATGGAATGGAATGGAATGTAATAGAAATAGGAATGGCATGTGGAATGGAGTGTGGAAAGGAATGTGGAATCTAATGGAATGGAATGTGGAATGGAATGGAATGGAATGTGGAATGAAGAATGGAATGCGGAATGGAAAGGAATGTGGAATTCCATGGAATGGAATGGAATGCGGAATGGAATGGAATGGAACGGAATGTGGAATGGAATGGAATGGAATTTGGAAGTGAATGGAATTGAATGTGGACTGGAATGGAATGGAACATGGAATGGAATGCGGAATGGAACGTGGAATGAAATGTGGAATGGAATATGGAATGGAATGGAGTGGAATGTGGAATGGAATGGAATGGAAAGGAATGTGGAATGGAATGGAAAGTAATTGAATGTAATGGAATGTGGAATGGAATGGAATGGAAGGAATGTGGAATGGGAAGTGGAATGGATTGGAGTGAAATGAGAAAATGAATGTGGAATTGAATGGAATGTGGAACGGAATGGGAAGGAATGGAATGTGGAATGGAATGGACTGGAATGTGGAATGGAATGGAATGGAATGTGGATTGGAATGGAATGGAATGGAATTTGGAATGGAATGGAATGGAATGTGGAATGGAATGGATTTGATTGCGGAATGGAAAGTGGAAAGGAATTGAATGGAATGTGGAATGGCATGGAATGGATCATGGAGTGGAAAGTGGAAGGGAACGTGGAATGGAATGGAATGGAATGTCGAATCAATGTGGAATGGAAATCAATGGAATGTGGTATGGAATGAGAAATTGAATGGAATGGAATGTGGAATGTAATGTTTAATGGAATGGATTGGAAAGTGAAATGGAACGTGGAAAGGAATATAATGGAACGAAATGTGGATTGGAATGAAATGTGGAATTCAATGGAATTTAAAGGAATATGTAATTGAATGGAAAGGAATGCAATGTGGAATGGAATGGAATATGGAAAGGAATGGGATGCAGTGTGGAATGGAATGTGGACTGGAATAGAATGGAATGTGGAATGGAATGTGGAATGGAATGAGAAATTGAATGGAATGGAATGTGGAATGGAATGGAATGGAACCTGGAATGGAATTGAATGGAAGGGAATGTGGAATGGAATGGAATGGAATGGAATGTGGAATGGAATGGAATGGAATGGAATTTAATGGAATGTTGAAAGGAATGGAAAGGAATGGAATGGAATGTGGAATGGAATGGAATGTGTAATGGAAAGTAATGGAATGTGTAATGGAATGGAATGGAATGTATAATGGAATTGAGTGGACTGTGGAATCGAAAGGAATGGCATGTGGAATGGAAAGTGCAATGGAATGTGGAATGGAATTGAGTGGAGTGAGGAATGGAATGGAAAGTTCAATGGAATGGAATGCTAAGTGTTATAGAACGAAATTGAATGGAATGGAATTTGGAATGGAATGTGGAATGGAATGGAGTGGAATGTGTAATGGAATGTGGAATGGAATGGAATGAAATGTGGAATGGAATGGAATGCAGTGTGGAATGGAACATGGAATGGAAAGTGGACTAAAACGTGGAAAGGAATGTGGTATGGAATGGAATGGAAGGGAATGTAGAACGGAAAGTGGATTGCAATGGAGTGGAATGAGAAATGTAATGTTGAATGGAATGGAATGTGGAATGGAATGGAAAAGAAATGAATGTGGAATGGAATGGAATGGAATGGAATATGGAATGGAATGGGGAATGGAATGAATGGAATGTGGAATGGAATGGAATGGATCATGGAATGGAACGTGGAATGGCACGTGGAATGCAATGGAAAGGAATGTGGAATGGAATTGAATGGAATGTGGTATGGAATGATAAATTGAATGGATTGGAATGTGGAATGGAATGTGAAATGGAATGGATTGGAATGTGGAATGGAAAGTGGAATGGAATGGAATAGAATGTGGATTGGAAGGGAATTGAATATAGAATGGAATGGAATGGAATGGAATACGGAATGGCATGGAATGGAATGTGGGATGGAATGGATTGGAATGTGGAATGTAAAGTGGAATGGAATGGAATGTGGATTGGAAGGGAATTGAATGTGGAATGGATTGGAATGGAATGGAATAGAAAGTGGAATCGAATGGAAATTAATGTGGAATGGAATGGAATGCAATGTTGAACGGAATTTGAAATGTAATGCGATGGAATGTGGAATTCAATGTGGAATGGATTCGAACGGAATGGAATGTAGAATGGAATGGAACATAATGGAATATGGAACCGAATGGAATTGAATCTGGAATGGAAAGGAATGGGTTGTGGGATGGCATGAAGAAGGCAATGGAATGGAATGTGGAATGGCATGTGGAATCCAGTGGAATGGAATGTGGAATGTAATAAAATGGAATGTGGAATGGAAAGAGGAATGGAATGGAATATGGAATGGAATGGAAAGTGGAAAGTATGGAATGGAATGTGGAATGAAATTGAATGGACTGTGGAAAGAAATGGAAAGGAATGTCGAATGAAACTGAATTGAATGAAATGAAATGTGGAATGGAATGTTGAGTGGAATGGAATGGAATTTTGAATGGACTGTGGAATGGAATGGAATGGAATATGGAATGGAATGTGGAATGGAATGGAATGGAATGTGGAATGGAATGTCGAATTGAATGTGGAACGGAATGTGGAATGCAAAGGAATGGAATGTGGGTTGGAACGTGGAATGGAATGGAGTGGAACGTGGAATGGAACCCGGAATGGAATGGAATGGAAGTTTGAGAGGAATGTGGAATGCAATGTGGAATGGAACGCGGAGTAGATTGTGGAATGGATTGGAATGGAACGTGGAAAGAAACGTGGAACGGAATGTGTAATGGAATGGAATGGAATGTGGAATGGAATGCAATGTAATGTGGATTGAAATGGAATGGAATGAAATGTGGAATGCTATGGAACGAAATGCAATGTGGAATGGAATAGAATGGAACGTGGAATGGAATGGAATGAACGTGTTATGCAATGGAATGGAATGGAATGTGGAATGGAAAGGAACTGAAAGTGCAATGGAATGGAATGGAATGGAATGTGAAATGGAATTTGGAATTGAATGGAAAGGAATGGAATGTCATGTTGAATGGAATGGAATATGGAATGGAATGGAATGGAATGTGGAATGGAATGTAATGGAATGTGGAATGGAATGGGGAATGGACCAGAATGGAATGCAATGTGGAATGGAAGGGAATGGAATGTAATGTGGAATGGAATGGAATGGAATGTGGAATGTAATGGAATGAAATGTGGAATGGAATGCAATGTGGAATGGAATGGATTGGAATGCAATGTTGAATGGAATGTGCAATGGAATAGAATGGAATGTGGAGTGGAATGGAAAGCAATGTGGAATTTAATTTGGAATGGAATGGAATGGAATGCGATGGAATGTGAAATGGAATGGATTGTGGAATGGATTGCAAAGTAATGTGGAATGGAATGGAATGGATTGTGAAATGGAATGTGGAATGGAATGGAATTGAATGTGGAATGGAATGGAACAGAATGTGGAATGGAATGTGGAATGGTATGGAATGTGCAGTGGAATGGAATGGAATGTGGAATGGAATAGGGAATGGAATGGAATACAATGGATTGGAAGGTGCAATAGAATTGAATGGAATGTGTAATGTAATGGAAAAGAATGTGCAATGGAATGTAATGGAATGTGGAATTCAATGGAAAGTATCGCGGAATGGAACGTGGATTGGATCATGGAATGGAACGTGGAATGGAATGGAATGGAACATGGAATGTAACTTGTAATGGAACGTAGAATGGATTGGAATGGAATGGAATGGAGTGGATTGGAATGTCTAACGGAATGGAATGGAATATGTTGTGGAATGGAATGGAATGGAATGGAATGTGGAATGGAATGGAATGGAATGGAATGAGGAACGGAATGGAATATAATGTGGAGTGGAATGGAATGGAATCTGGAATGCAATGACATGGAATGTGGTACGGAATGCAATGGAATATGGAAGAGCAAGAAATGGAATGTGGAATGGAAAGGAAATTGGAATGGAATGGAATGGAATGTGGAACGGAAAGGAATGGAATGTGAATTGGAATGGAATGAAATATGGACTGGAATGGAGTGGAATGTGGAATGGAATGCGGAATGGAATGGAATGGAGTGTGGAATGGAATGGAATGGAATGTGGAAAGAATGAGGAATGGAATGGAATGGAAGGTGGAATGGAATGGAATGGAAGGTGGAATGGAATGGAGTGGAATGTGGAATGGAATGGAATTTAATGTGGAATTTAATGTGGAATGCAATGGAATGGAATGTGGAATGAATTGGAATGGAATCGAATGTAATGTGGAATGAAATGTGGAATGGCATGGAAAAGAATTTGGAATGGTCTGGAATGGAATGTGGAAAGGTGTGCAATCTGGAATGGAATGGAATGTGGAATTGAATGGAATAGAATGTGGAATTGAATGGAATGGAATTTAGAATGGAACCGAATGGAATGTGGAATTTAATCTGGAATGGAATGGAATGGAATGTGGAATGAAATGGAATGGAATCTAATGGAATGTGGAATGAAATGTGTAGTGGCATGGAATGGAATTGAATGTGGAATGAAATGGAATGGAATCTAATGGAATGTGGAATGAAATGTGTAGTGGCATGGAATAGAATGTGGAATGGTCTGGAATGGAATTTGATATGGAATGGGATGCAATGAGGAATGGAATCGAATGGAATGAGAAATGGATAGGAACGGAGCGGAATGGAATGGAATGTGGAATGGAATGCAATGGAATGCAGAATGGAATGGAATGGTTTGGAATGTGGAATGCAATACGGAGTGTGGAATGTGGAATGGAATGGAATGGAAAGTGCAATGCAGTGCAATGGAATGGAATATGGAATGGAATGAAATTGAGTGGAATGAGGACTGGAATGGAATGGAATATGGAATGTGGAATGTGGATTGGAATGGAATGCAACGTGGAATGGAATGTACAATGGAATGGAATGGAATGTGAAACGGAATGTGGAATGGAATGGAATTGAATGTGAAATGGAATGAAATGGAAATTGGAATGGAATGGAATGCAACTTGGAATAGAATGGAATGGAACGGAAAGTGGAATTGAAAGGAATGGAATGGTATGGCAATGAATGGAGTGAGGAATGGTATGGAATGTTGAATGGAATGGAAAGGAATGTGGAATGGAATGGAATGGAAAGTGGAATGGAATTAAATGGAATGTTAAATGGAATGGAATGGAATGTGGAATGAAAGGCAATGGAAAGTGGAATGGAATGGAATGGAATACTGAATGGAATGGAATGGAATGTGCAATGCAATGGAATAGAATATGGAACGGAATGGAATGGAATTTAATGTGGACTTGAATGGAATGAATGGAATGGAATGTGGAATGGTATGGAATGGAATGTGGAATGGAATATGGAATGGCATTAAATGGAATATTGAATGGAACGGAATGGAATTTGAGATGCAATGGAATGCAATGTGGTATGAAACGGAAGGGAATGTGGAATGGAATGTGGAAGGGAAAGGAATGGAACGGAATGGAATGTGGAATGGACTGGAGTGGAATGTGGAATGGAAAGGAATGGAATTTGTACTGGAATGAAATGGAATTTGGAATGGAATGGAATAGAATGAGGACAGGAATGGAATTGAATGGAATGTGGATTGGAATCTCATGGAATGCAATATGGAAAGGAATGGAATATTTAATGGAATCTAATGGAATGTGGAATGGAATGTGGAACAGAATGTAATGGAAAGTGGAATGGAATGTGGAATGTAATGGAATGTAATGTGGAATTGATTGTGGAATAGAATGGAATGGAATGTGGACTGGAAAGGAAGGGAATGGAATGTAGAATAGAATGGACTACAATGTGGAATGGAATGGAATGAAAGTGTAGTGGAATGTGGAATGGAATGGAATAGAATGTGGAATGGAATGGAATGGAATATGGAACGATATGTGGATTGGAATGGAATGGAATGTGGAAGGGAATGTAGGGAAACGTGTAATGGAATGTAGTGGAATATGGAATGGAAAGTGGAATGTCTTCGAAAGAAATGTGGAATGGAATGTACAATGGAATGGAATGGAATGGAATGGAATGGAATGTGGATTTGAATGGAATGGAATGGAATGTGGAACGGAATGGAATGGAATGGAATGGAATAGAATGTGGAATGGAATGCAATAGAATGTGAAATGGAATGTGGAATGGAAAGTGGAATGGAATGTGGAATGGAATGTGGAATGGAATGTAATGTGGAATGGAATGTGCAATGGAATGGAATGGAATGTGGAATGGAATATGCAATGGAATGGAATGGAATGTGGAAGGGAATGTGGAAAGCAATGGAAATGAATGGAATGTGGAATGGAAAGGAATGGAATGTGGAATGGAATGGAATGGAACGCGGAATGGAATGGAATGGAATGTGGAATGCAAAGGACAGCAATTTGGAATGCAATGGAATGGAATGTGGAATTGAATGGAATTGAATTTGGAATGCAATTGAATGGAATGGAATATGGACTGGAATGGGATGGAAAGGAAAGTTCAGTGAAATTTGGAATGGAATGGCATGGAATGGAAAGTGGAATGCAATGTGCAATGCAATGGAATGGAGTGGAATATGGAATGGAATCTGGCATGGAATTGAATGGAATGTGGAATGGAATCGAAAGCAATGTGGACTATAATGGAATGGAATGAGGAATGGAATGAAATAGCTTGTGGAATGTTATGTGGGATGGAATATGGAATGGAATTGAATGTAATGTGGAATGGAAAGTGGAATTGAAAGTGGACTGGAACAGAATGGAATGTGGAACGGAATGGAATGGAATTTGGAATGGAATGCAATGGAGATTGGAAAGGAATCGAATGGAATGGAATGCGGAATGGAATGTGGAATGGAATGTGGAATGGAATGGAACGTGGAATGGAATGTGGAATTCAATGCAAAATGGAATGGAATGTGTAATGGAATGGAATGTGGAATGGAACGTGGAATGGAATGGAATGGAATTTGGAATGGAATGTGGAATGGAATGGAATGGGATTTGGAATGGAAAGCAGAAAGGAATGGAATGGAGAGTGGAATGGAATAGAATGGAACGTGGAATGGAATGTGAAATGGAAGGTGGCATGGAACGTTTAATGTCACATGGAAGGGAATGGAATGGAACGTGGAAATGAATTGAACGGAATGTGGAATGTAGTGGAAAAGAATGTGGAATGGAAAGGAATGCAATGGAATGTGGAATGGAATGGAATGGAATGGAATGGAAAGGAATAGAATGTGGAATGGAAAGGAATAGAACGTGGAATAGAAAGTGGCATGGAATGTGGAGTGGCAAGTGGAAGGGAATGTAATGGAACGTGGAATAGAATAGAATGGAACGTGGAATGGAATGGAATGGAAATTGGAACGGTATGGAATGCAATGGAACGTGGAATGGAATGGAATGGAATGGAATAGAAGGTGGAATGGAATGGAATGGAACGTGGAATGGAAAGTGGCATGGAACAGGGAGTGGCACGTGGAAGGGAATGTAATGGAACGTGGAAAAGAATAGAATGGAAAGTGGAATGGAATGGAATGGAAATTGGAACGGTATGGAATGTGGAAAGGAACAGAATGGAATGTGGAATGGAATGGAATGGAATGCGGAATGCAATACACATCAATTTGGAATGCAATGGAATGGAACGAGGAATGGAATGGAATTTAACATGGAATGGAATGGATTGGAATGTGGAATGGAATGGAATGGAACGTGGAATGGAATGGAATGGAACAGGGAATGGAATGGAATGGAATGTGGAGTGGAATGGAATTGAATGTGGAATGGGAAAAAATAGAGTGTGGAATGCAATGGGAATAGAATGGAATGTGGACTGGAATGGAATGAAGAGTGGATTGGAAAAGAATGGACAGTGGCATGGAATGGAAAGTAATGTGGAATGGAATGTGGGATGAAATGGAATTGAATGTGGATTGGAATTGAAAGGAATGGAAAGGGGAGTGGAATGGAATTTGGAATTGAGTGAAATGGAATTTGGAATTTAATGGAATGGAATGGAATGTGGAACGGAGTGGAATGGAATGTTGAAAGGAATGTAGAATCGAATGGGATGGAATGTGGAATGGAATGTTTAATGGAATGGAATGAAATGTGGAAAGGAATGTGCAATGGAATGGGCTGGAATGTTGAATGGAATGTGAAATGGAATGTGGAAAGTAATGGAATGGAATGAGGAATGGAATGGAATGGAAGGTGGAATGGAATGGCAAGGAAAGTGGAATGAAATTGAATGGAATGTAATAGAATGTGGAATGGAATAGAATGGAATGTTGAATGGAAAGTGGAATGGAAAGTGGAATGGAAAGTGGAATAGAACGAAATGGAATGTGGAATGTAATGTTGAATGGAGTGCAAGGGAATGTGGAATTTAATGGAATAGGATGGGGAATGGAATGGAATGGAATGTGGAATGGAATGTGGAATGGAATGGAAAGGAATGGAATGGAATATGGAATGAAATGGAATGGAATATGGAATGGAATGGAATGCAATGGAATGGAATATGGAATGGAATGGAATGGAATGCAATGTGGAATGGATTGGAATGTAATTGAATGGAATGGAATGTGGAATGGAATGGAAAGTGGAATAGAATCAAATGGAATCGAATGTGAAATGATATGGAAGGGAATGTCGCATGGAATGAAGAACGGCATGTGGAATGGAAAGAAATTTGTAATGGAACGTATTGGAATTTGTAATGGAATGGAATTGAATGTGAAATGGAAAGGAAAGGAATGTCGAATGGAAGGGAGTGGAATGGAATGGAATGCAATGGAATGTGGAATGGAATCTGGAATGGAATAGAATGGAATGTGGAAAGGAACGAGAAATGGAACGGAATGGAACGTGGAATTGAATGGAATGGAAGGTGGAATCGAATGGAAAGTGGAATGGAATGGAATGGTATAGAATGTGAAACAGAATGGTATGGAATGTCGAATGGAATGTGGAAAGGAATGTGGAATGGAATGTGGATTGGAATTTGTAAAGGAACGGAATGGAAAGCGTAATTGAATGGAATTGAATGTGGAATGGAAAGGAATGGAATGTCAAAAGGCATAGAATGGAATGGAAAGGAATGGAATGGAATGTGGAATGGAATGAAAAATGGAATGGAATGGAATGGAATGGAATGTGGAATGGGATGCAATGAAAGGTGGAATGGAGTGTGGAATGGAATGGATTGGAATATGGAATGGAATGTGGAATGGAAAGGAATGGAATGTGGAATGGAATGGAATTGAATGAGGAATGCAATTGAATGGAATGGTATGAAATGTGGAATGCAATGGAATGGAAGGGAATGTGGAATGCAACAGAATGGAATACGGAATTCAATGGAATGGAATGGAATTTGGAATGGAATGGAATGGAATGTGGACTGGAATATGTAATGGAATGGAATGGAATGTGGAATGGAATGTGGAAAGGAACGTGGAATAGAATGTGGAATAGAATGTGTAATGGAATGGAATGGAAGGTGGAACAGAATGAGGAATGGAAGGTGGAATGGAATGTGGAATAAAATTTGGAATGGAACGGAATGGAATGTGGAAAGGAATGTGGAATGGAATGGCATGGAATGTGAAAAGGAATGGAATGGAATGTGGAATGGAAGGTGGAATGCAATGGAATGGAATGAGGAGTGGAATGTGGAATGGAACGTGGAATAGAATGAAACGTGGAATTGAATGGAACGAAATGGAATGTGGAATGGAATTGAATGGAATTTAATGGAATGTGGAATGGAGTGGAATGGAATGGAATGTGGAATGGTATGTGGAATGCAATGGAATGGAAAGTGGAGTGGAATGTGGAATGGAACGTGGAACAGAATGTAACGTGGAAAGGATTGGAATGTGGAATGGAATGTGGAATTCAATTTAATGGAATTTGGAATGGAATGGTATTAAATGTGGAATGGAATGGAATGGAATGTGGAATGGAATGTGGAATGGAATGGAATGGAACATGGACTGGAACGTGGAATGCAACGTGCAATGGAACGTGCAATGGAACGTGGAATGGAACGTGGAAAGGAATGAGTAATGCAATGGAATGTAATGTGGAACGGAAGGGAATGGAATGCGGATTGGAAAGTGGAATGGAATATGGAATGGAAAGTGGAATGGAATGGAATGGAACATGGAATGCAATGGAATGGTGAAAGGAATGGAATGGAAAGCAGTGTGGAATGGAAGGGACTGGAATGCGGAATTGAATGTGGAATGGAATATGGAGTGGAATGTTGAACGGAATGGAATGGAATGTGCAATGGAATGAATGCAACGTGGAATGGAATGCAATGGAATGTGGAATGGAATGGAATGGAATGGAATGTGGAATTGAATGGAATGAAAAGTGTAATTGTATGAAACGGAGTGGAATGTGGAATGGAATTGAATGGAATGTGAAATTGAATTGAATAGAATGTGGAATGGAATGGAATGGAATGCGGAACAGAATGTAATGGAATGTTGAATGGAATGTGGAATGCAATGGAATGGAGTGTGTAATGGAATGGAATGGAATGGTATGGGATTTGGAATGGAATGGAAGGGAATGTGGAATGGAATGGAAAGCAAAGAAATGTGGAATGAAATGGAATGAAATTTGGATGGAAATGTGGAATGGAATGGAATGGAATGAAAAGGAATGTGAAAGGGAATGGAATGGATAGTGGAAAAGATGTGAGTGGAAAGAGGAATGGAATCGAATGGAATGCAATGGAAAGGAATGGAATGTGGAATGGTATGGAATGGAATGGAATGGAAAAGAATGTTGAATGGAATGGAATGAAATGTGGAATGGAATGGAATATCGAATGGAATGGAATGTGGAATTGAATCTGTAATGGATGGAATGGAATGGAATGTGGAATGGAATGCAATGTGGAATGGAACGGATTGGAATGTGGCATGGAACGTAGAATGGAACGTAGAATGAAACAACAATGGAACGTGGAATGGAACGTGGAATGTAATGAGGAATTGAAAGTAGTGGAATGTGAAATGGAAAGGAACGGAATGTGTAATGGAATGTGGAATGGAATCTGCAATGGAATGGAAGGCAGTGCGGAAGGTAATGGAATGGAACGTGGAAGGGAATGGAATGGAATTTGGAATGAAGGATAATGGAGTGGAAATTGGAAAAGATTTTAATGGAATTAGGAATGGAAAGTAATGGAATGTGGAATGGTAAGTGGAAAGGAATGGAGTGAATTTTGGAATGGAATGGAAAGGAATGTGGAATGGAATGGAATGGAATGTGGAATAGAACGGAAAGGAATTGTAGGGAATGTGGAATGGAATGGAATGGAACGTAAAATGCAAAGCGGAATGGAAGGTAGAATGGAATGGAAAGGAACGTGCAATGGAATGTGGAATGGAACATGGATTGGAATGTGGAATTGAAGGGAATGAAATGCGGAATGGAATGTCAAATGGAATGTGGAATCGAATGGAATGGAACACGGTATGTAATGGAATGGAACGTTTAATGGAATGGAATGGTACGTGGAATGGAATGGATGGAATGAGGAATGGAATTGACTTCAAGATGGAATGGAATGGAATGGAATGGATTGGAATTTGAATGGAATGGAATGGAATGGAATGTGTAGTGGAATGGAATGGAAGGGGGAATTGAATGCAATTGAACGTGGAAGGGAATGGAATGGAACTTGGAATGGCACATGGAATGGAATGTGGAATGGAATGTGAAATGCAATGTGGAATGGAATGTGGAATGGAATGGAATGTAAAGTGGAATGGAATGGAATGGAATGAAGATTGGAATGTGGAATTGAATGTGGAATGGAATGGAATTTGGAATGCTATTGTATGGAACGGAAAGTGGAATGGAATGGAATTTGGAATTGAATGAAATTGAAAGTGGAATGAAATGCAATGGAACGTGGAATGGACTGTGGAATGGAATGTGGAAGGAAATGTGGAACGGAATTTGGAATACAAAGTTGAATTTCAAGGAAAGGAATGTGGAATGTGGTGGAATGGAATGGAATTGGGAATGGAATGTGGAATGGAATGTGGAAAGGAATGGAATGTGGAACGCAATGGAATGGAATGTGGATAGAATGGAATGAAATGTGGAAAAGAATGGAATGTGAAATGGAAGTTGGAATTCAATGTGAAATGGAATGTGGAATGAAATGTGTAATGGAATGAAATGGAACGTGGGATGCAATGCAATGGAAGGTAGAATGGAGTGGAGTAGATAGTGGAATGGAACATGGTATGAAAGTGGAATGTGATTGAATGAAATGTGGAATGCAATGGAATGGAGTGTGGAATAGAATGGAATGGAATGTGGAATGGAATGGAATGTGGAATCGCATGGAATATGGAATGGAATGGAATGGAATTGAATGTGGAATGGATTGAAATGGAATGGAATAGAACGTTGAATGGAATGTCGAATGGAATGTGGAAAGCAACGTGGAATGAAATGTGGAATGGAATGTTGAATGGAACGTGGAAAGCAATGTGGAAAGGAAAGTGGAATGGATTGGAAAGGAACGTGGAATGGGAAGAGTAATGGAATGGAATGGAATGTGAAATGGAAGGGAATGGAATGCAGAATGGGATATGGAATGGAATGTGGAAAGGAATGTGGAATGGAACGGACTGGAATGCGAAACGAAATGTGGAATGGAATATGCAATACAATGTGGAATGGAATTGAATGGAACGTGGAATGGAATGGAATGGAATGTGGAAGGGAATGGAATTGAATGGAATGGAATGTGGAATGGAAAGTAATGGAAAGTGGAATTGAAAGGAAAGGAATGTGGAATGGGATGGAATAGAACGGAATGGAATGAAATGTGGAATGGAATGGAACGTGAAATGGAATGGAATGGAATGTGGAATGGATTGTGGAATGGAATGTGGAATGGAATGGAATGTGTAATGGAACGGAATGGAATGTGTAATGAAAGGAAATGGAATGTGGAATCCAAAGCAATGGAATGTGGAAAGGAATGGAATAGACTGGAATGTGGAATGGAATGTGGAATGGAATGTGGAAAGGAATGGGTTGGAATGTGGAATGTAATGTGTAATGGAATGGAATGTGGAATTCAATGGAACGCAATGTGATGTGGAATGGAATGAAATGGAATGTGGAATGGAATGGCATGGAATGCAACGTGGAATGGAATGGAATGGAATGAGGAATGGAATATGGAATGAAATGGAATGCAATGTGAAATTGAAGGTAGAATAAAATGGAATGGATATTGGAATGGAATGCAGAATGGAATGGAATGTGGAATGGAATGGAATCGTATGTGAAATGGCATAGAATGCATCAGAATGGAAAGAGGAATTGAATGGAATGGAATGCGGAATGGAATGGAATGGAGTGTGGAATGGAAGTTGGAATGGAAAGTGATGGAATGTGGAATGGAATGGAATGGTGTAGAATGTGGAATGGAATGGCATGGAATGCAACGTGGAATGGAATGGAATGGAATGAGGAATGGAATATGGAATGAAATGGAATGCAATGTGAAATTGAAGGTGGAATAAAAAGGAATGGATATTGGAATGGAATGCAGAATGGAATGGAATGTGGAATGGAATGGAATCGTATGTGAAATGGCATAGAATGCATCAGAATGGAAAGAGGAATTGAATGGAATGGAATGTGGAATGGAATGGAATGGAGTGTGGAATGGAAGTTGGAATGGAAAGTGATGGAATGTGGAATGGAATGGAATGGTGTAGAATGTGGAATGGAATGGAATGGAATGTGGAATTGAAAGTCGAATGAAATGGAATGCAATGTGAAATGGAAAGAGGAATGGAATGTGGAGAGAAAGAAATGGAATGTGGAATGGAATGTGGAATGAAATTTATTGGAATGTGGAATGGAATGGTGTGGAATGTGGAATGGAAAGGAATGGAAGATAGAATGGAATGTGGAAAGGAATCTGGAATTGAATATGAAAAGGAATGTGGAATGGAATGGGGAATTCAATGTGGAATGGAATGGAATGGAATGTGGAATGGAATGTGGAATGGAGTGGAATGGAATGTGGAATGGAATGGAATGGTATGGAATGTGGAATGGAATGGATTGCGATGGAATGTGGAATGGAATGGAATAGAATGCAGTGGAATGGAATGTGGAATTGAATGCTATGGAATGGAAAGGAATGGAATGTTATGGAATGTAATGGAATAGAATGAGGAATGGAATGAAATGGAATGAGGAATGGAAAGCGGAATGGAATGCAATGGAATGCAATGTGGATTGGAATGGAATGGAATGGCATGTAATGGAATGTGGAATAGAATGCATAGGAATGTGGAATGGAATGTGGAATGGAATGCAAAGTTGAATGGAATGGAATGTAAAGTGGAATGGAATGTGGAACGCAAAGGTATGGAACGTGGAATGGAAAGTGGAATGGAATGTGTATGGAACGGAATGGTACGCGGAATGGAATGGGATGGAATGTGGAATGGAATCTGGAATGGAATGTAACGGAATGGAATATGGAATGGAATGTACTGGAATGGAATGCAATGTGGAACGGAATGTAATGGAGTAAGGAAAGGAATTGAATTTGGAATGGCATGGAATGGAAAGTGGAATGGAAAGTGGAATGGAATGGAATGGAATGTAGAATCGAGTGGAACGGAATGTGGAATGGAATGGAATGGAATGTGGAATGGAAAGGATTGGAATGTGGAATGGAATTGAACGGAATGAGGAATGCAATTGAACGGAATGGAATGGAATGTTGAAAGGGATTGAATGGAATGTGGAATGCAATGTGGAACAGAATATGGAATAGAATGTAATGGAATGTGGCATATAATGTTGAATGAAATGGAATGGAAAGTGAATGGAATGGATTGGAATGTGGAATGGAAAGTAGTGGAATGTGCAATGGAATGTGGAATGCAATGAAATGGAATGTGGAATGGAACGTGGAATGCAATGTGGAATGGGTTTGAATGTGGAATGGAAGGTGTAATGTAATGGAATGGAATGTGGATTGGAATATGTAATGGAATGGAATGGAATGTGGAATGGAATGTGGAAAGGAACGTGGAATAGAATGTGGAATGGAATGTGGAATGGAATGGAATGGAAGGTGGAATAGAACGAGGAATGGAATGTGGAATGGAATGTAGAATAAAATTTGGAATGGAATGGAATGGAATGTGGAAAGGAATGTGGAATGGAATTGCCTGGAATGTGAAATGGAATGGAATGAAATGTGGAGTGGAATGTGGAATGAAATGGAATGGAATGAGGAGTGGAATGTGGAATGGAATGTGGAATAGAATGCAACGTGGAATGGAATGGAATGAAATGGAATGTGGAATGGAATTGAATGGAATTAAATGGAATGTGGAATGGAATGGAATTGAATGGAATGTGGAATGCTATGTGGAAAGCAATGGAATCGAAAGTGGAGTGGAATGTGGAATGGAACGTATTATAGAATGTAACGTGGAATGGTTTGGAATGTGGAATGGAATGTGGAATTCAATAGAATGGAATTTGAAATGGAATGGAATGGAATGGTATTAAATGTGGAATGGAATGGAATGGAATGTGTAATGAAATGTGGAATGGAATGGAATGGAACGTGGACTGGAACGTGGAATGCAACTTGCAATGGATCGTGCAATGGAATGTGGAATGGAAAGTGGAAAGGAATGAGTAATGCAATGGAATGGAATGTGGAACGGAGGGGAATGGAATGTGGATTGGAATGTGGAATGGAATATGGAATGGAATGTGGAATGGAATGGAACGAAACATGGAATGGAATGGAATGGTGAATGGAATGGAATGGAAAGCAGTGTGGAATGGAAGGCACTGGAATGCGGAATGGAATGTGGAATGGAATATGGAGTGGAATGTTGAACGGAATGTAATGGAATGTGCAATGGAATGGAATGCAATGTGGAATGTAATGGAAAGGAATGTGGAATGGAATGGAATGGAATGGAATGGAATGGAATGTGGAATTGAAAGGGATGAAATGTGTAATTGTATGAAACGGAGTCGAATGTGGAATGGAATTGAATGGAATGTGAAATTGAATTGAATAGAATGTGGAATAGAATGGAATGGAATGCGGAACGGAATGTAATGGAATGTGGAATGGAATGTGGAATGCAATGGAATGGAATGGAGTGTGTAATGGAATGTAATGGAATGGTATGGTATTTGGAATGGAATGGAAGGGAATGTGGAATGGAATATGGACTGGAATGGATTGGAATTTGGAATGGAACGTGGAATGGAACTTGGAATGGAACGTGCAATGGAACGTGTAATGGAATGAATAAGGTAATGGAATGGAATGTTGAATGGAAGGGAATGGAATGTGGAAGTAAATGTGGAATGGAATGTGGAAATGAAAGTGGAATGGAATGGAATGAACGTGAAAAGAAATGGAATGGAACGTGTAATGGAATGGAATCTAATGTGGAATGGAAGCAACTAGAATGCAGAAAGTAATGTGGAATGGAATATGGAATGGAATGTGCAATTGAAAGTGGAATGGAATGGAATATAAAGAGGAATGGAATGGAATAGAATGTGGAATAGATTGGAATGGAATGCAATGTGGAATGGAATGGAAAGGAATGCTGAATGGAATGCAATGGAATGTGGAAGTGAATTGAATGGAGTGGAATGGGGAATGGAATAGAAGGGATTGTGGAATGGAATGTGGAATAGAATGTGGAAGGGAATGTGAGATGGAACGTGGAATGAAATATGGAATGGAATGGAATGGAATATGAAAGGGAATGGAATGTGGAGTTTAATTGAATGTTGAATGCAATGGAATGGAATGTGGATGGAATAGAATGGAATGTGGAATGGAATGGAATGTGGAATGGAATGAAAAGTGGAATGGAATGGAATGTGAAATGGAATGGTATGTGGAATCTAATGGAATGGAATGCAATGGAATGTGAAATGGAATGTGGAATGGAATGTGAAATGGAATGAAATGGAAAGTAGAATGGAAAGGAATGGAAAGTGGAATGCAATGGAATGGTACATGGAATGGAACATGGAATGCAACGTGGAATGGAATTGAATGGAAAGTGTAATGGAATGGAATGGAATGGAATGTGGAATGGAATAGTATGGAATGTGGAAGGGAAAGGAATGGAATATAGAATGGAATGTGGAAAAGAATCTGTAATTGAATGTGCAAAGGAATGTGGAATGGAATGGGGAATTCAATGTGGAATGGAATGGAATGGAATGTGGAATGGAATGTGGAATGGAATGGAATGGAATGTGGAGTGGAATTCAATGTGAAAAGGAATGGAATGGAATGTGGAATTGAATGTGGAATTGAATGTGGAATGCAAAGCAATGGAATGTAGAATGGAATGGAATGGAATGGATCGTTGATTGCAATGTGGAATGGAATGAGGATTGGATCGTGGAATGGAAGGTCGAATGCCTTTTAATGTAAAGTACAGTGGATTGTGGAATGGAATTATGAATTACACGTGGACTGTCATCTGGAATGGAATGTGGAATGGAATGGAATGGAATAGAATGGAATGCAGTGTGGTTTGGAATATGCAATGGAATGGAATGCAGTGTGGTTTGGAATATGCAATGGAATGCGATGCAATGTGGAATGGAATGTGGAATGCAAAATGAAATTGTTTGGAATGGAGTGTGGAATGGAGTGGAATTGTACGTGAAATGGAATGTGGAATGGAATGTGGAATGGAACGTGAAATGGAACGTCGAATGGAATGGAATGAAACGTGTAATTTAATGTGGAATGGAATAGAATGGAATGTGGAATTGTATGTGGAACGTAATGGAATTTAATGTGCAACGGAATGATTAAAGTAATGCGGAGTTGAAAGTGGAATGTAATGGAACGTAGAATGGAATGTGGAGTGGAAAGTGGAATGGAACGGAAGTAATGTGTAATGGAATTTGGAAAAGAATGTGGACAGGAAAGTGGAACGGAATGGAATGGAATGTGGAATGGAACGTCGAATGGAATGTAATGGGCCGTGGAATGGAAAGTGCAGTGGAACATGGAATGCAACGTGGAATGGAATGTTTAATGGAATGAATGGCATGTGGAATGGAATGGAATGCAGAATGGAAAGTGGAATGCAATGTGGAATGAAGTGTGGAATGGAATGGAATGGAATGTGGAATGAAATGTGGAATGGAATGTGGAATGGAATGGAATGGAATGTGAAATGGAATGTTGAATGGAATGTGGAATGGAATGTGGAATGGAATGTGGAATGGAATGGAATGGAATGTGAAATGGAATGTTGAATGGAATGTGGAATGGAATGTGGAATGGAATGTGGAATGGAATGTGGAATGGAATAGAATGGAAAGTTCACTGGAACATGGAATGGAATGTGCAATGGAATGAGGAATGGAAAGTCGAAAGGAATGGAATGGAAAGTGGAATGGAATGGAATGAAATGTGGAATGGAATGCGGAATGGAATGCAATGGAATGGAAAGTGGAATGGAATGTGTAATATAATGTGGAATGTAATGCGGAATGGAATGGGAAATTGAATATGGAAGGGAATGTGGAATGGAATGAAATGGAATGTGGAATGGAGTATGGAATGGAATGGAATAGAATGTGCAATGGAGTGGAATGGAATGTGAAATGGAATATTGAATGGAATGTGGAATGGAATGTGGAATGGAATGGAATGGAAAGTGGATTGGAACGTGGAATGAAACGTGGAATGGAACGTGGAATGGAATGGAAAGGAAAGTGGAGTGAAACGTGGAATGGAATGCTGAATGGAATGGAATGGAATATGGAATGGAATGAAATGGAATGTGAAATGCAATGTGGAATGTAATGTGGAACGGAATGTGAAATTGACTGTGGAATGGAATGTGGAATGGTATGAAATGGAATGTGGAATGTAATGTGGAATGGAACGGAATTGAATGCGGATCGAAAGTGGAATTGATTGTGGAATGGAATGTGGAATAGAATGCAATGGAATGGAATTTAATGTGGAATGGAATGTGGAATGGAATGTGGAGTGGGATATGTAATGGATCGGTATGGAAAATGGAATGCAATGTGGAATGGGACGTGGAATGGAATGGAATGGAATGTGGAATGGAACTTGGAATGGTATGGAAGAGAACACGAAATGGAACGTGGAAGGTAACGTGGAATGGAATGTGCAATGGAATGTGGAATGGAAAGTGGAATGGAATGGAAAGGAAAGTGGAATGGAACGTGTAACTGAATGGAATGCAACGAGGAATGCAATGTGGAATCGAATGCGGAATGGAATGGAATGGAATGTGGAATGGAATGGAATGAAACGTGGAAGGGAACATGGAACAGAATTGAATGCATTGTGAAATGGAATGTGGAATTGAATGTGGAATGGAATGGAATGGAATGGAATGTGGAATGGAATGGAATAGAACATGGAGTGGAACGTGGAATGGAAAGTGGAAAGGAATATGGAATGGGATGTGGAAAGGAATGTGGAATGGATTGGAAAGGAATGTGTAATGGAACAGAATAGAACGTGAAATGGAAATGAATGGAATGTGTAATGGAAACGAATTCAATGTGGAATGCAATGGAATAGTATGGAATGTGGAATAGAATGGAATGGAATGGAATGGAACGTGAAATGGAATGAGGAATGGAATGTGGAATGGAACGTCGAAGGGATTGTGGAATTAATGGAAGGGAATGTGGATTAGAAGGTAATGGAACACGGAATGGAATGTGTAAAGGAATGGAATGGAATGGAATGTGGAATGGAATGGAATGGAATGTGGAATGGAAAGGAATGGAATCTGGAATGGAATACAATGGAATGGATTACAATGTGGAATGGAATGAAATCGAATGTGGAATGAAATGGAAGGGGATATGGAATGGAATGGAACGGAATTTGGAATGGAATGTGAAATGGACTGGAAAGGAATGTGGAATGGGACGTGCAGTGTAACGGGGAATGGAATGGAATGGAATATGGAATGGAACGTGGAAAGTAAAGTGGAATGCAAAGTGGAATGGAATGGAATGGAACGTGGAATGGAAAGTGGAATTCAAAATGGAAATTAGTAGAATGGAACGTGGATTAGAATGTGCAATGGAACGTGGAAGGGAAAGTGGAATGGAACTTGGAACAGAACATGGAATGGAACGAAATGGAAAGTTGAATGGAATGGAATGAAATGAGGAATGGAGCGGAATGGAAAGTGGAATGAAATGGAATGTGGAGAGGAATGGAATAGAATGGAATGGAATGTGGATTGGAATGAAATGGAATGTGGAATAGAATGAGGAATGGCATGGAATGGAATGTGGAATGGAATGGAGTGGAATATGGAATGGAAAGTAATGGAATGTGGAATGGAAAGGAATGGAATCTGGAATGGAATACAATGGAATGGATTAAAATGTGGAATGGAATGAAATCCAATGTGGAATGGAATGGAATGGAATATGGAACGGAATGGAAAGGAATTTGGAATGGAATGTGAAATGGAATGGAATGGAATGTGGAATGGGACGTGCAGTGTAACGTAGAATGGAATGGAATGGAACTTGGAATGGAACGTGGAAAGTAAAGTGGAATGGAAAGTGGAATGGAATGGAAAGGAATGTGGAATGGAAAGGGGAATGCAAAATGGAAAGTAGTAGAATGGAATGTGGAATAGAATGTGCAATGGAACGTGGAAGGGAAAGTGGAATGGAACATGGAACAGAACATGGAATGGAATGGAATGGAACGTTGAATGGAATGGAATGAAACGTTGAATGAAACGGAATGGAATGCAGAATGGAATAGAATGGAAAGTGGAATGGAATGGGATGTGGACAGGAATGGAATAGAATGGAATGGAATGTGGATTGGAATGGAATGGATGTGGAAAAGAATGTGGAATGGCATGGAATGGAATGTGGAATAGAATGGAGTGGAATGTGGAATGGAATGTGGCATGGAATGGAATGGAATGTGGAATGGCATGGAACGGTATGTTCAATGGAATGGAATGGAATGGGAATAGAAAGTGGAATGGAATGGGAATAGAAAGTGAACTGGAATGGAATGGAATGTGGAATGCAATGGAATAGAATGTGGGATGGAATGGAATGGAATTTGTAATGAAATGGAATGGGATACGGAATGGAATGTAGAAAGGAATGGAATGGAATGTGAAATGCAACTTGGAATGGAACTTGAAATGGAACGTGGAATGCAATTTGGAATGTGGAATTAAATGGCATGTAATATGGAATCGAATGCATTGGAAAGTGGAATGGAATTGAATGGAAAGTGGAATGGAATGTGAAATGGAACGGGTTGGGGAATGGCATGTCATGGAATGGAATGGAATGAGGAAATGAATCTGGAATGGAATGCAATGGAATGTGAATGGAAAGAAATGGAAGGGAAGGTTATGTGGAATGAAATGGAATGGAATGTGGAATGGAATGCAAGGGAATGCGGAATGATATCGAATGGAATGGAATGCAGAATGGAATGCGGAATGGAATGCGGAATGGAATGTGGAATGGAATGTGGAATGAAATTGAATGGAAAGTGGAATGGAATGTGGAATGGAATGCAACGTGGAATGGAATTTGAAATGGAAACGAATGTGGAATGGAAAGTGGAATGGAATGGAATGCAATGTGAAATGGAATGGAATGGAATATGGAATGGAATCTGGAATGGAATGTGGAATGGAATGCAAAGGAAAGTGGAATGGGACGTGGAATGGATCCTGGAATGGAACGTGGAATGGAACGTGGAATAGAATGGAATGCAAAGTGGAATGGAACGGAATGGAAGGTGGAATGGAAAGGAATGTCAAGTGGAATGGAATGGAATTGTATGGAAAACGGTATGGAATGAAATGGTATGCAGAATGGAATGTGGAATGGAATGGAAAGGAATTTGGAATGGAATGTGGTATGGAATGGAAAGGAATGTTGAATGGAATGGAATGGAATTTGGAATGCAATGTGGAGCGGAATGGAATGGAATGTGGTATGCAATTGAATGGAATGTGGAATGGAATGGAATAGAATGATGAATGGAATTGAAGGCAATGTGCAATGGAATGGATTGGAATTGAATGTAACATGAAATGGAATGGAAAGGAATATGGAATGGAATGTGGAATGGAAAGGAATGGAATGGGTAATGGAATATTTAATGGAATGGATGGGAAAGAATGGAATGTGGAATGGAATGGAAGGGAATGGATGGGAATGTGGAATCGAATGTAATGGAATGTGGAAGGGAATTTGGAATGGAATGCGGAATGGAATGGAATGGAATGTGGAATGCAATATGGAATGCAATGGAATGCAATGTGCAAGAGAAAGGAATGGAAAGTGGAATGGAAAGGAATGGAATGTGGAACGCAATAAAATGAAATGGAATTTGAAATGGAATGGAATATAAAGTGGAACGGAATGAAATGTAATGTGGAATGTAATGTAGAATGAAATAGAATGGAATGTAGAATGCAATGTGGAACGGAAAGAAATTTAATGTGGAATGAAATGTGGAACGGAATGGAATGGAATGCACAATGGAATGGAATGCAATGTGGAATGGAATGGAATGAGGAATGCAATGGAATGAAATGTGAAACTGAATGGAATGGAATATGGAATGTATGTGGAATGGACTTGAATGGGATGTGAAATGCAAAGGAATGGAATGGTATGTGAAATGGAATGGAATGGAATATGGAAAGGAACGGAGAGGAATGGAATGTGGAATGGAACATGGAATGGAATGGAATGGAAGGTAGAATGGAATGGAATGGAATGGAATGGTATGGAATGGAATGTGGAAAGGAAAGGAATGGTATTTGGAATGGAATGAAATGGAATGTGGAACGGAATGTGGAACTGAGCAGAATGGAATGTGAAGTGGGATGGAAGGGAATGAAATACAAAGGAATGTGGAATGTAATTGAATGGATTGTGGAATGGAATGAAATGGAATGTGGAATGGAATGTGGAATGGAATGGAATGGAAAGGAATGGAATGTGGAATGGAATGTGTAATGGAATGGAATGGAATGTGGAATGGAATGTTTAATGGAATGGAATGGAAAGGAATGGAATGTGCAATGGAATGTAAAGGAATGTGGAAAGGAAGGGAATGGAATGAAATCTGGAATGGAATGGAATGGAAAGGAATGGAAAGTGGAATGGAATGGTGTGGAGTGTCGAATGGAATGGAATAACGTGCAATGGAGCGCGGAATGGAACATAGAATGGAACGTTTAAAGGAACGTGGAATGGAACATGAAATGGAACGTGGAATGAATGTGGAATGGAATGGAATGGAATGTCGAATGAAATGGAATGTAATGTGGAATTGAAAGTGGAATGGAATGGAATGGAATTTGTAATGGAATGTGGAAAAAACGGAATGGAATGTTGAATGGAATGGAATGGAATATGGAATGGAATTGAATGTGAAATGGAATTGAATGGAAAGTATTGCAGTGTGGAATGGAATGGAATGGAACGTGGTATGAAAAGTGGAATGGTAGGGAATGGAAAGTGGAATGGAATTTAAAGTAATATGGAATGTAATGTAAAGGAAAATAATGGAATGTGGAATGGAATGTAATGGAATGTGAAAAGCAAAGGAATGGAATCGAATGTGGAATGGAATGAAATGAAATGGGGAATGGAATAGAATGGAATGGAAAGTGGAATGGAATGGAATGGAGTGCAATGGAAAGTGGACTTGAATGTTGAAGGGAATGGAATGTTATGGGAAATGGAATGGAATGGAATGTGGAATGGTATGGAAAGGAATGTGGAATGGACCAGAATGAAATATGGAATGGAATAGAATGAAGTGAAAGCTGGAATGGAATGAAATGGAATGGGGAATGGAATGTGTATTGGAATGTGGAATGGAATGTGGAATGGAATGGAGTGGAATGTGTAATGTAATGGAATGGAGTGGAATGTGGAATGAAATGTGGAATGGAATGGAATGGCATGCGAAAAGGAATGTGGAATGGAATGGATTTGAACGTGGAATGGAATGTGGAATGGAACGTGAAATATAGTGGAATTGAATATCGAATGGAATTTTATGGAATGGAATGGAATGGAATGGAATGTGTAATGGAGTGCAACGGAATGTGGAATGAAATGGAATGGAATGGACTGTGGGATGGAAAGGAGTGGAATGAAATGGAATGTGGAATAGAATGTGGAATGGACTGTTAAATGGAATGGAATGGAATGAGGAATGGAACAGAATGGAATGTGGAATGGAATGGAGTGGAATGTGGAATGGAATGGAATGAAGTGGAAGGTGGAATGGAATGGAATGGAATGTGGAATGGAATGTGGAAGGGAATGTGTTATTCAATGGAATGGATTGAAATGTGTAATGAATTTTGGAATGGAAAGGAAAGTAATGTGGAATGGAATGGAATGGAAAGTGGAATGGAACGTGGAATGGAACGTGGAATGGAACGTGGAATGGAACGTGGAATGGAATGCAAAGGAATGTGGAATGGAATGTTATGGAATGGAATGGAATGGAATGTGGAGTTGAATGTGAAGTGTAATGGACTGGAATTTTAAATGGAATGGAATGGAATGTGGAATGGAATGCAATGGAATCTGGAATGGAATGCAATGGAATGTGCAACCGAATGGTATGAAGTGGCAGGTGGAATGGAATGGAATGGAATGTGTAATGGAATGTATAATGGAATGCAGGGGAATGCGGAATAGAATGGAATGGAATGGAATGTGGAATGGATTGCGGAATGGAATGTGGAATGGAATGTGCAATAGAATGGAATGGAATGTGGAATGGAATCTGGAATGGAGTACAATGGAACGTGGAGGGCAACGTGGAATGGTTCGTGGAATGAAATGGAATGAAATGTGGAAAGGAATGTTATGGAATGCAATGTGGAATGGAATGGAATGGACTGTGGAATGGAATGTGGAATGGAATGGCATGGAATGTGGTATGGAAGGTGGAATGGAATGGAATGGAATGTGGAATGGAATGTGGAATGGAATGGAATGGAAAGTGGAATGGAATGGGATGTGGAATTCAATGAAATGGAAAGTGGAATGGAATGTGGAATGGAATGGAGTGGAATGTGGGATGGAATGGGAAATGGAATGTGGAATGGAATGTGGAATGGAATGCATAATGGAATGCAGTGGAATGCGGAATAGAAATGAATGGAATGGAATGTGGAATGGATTGCGTAATGGAATGTGGAATGGAATGCGGAATAGAATGGAATGGAATGTGGAATGGAATCTGGAATGGAGTGCAATGGAACGTGGAAGGCAACGTGGAATGGTTCGTGGAATGAAATGGAAAGAAATGTGGAATGGAATGTGATGGAATGCAATGTGGAATGGAATGGAATGGACTGTGGAATGGAATGTGGAATGGAATGCAATGGAATGTGGTATGGAATGTGGAATAGAATGGAATGGAATGTGGAATGCAATCTGGAATGGAGTGGGATGGAATGTGGAATGGAATGGAATGGAAAGTGGAATGGAATGGGATGTGGAATGGAGTGAAATGGAAAGTGGAATGGAATGAGGAATGGAATGGAGTGGAATGTGGAATGGAATGCAACGGAATTTAATGGAATTTGGAGAGGAATGTGTAGTGGAGTGCAATAGAATATGGAATGGAATGGAAAGGAATGTGGAATGGAATTGAATGGAATGTGGAATTGAATGTGGAATGGAAAGGAATCGAATGTGGAATGAAATGGACTGGAATGTGGAAATGAATGGAATGGAACTTGGAATGGAACTTGGAATGGAATGGAATTGAATGTGGAATGGAATGTTATTGAATACAATGGAATGGAAAGGAATGTGGAATGGAATGTGGAACGGAAAGAAGTAGAATTTGAAATGGCAATAAATGGAATGTGAAATGGTATAGAAAGGAAAGTGGAATGGAATGGAATGGAATGTGCATTGGAATGGAATGAAGTGGAAGTTCAATGGAATGGAAGGGGATGTCTAATGGAATGTGGAATGGAATAGAATGGAATGGAATTTGGAATGGAAGGTGGAATGGATTGGAATTGAAAGTGAAATGAAATGGAATGAAAAGTGGATTGGAATGTGGAATGGAACGTGGAATGGAATGTGGAATTGAAAGTGGAATGCAATGGAATGGAATGTGGAATGGAATTTAATGTAACCTGGAATGCAATGTGGAATGTTACTTGGAATGGAACGTGGAAAGGAATGTGGAATGGAATTGAATGAAATGGAATGAGGAATGGAATGCTATGGAATGGAATGAGGAATGGAATGTAACGGAATGTGCCATGGAATGGAATGGAATGGAATGAAATGTGGATAGAATTTAATGGAATGTGTAACAGAATGGAATGGAATGTGGAATGCAAAGGAATGCAAAGTAATGAGAAATGGAATGGAATGAAATGCAACGGAGTGGAAGGGAATGTGGAATGGAACGGGGAATGAATGGAATACAATGTGGAATGGAATTTGGAGTGGAATATGGAATGCAACGGAATGGAATGTGGAATGGAATGGAATGGAATGTGGAATGGAATGTGGAATGCAAAGTGGAATGGAATGGAATGGAGTGTGGAATGGAATGTGGAATTGAATGGAATAGAATTTGAAATGTAATGGAATGGAATATGGAGTGGCATTGAATGGAATGAGGAACTGAATGTGGAATGGAATGGAATGGAACGTGGAATGGAATGGAATGGAAAGTGTAATGTAATGGAATGGAATTTGGAATGGTATGTGATGGAATGGAATGGAATTCAAAGGAATGTGGAATGGAATGTGGAATGGAAGGGAATGGAATATGAAATGGCATGGAATAGAATGAGGAATGGAATGGAATGGAAAGCAGAATGGAATGGAATGAAGAAGAAGTCGAAATGGAATGAAATGTAATGTGGAATGGAATGGATTGGAAAGTGGAATGGAATGGAATGGAATGTGGAATGTAATGGAACGGAATGTGGAATGGAATTTGACGGAATGGAACGGAATTCAAAGGAATGTGGAATGGAATGTGGAATGGAAGGGAATGGAATATGAAATGGCATGGAATGGAATGAGGAATGGAATGGAATGGAAAGCAGAATGGAATGGAATGAAGAAGAAGTTGAAATGGAATGAAATGGAATGTGGAATGGAATGGAATGGAAAGTGGAATGGAATGGAATGGAAAGTGGAATGGAATGAAATGGAGTGGAATGTGGAATGGAATGGAATGGAATTGAATGTGGTATGCAACGGAATGGAAGGTGGAATGGAATGGAATATAACGGAATGTGCAATGGAATGCAATGGAATGTGGATTGGAATGTGGAATGGAATGTGGAATTCAAAGGACTGGAATGTGGAATTCAATGTGGAATGGAATGCAGAAGATGGTGGAATGGAATGGAATGGAATGTGTAATTGAATGGAATGGAATGTAGAATAGAATGTGGAATGTTATGGAAAGGAAAGTGGAATGGAATGTGGAATGGAATGGAATGGAACGTGCAATGAAATGTGAAATGGAACGTGGAAAGGAAGTTGGAATGCAACGTGGAATGGAACGTGGAATGCAATGTGGAATGGAATGTGGAACGGAGTGTGGAATGGAATGGAATGGAATTTGCAACGGAAAGGAATGTTATGTGGAATGGAAAGCGGAATGGAATGGAATGGACTAAGGAACGGCATCTGGAATGGAATGGAATGGAAAGTGGAATGGAATGAGGAAAGGAAGGGAATGGAATGTGGAATGGAATGGAATGTGGAATAGAATGGAATGGAATGGAAGGTGGAATGGAATTGAATCGAATAGAATTTGGAATGGAATGGAATGGAATGTGGGAAGGAATGTGGAATGGAATGGAATGGGATGTGGAATGGAATCTGGAATGGAATAGAATGGAATGGAAAATGGAATGGAAACTGGAAGGGAATGGAATGGAACATGGAATGGAAACTGGAAATCAACGCGGAAAGGAACGTGGAATGGAACGTGGAATGGAATGGAATTGAACGTGGAATGGAATAGAAGGGAACGTGGAATGGAACGTGGAATGGTAAGTGCAATGGAATGTGGAAAGGAATGTGGAATGGAATGTGGAGTCAATTGGAATGGAATGTGGAAAGGAATGGAATGGCAAAGAATTTAGAATAGAATTAAAAGGAATCGAACGGATTGTGGAATGCAATGGGCTGGAATGTGGAATGGAATGGAATGGAATGGAATTTGGAATGGATTGGAATGGAATGCAATGGAATGTGCAATGGAATGGAATGGAACGCGGAATGGAATGTGGAATTAGTCGTAGAAGGGAACGTGGAATGGAGTGTAATGGAAAGTGCAATTGAATGCGGAATGGAATGGAATGGAATGTGGAATGCAAAGTGAAATGGGATAGAATTGAATGTGGAATGGAATGCTGATTGGAATAGAGTGGAATGTTGAATGGAATGGAATGGAAAGTGGAATGGAATCTGGGCAGGAATGCAATGGAATTTGGAATGAAACGTGGAAGGGAATGGAATGTGGAATGGAATGTGGAATCAAAAGTTGAATGGAATGTAATGGAACGTGAAATGTAATGTGGAATAGAATGGAATGGTATGTGGAATGGAATGTGGAATGAAAAGTGGAATTGAAATTGGTAGGGAATGGAATGGAATGGAATGTGCAGTAAAATGTGGAATGGAATGTCGAATGGAATGTAATGGAAAGTGGAATGGAATGTGGAATGGAAGGTGGAATGGAATGTTCAAAGGAATGGAATGGAATGTGGAATAGAATGTGGAATGGAATGTGGAATGGAATGGAATGGAATGTGGAATGGAACGTGGAATGGAACTTGGAATGGAACGTGGAAAGAAACGCGGAATGGAATGTGGAATGGAATGTGGAATGGAATCTGGAATGGAATCTGTAATGGAATGGAATGGAATTGAAGATGGAATGGAACGTAGAATGGAATGGAATGCAACGTGGAATGTAAACTGGAATTCAAAGCGGAATACAATGTGGAATAGAAAGTGGAAAGGAATCAAAAGGAAAGTGGAATGGAATGGAATGGAACGTGGAATGGAATGGAATGGAATGTGGAATTGAATAGAATGGAATGTGGCATGGAATGCATCGGAATGTGGAAAGGAATAGAATGGAACTTGGAATGGAATGTGGAACGGAATGTCGAAAGGAATGTGGAATGGAACGGAATGCAATGTGAAATGGAGAGTGGAGTGGAATGTGTAATGGAATTTCAAATGAAATGCAATGGAAAGTGGAATTGAACGTGGAATGGAATGTGGAATGTAATGGAAATGAATTTGCAAAGGATTATGGAATGTAATGTGGAATGGAATGTGGAATGGAACGCAATGGAATGTGGAATGGAATGTGGAATTGAACGTGGAAAGGCATGAAATGGAATGTGGAATGGAATGAAACGGAACGTGGAATGGAATGGAATGGAACGTGGAATGGAACGTAGAATGGAATGTGGAATGGAATGGAATGGAATGTGGAATGGAATGGAAAGGAATGTGGAATGGTATATGGAAAGCAATGCAGAATGCAATGAGGAATGGAATGCAATGGAATGTGGAATGGAATGTGGAATGGAACGTGGAATGAAAAGAGGAATGGTATGGAATGGAAAGTGGAATGGAATATGGAATGGAATGTGGAATGGATTTTGGAAAGGAAAGGAATTGAATGTTGAATGTATTGTGGAATGGAATGGAATGAAACGTGGAATGGAATGTCAAATGGAATGTGGAATGGAAGGTGGAATGGAATGTGGAATGGAATGTGGAATGGAACGTGGAATGGAACGTGGAATGGAAAGGAATGGGATGTGGAATGGAATGCGCAATGGAATGTTACAGAATGTGGAATGGAATGGAATGGAATGTGCAATGGAATGTTGAATGGAATGGAACGTTGAATTGAAGATGTAATGGAATGGAAAGGAATGGAATGTGGAATGGAATGAGGAAAGGAATGTGGAATGGATTGTGGAATGGAATGGAATGGAATGTGGAATGGAATGGAATGGAGCGTGGAATGGAAGGTGGAATGGAATGGAATGGAATGTGGAATAGAATGTGAAATGGAATGGAATGGAAAGTGGAATGGAAATGAATGACATGTGGAATTGAATGGAATGGAATGTGAAATGTAATTGATTGGAATGCGGAATGGGATGTGGAATGGAAAGGAATGGGATGTGGAATGGAATGGAATGGAATGTGGAATGGAATGGAGTGGTACATGGAATGGAATGGAATGGAATGCAATGTGGAATGGAATGAATGGAATGGAATGGAATGTGGAATGGAATGGAGTGGTACATGGAATGGAATGGAATGGAATGCAATGTGGAATGGAATGGAACAGAATGAAATGTGGAATTGAAGTTGAAGTGGAATGGAATGGAATGTGTAAAGGAGTGGAGTGGAATGTGGAATGGAAGTTGTAATGGTATGGAATGGAATGTGAGATGGAATGGAATGAAACGTGGAATGGAACGTGGAATAGAACGTGGAATGGAACATGGAATGGAACGTTGAACAGAAAGTGGAATGGAATAGAATGGATTGTGGAATGGAATGGAATGGAACATGGAATGGAACGTGGAATAGAGCGAGGAATGAAATGGAATGGACTGTGGAATGGAATGTGCAATGCAATGGAATGCAATGTGGAATGGAATGTGGAATAGAATGTAGAATACAGTGGAATGGAATGTGGAATGGAAAGTGGATTGGAATGGAATGGAATGTGGAATGGAATGGATTGGAATGTGGAATAGAAAGTGTACTGGAATAGCAATGGGATGTGGCATGGAATGTGGATTGAAATGGAATGGAATGTTTAATAGAATGTGGAATGGAATGTGGAAAGGAATATGAAATGGAATAGAATATAATGTGGAATGGAGTGTGGAAAGTAATGGAATGGAGTGTGGAATGGAATATGGAATGCAATGTGGAATGGAAGGGAATGGAACATGGAATTGAACATGCAATGAAACATGGAATGGAACGTGGAAAGGAACGTGCATTGGAACATGGAATGGAACGTGAAATGGAACACGGAATGGAATATGCAATGGAATGTGGAATGGATGGGGGAACGGAATGTGTAATACAATATGAAATGGAAAGTGGAATAGAATGGAATGGAATGTGGAATGGAACGTGGAATGGAATGCAATGGAACGCGGAATGGAAAGTGGAATGGAACGTACAATGGAAAGTGAAATGGAATGGAATGGAACGTGGAATGGAATGTGGAATGGAATGTAGAATGGAAAGAGGAATGGAATGGAATTGAATGGAATGTGAAAGGGAATGTGGAATGGAATGTGAAATGGAATGTGGAATAGAATGTGAAATGGAACGTGGAATGGAACATGGAATGGAATTGAATGTATTTTGGAATGGAATGTGGAATAGAATGGAATGGAATTTGGAATGGAGTGGAATGGAATGTGGAATGTATTGTGGAATGGAATGGAATGGAATATGGAATAGAATGTGTAATAGAATGGAATGGAATGTGCAAAGGAATGCGGAATGGACTGCGGAAGGGAATGCAATGGTATTTCAAATGGAATGAGGAATGGATTGTGAAATTGAATGTGGAAAGAAATGTAGAATGGAATGGAATGGAATGGATCGTGGAATGGAATGGAATGGAACGTGGAATGGAACATGGAGTTCAAAGTGGAAAGGAAAGTGGAATGGAATGGAATGGAATATGGTATGGAATGTGGAATGAATGTGGAATGCAATGTGGAATAGAATGGAATGGAATGGAATGGAATGTGGAATGGAATGTGGAAAGGAACGTGGAATGGAACGTGGAATGGAATCGAATGGAACGTGGAATGGAACGTGGAATGGAATGAGGAATGGAATGGAAAGGGATGTGGAATGGAATGTGGAATGCAATGTGAAATGCAATGTTTAATTCAATGGAATGGAACGTGGAACAGAACGTGGAATTTAGTGGAATGGAAAGTGGAATGGAATGGGATGAAACCTGGAATGGAAAGTGGAATCGAATGTGCAATGGAATGTGGGATATAATGGAATGGAATGTGGAATGGAATGTAGAATGGAATGTGGAATGGAATGTGGAAAGGAATAAGGAATGGAATGTGAAATGTCATGGATTGGAATGTGGAATGGAATGTGTAAAGGAATGTGGAATGGAATGGAATGGAATGTGGATTGGAATTTAGTGGGTTGTGGAATGTAATGTGGAATGGAATGTTGAATGGAATGGAATGAAATGTGGAATGGAACATGGAATGGAATGATAAGTGGAATGGAACGTGGAATGGAATGTGGAATGGAACGGAATGAAATGTGGAAAGGAATGGGGAATGGAGTGTGGAATGGAGTGTGGAATGGACGGAATGGAACGTGGAATAGAATGTGGAATGGAATGTAGCATGGAACGTGAAATGGAATGCAATTCACTGTGGAATTGAATGTTCAATGAAATGGAATGGGACGTGGAAAGGAACGTGGATTGGAAAGTGGAATGGAAAGGAATGGAACGTTTAAAGGAACGTGGAATGGAACATGAAATGGAAAGTGGAATGAATGTGGAATCGAATGGAATGGAATATCGAATGAAATGGAATGGAATGTTCAACTGAAAGTGGAATGGAATGGAATGGAAATTGTAATGGAATGTGGAAAAAACGGAATGGAATGTTGAATGGAATGGAATGGAATATAGAATGGAATTGAATGTAAAATGGAATTGAATGGAGAGTATGGCAGTGTGGAATGGAATGGAATGGGACATGGTATGAAAAGTGGAATGGTAAGGAATGGAAAGTGGAATGGAATTAAAAGGAATATGAAATGTAATGTAAAGGAAAATAATGGAATGTGGAATGGAATGGAATGGAATGTAATATGAAAAGGAAAGGAATGGAATCGAATGTGGAATGGAATGGAATGAAATGGGAAATGGAATAGAATGGAATGGAAAGTAGAATGGAACGGAATGGAGTGCAATGGAAAGTGGAATTGAATGTTGAATGGAATGGAATGGAATGGAATGGGAAATGGAATGGAATGGAATGTGGAATGGTATGGAAAGAGTGTGGAATGGAACGGAATGAAATATGGAATGTAATAGAATGAAGTGAAAGCTGGAATGGAATGGAATGGAATGTGGAATGGAATGTGTATAGGAATGTGGAATGGAAAGTGGAATGCAATGGAGTGGAATGTGTAATGGAATGGAATGGAGTGGAATGTGGAATGAAATGTGGAATGGAATGGAATGGCATGTGAAATGGAATGTGGAATGGAATGGATTTGAACGTGGAATGGAATGTGGAATGGAACGTGAAATGGAGTGGAATTGAATATGGAATGGAATTTTATGGAATGGAATGGAATGGAAAGGAATGGAATGTGTAATGGAGTGGAATGGAATGTGGAATCGAATGGAATGGAATGGAATGTGGGATGGAATGGAGTGGAATGAAATGGAATGTGGAATAGAATATGGAATGGACTGTTAAATGGAATGGAATGGAATGTGAAATGGAATGGAATGGAATGAGGAATGGAACAGAATGGAATGTGGAATGGAATGGAGTGGAATGTAGAATGGAATGGAAAGAAGTGGAAGGTGGAATGGAATGGACTGGAATGTGGAATGGAATGTGGAAGGGAAAGTGTTATTCAATGGAATGGATTGGAATGTGTAATGAATTGTGGAATGGGAAGGAAAGTAATGTGGAATAGAATGGAATGGAAAGTGGAATGGAATGTGGAATGGAACGTGGAATGGAACATGGAATGGAACGTGGAATGGAATGCAAAGGAATGTGGAATGGAATGTTATGGAATGGAATGGAATGGAATGTGGAGTTGAATATGGAGTGTAATGGACTGGAATTTTAAATGGAATGGAATGGAATGTGGAGTAGAATGCAATGGAATCTGGAATGGAATGCAATGGAATGTGCAACCGAATGGTATGAAGTGGCAGGTGGAATGGAATGGAATGGAATGTGTAATGGAATGTAGAATGGAATGCAGGGGAATGTGGAATAGAATGGAATGGAATGGAATGTGGAATGGATTGTGGAATGGAATGTGGAATGGAATGTGCAATAGAATGGAATGGAATGTGGAATGGAATCTGGAATGGAGTGCAATGGAACGTGGAGGGCAACGTGGAATGGTTCGTGGAATGAAATGGAATTAAATGTGGAAAGGAATGTTATGGAATGCAATGTGGAATGGAATGGAATGGACTGTGGAACGGAACGTGGAATGGAATGGAATGGAATGTGGTATGGAAGGTGGAAAGGAATGGAATGGAATGTGGAATGGAATGGAATGGAATGTGGAATGGAATGTGGAATGGACTGGAATGGAAAGTGGAATGGAATGGGACGTGGAATTCAATGGAATGGAAACTGGAATGGAATGTGGAATGGAATGGAGTGGAATGTGGGATGGAATGGGAAATGGAATGTGGAATGGAATGTATAATGGAATGCAGTGGAATGCGGAACAGAATTGAATGGAATGGAATGTGGAATGGATTGCGTAATGGAATGAGGAATGGAATGTGGAATAGAATGGAATGGAATGTGGAATGGTATGAGGGACGGAAAGTGGAATGGATTGAGGAATGGAACGTGGAATGGAATGTGGAATGTAATGGAAATGAATTTGAAAAGGAATATGGAATGGAATGTGGAATGGAACGCAATGGAATGTAGAAAGGAATGTGGAATGGAACGTGGAAAGGCATGAAATGGAACGTGGAATGGAATGGAACGGAAAGCGAAATGGAATGGAATGGAACATGGAATGGAACACGGGATGGAATGTGGAATGGAATGTCGAATGGAATGTGGAATGGAATGGAATGGAATGTGGAACGGAATGGAAAGGAATGTGGAATGGAATTATGGAAAGGAATGCGGAATGCAATGTGGAATGGAATGCAATGGAATGTGAAAAGGAATGTGGAATGGAACGTGGAAAGGCATGAAATGGAACGTGGAATGGAATGGAACGGAAAGCGAAATGGAATGGAATGGAACATGGAATGGAACACGGGATGGAATGTGGAATGGAATGTCGAATGGAATGTGGAATGCAATGGAATGGAATGTGGAACCGAATGGAAAGGAATGTGGAATGGAATTATGGAAAGGAATGCGGAATGCAATGTGGAATTGAACGCAATGGAATATGGAATGCCATGGTATGGAATGTGGAATGCCATGGAATGGAATGTGGAATGGAGTGGAACGTGGAATGGAATAGAATGGAGTATGGAATGGAATGGAGTGGAATGTGGAATGGAAAGGAATGGAATGGAATGCGAAATGGAATGTGGAATGGAATGTGAAATGGAATGTGGAATGGAACGTGGAATGGCATGAAATGGAAAGTGGAATGGAATGGAATGGAACGTGGAATGTAATGGAATGGGACGTGGAATGGAACGTGGAATGGAACGTGGAAAGGAATGTTGAAAGGAACGTGGAATGGAATGGAATGGAATGTGGAATGGAATGGAATGGAAAGGAAAGGAATGTGGAATGGAATGTGGAATGGAATGTGCAAAGGAATGTGGAATACAACGGAATAAAGTGTGGAATGGATTGTGGAATGGAGTGTGGAATGGAATGTGGAATGGGACATAATGGAGTATGGGATGTAATGTGGAATGGAACGGAATGGACTGTGGAATGGAATGTAGAGTGGAAAGTGAAAAGAAACTTAATTGAATGTGGAATTGAACGTGGAATGGAATGGAATGTGACATGGAATGGAATGTGCAATGGAACATGGAATGAGATGGAATGGAAATAGAAATTAAATGTGGAATGGAATGTGGAAATTAATGGAATGGAATGTTGAATGGAATGTGAAATAGAATGAAATGGAATGGGGAATGAAGTGGAATGGAATGTGAAATGTGACATGGAATGGAATGTGAAAAGGAAAGTGGAACTTAATGTGGAATGGAATGGAATGGAAAGTGGAATGGAATGGAATGGAACGTGGATTGCAACGTGGAATGGAACATGGAGAGGTACATAGAATGTAACGTGGAATAGAATGAAATGGAATGTGAAATGGAGTGGAATGGAATGTGGTATGGAATGTTTAACGGAATGGAATGGAATGGAATGGTATGTGGAAAGGAATGTGGAATGGAATGGAATGGAATGTGGAATGGAATGGTATGGAATGTGGAATGGAATGTGGAATGGAATGGAATCGAAGGCGTAATGAAACGTGGAAAGGAATCTGGAATGGAAAGGTATGCAATGTGGAATGGAATGGAATAGAATATGGAATGGAATGTGGAAAGAAATGTGGAATGGAACGGAATGGAATGTGGAATGGAATGTGGAAAGTAACGTAATGGAATGTGGAACGGAATGTGTAATGGAAAGTGGAATGCAATGGAATGGAATGTAGGGTGGAATGCAATGGAAAGTGGAATACAATGGAATGGAACGTGGAATGGAAAGAATGGAACATGAAGTGGAACGTAGAATGGAACGTGTAATGCAATGAGATTTGGAAGTTGGAATGGAATGGAATGGAATGGAATGCAATGTGGAATGGAATTTGGAAAAAACGTGGAATGGAACGGAGTGGAATGTGGAATGGAATGTGGAAAGTAACGTAAGGGAATGTGGAACGGAATGTTGAACGGAATGTGGAATGGAATGGAATGGAATGTGGGGTGGAATACAATGGAAAGCGGAGTAGAATGTAATGGAACGTGGAATGGAAAGGAATGGAACATGGAATGGAACGTAGAATGGAACGTGAAATGCAATGTAGTATGGAAGTTCGAATGGAAAGGAATGGAATGTGGAATGCAATGTGGAATGGAATGGAATGGAATGTGGAATAGAATGTGGAATGGAATGGAATGGAATGGAATGCAAGGTGGAATGGAATGTGGAAAAAACGTGGAACAGAATGGAGTGGAATGAGGAATGGAATGTGGAAAGTAATGGAATGGAATGTGGAACGGAATGTTGAATTTAATGTGGAATGGAATGGAATGGAATGTGGGGTGGAATGCAATGTAAAGTGGGGTAGAATGTAATGGAACGTGGAATGGAAAGGAATGGAATGTGGAATGGAACGTAGAATGGAACATGAAATGCAATGTAGTATGGAAGTTCGAATGAAATGGAATGGAATGTGGAATGGAATGTGGAATGGAATGGAATGGAATGTGGAATGGAATGGAATGGAATGTGGAATGGAATGTGCAATGGAATGTAATGGAAAGTAATGTGGTATGGAATGTGGAATGGAATGTGGAATGGAATGGAATGGAATGTGAAATGGAATGTGGAAAGCAATGTGAAATGCAACGTGGAATGGAATGTGGAAAGGAATGAAATGGAAAGTGGAATGGAACTTGGAATGGAATGTGGAATGGAATGAAATGGTATATGGAATGGAATTTGGAACGGAATGGAATGGAATGTAGAATGGAATTTGGAATGGAATGGAATGGAATATGGAATGGAAAGTGGAATGGAATGTGGAAGGGAATGTAATGGTATGTGAAATGGAATGTGGAATGGAATGTAAAATGGAATGTGGAATGGAATGTGGAATGGAACGTGAAATGGAATGTGGAAAGAAATGTCGAATGGAATTTAATGGAACAAGGAATGGAATGGAATGGAACATGGCATGGAACGTGGAAAGGAAAGTGGAATGGAGTGGAATGGAATGTGGAATGGAATGGAATGGAATGTGGAATGGAATGGAATGGAAAGTGGAATGGAATGTGAAATGGAATGTGGAATGGAATGGAATGGATTGTGGAATGGAATGTGGAATAGAATGGAATGGAACGTCGAATAGAATGTGGAATGGAATGGAATGGAATGTGGAATGGAATGTGGAATGGAATGGAAAGGAGTGTGGAATGGAATGGGGAATGGAATGGAATGGAATAGAATGTGGAATGGAATGTGGAATGGAATGGAATGGAATAGAAAGTGGAATGGTATGTTGAATGGAATGTGGATTGGAATGTACAATGGAATGGAATGGAATGTGGAATGGAATGGAAAGTGGAAGGGTTAGTGGAATGTAATGGAATGTGGAATGGAATGGAATGAGGAATTGAATGTGGAATGGATTGTGGAAAGGAAAGTGGAACGGAATGGAATGGAGTCTGGAAAGCAACGTGGAATGTGTGGGAATGGAAAGTGGAAAGGAACGTGTAATGGAATGAGGAATGGAATGTGGAATGGAATGGAAGTAATGTGGAATGGAATGTGGAATGGAATGTATAAAGGAAAGTGGAATGAAATGTGGAATGGAATGTTGAATGGAATGTGGAATGAAATGTTGAGTGGAAAGTGTAATGTAATGGAAAGGAATGTACAAGTAAAAGTGGAATGGAAGGGAATAGAATGTGGAATGGTATGTGGAATGGAATGGAATGGAATGTGAAATGGAATGGAATAGAATGTGGAAAGGACTGGAATGGAATTTGCAAAGGAATGTGCAATAGAATTTGGAATGGAATGTGGAATTGAATGGAATGGAATGTGGAATTGAATGCATTGAAAGGTAGAAAGGAATGTTTAATGGAACGCAATGGAATGTGGAATGGAATGTGGAATGAAATGGAATGGGTGGTTGGAATGGAATGTGGAATGGAGTGTGTAATAGAATGTGGAATGGAACGGATTAGAAAGTGGAATGTAATGTGGAATGCATAGTGGAATGGAATGAGGAATGGAAAGGAATGGAATGTGGAAAGGAACGGATTGGAATGTGGAACGAAATGTGGAATACAAAGTGGAATGAAATGGAATGGATTGTGGAAAGGAATGGAATGGAATGGAATATAATATGGAATGTAATGGAATGGATTGTGGAATGGAACGTGGAAAGTAAAGTGGAATCGAAAGTGCAATGGAACGTGGAATGGAAGGTGGAATGGAATGGAATGGAACGTGTAATGGAATGTGGAATGGAACGTGTAAAGGAATGTGGAATGGAATGGAATGGAACATGTAATGGAATGTGGGATGGAATGGAATGGAAAGTGAAAATGAACGTGGAAAGGAAAGTGGAATATAATGTAGAAAGGAAAGTGGAATGGAATGTGGAATGTAATTGAATGGAAAGTGAAATTTCACGTGGAATGGAATGGGATGGAACATGTAATGGAATGTGGAATAGAATCGAATGGAATGTGGAATAGAATGTGGGAAGGAATTTTGAATGGAATGGAATGGAATGTGGAATGGAATGTGGAATTGAATGGAAAAGAATGTGGAATGGAATGTGGAATGGAATGGAATGGAATGGAATGTGGAATGGAATGGAATGGAATGTGGTATGGAATGTGGAATGGAATGGAATGGAATGTGGTATGGAATGAGGAATTGAATGGAATGGAATGTGGAATGGAATGTGGAATGCAATGGAAAGGAATGTGGAATGGAACACGGAATGGAATGTGTAATGGAATGTGGAATCAAAAGTAAGTAATGTGGAATGGAATGTGGAATGCAATGGAAAGGAATGTGGAATGGAACGCGGAATGAAATGTGTAATGGAATGTGGAATCAAAAGTAAGTAATGTGGAATGGAATATGGAAAGGAATGTGGAAAAAAAGTGGAGTGGAATTTTGAATAGAATGTGGAATGGAATGTGGAACGTAATGTGCAATGGAATGTGAAATTCAATGGAACGGAAAGTACAATGGAATGGAATGGATTGTTTAATGGAATGTGGATTGGAATGGAATGGAATGTGTAATGGAATCTGGAATGGAATGTGGAAAGGAATGTAGAATGGAACGGAATCTAATGCAGAATTGAATGTGAAATGGAATGTGGAATGGAATGGAATCGAATGTGGAATGGAATGGAATTGAATGGATTGTGGAATAAAATTGAATGGAATGGCAAGTGGAATGGAATGTGGAATGGAATGGAATGCAAAGTAGAATGGAATGTGGAATGGAATGTGGAATGGAATGGAATGGAATGGAATGGAGTATGGATTAGAATATAATTGAATCTGTAATGGAATGCAATGGAATGGAATTGAAAGTGAAATGGAACGTGGAAAGGAACGTGGAAAGGAACGTGGAAAGGATCGTGGAATGGAATGTGGAAAGAAATGTGGAATGGAATGGAATGGATAATGCAATGGAATGTGGAATGGAATGGAAAGGAATGTGGAAAGGAATTAAGAATGGAATGGAATGGAATGTGGTTGGAAAGTGGAATGCAATGTGGAATGCAATGTGGAGTGAAATGTGGAATGGAATGAGAAACGGAAGGGAATCAAATGTGGAATGGAATGCGGAATGGATGGGAGTGGAACGTAGAATGGAATGTGGAATGGAATGGAATGAAATGTGGAATGGAATGGAATGGAATGTGGAAAGGAAAGTGGAATGGAATGGCACGGAACGTCGAGTGGAACTTGGAATGGAACTTGGAAGAGAAGGTGGAATAGAATGAAACGTGGAATGGAAAGGAATGGAATGTGGAATGAAACGTGAAATGGATTCTGGTAGGGCATGTTGAATGGAATGGAAAGGAAGGTGGAATGGAATGTGGAATGGAATGCGGAATGGAATGTGGAAGGGAACATGGCATTGAATGGAATGGAATGTGGAAAGAAATGTGGAATATAATGTGGAATGGAATGGAATGGAATGTAGAATAAAATGTGGAATGGAATGTAATGGAATGTGGAATAGAATGTGTAATAGAATGTGGAATGGAATGTGGAAAGGAATGGAATGTGGATTCTAAGGTGGAATAGAATGTGGAATGGAATGTGGAATGGAATGGAATGGAATGTGGAATGGAATGGATTGGAATGAACAAAGGAATACGGAATGCAACGGAATGGAATGTGGAATGCAAAGAGGAATGGAATGGAATGGAATGTGGAATGGAATTGAGTGGAATGGGAATTGCAATGTGGAATGGAAGGTGGAATGGAATGGAATGGCATGAGGGATGGAATATGGAATGGAATGGAATGGAAAGTGGAATGGAATGAATAATGGAAATAATGGAAGGTGGAATGGAGTTGAATGGAACAGGAAAAGGAATGAGGAATGGAAGGTGGAATGGAACGTGGAATGGAATGGAATGGAAAGTTAAAAGGAATATGGAATGGAATCGTATGGAATGTGGAATGGAATGGAATGGAATGTGCAATGGAATGTGGAATGGAATGGAATGGAATGGGGAAAGGAAAGGAATGGAATGTGGAATGAAATGGAATGGAATGTGGAATGGAATGGATGGGACAGTGAAATGGATTGGAATGGAATGTGGAATGGAATGTGGGATGGATTGGAAAGGAATGTGGAATGGAAAGTGGAATGGAGTGGAATGCAGTGTAATGGAATGTGGAATGGATTGGAATGGAATGTGGAATGGAATGCAATACACTGCAAAGTAAAATGGAATTTAATGGATTGCAGAATAGAATGGAATGCAATACGGAGTGGAATGGAATGGAATGAGGAATGGAATGGAATGGAATGTGGAATGGAACGGAATCGAAAGCGGAATGGAATGGAATTCAATGCAAAGTGGAATGGAATGGAATGGACTGCAGAATGGAATGGAAAGGAATACAAAATGGAATGGAATGTGGAATGGAATGTAATGGAATGTGGAATTGAATGAGGAATGGAATGGAATAAAATGTGGAATGGAATGGAATGGAATGTGCATTGGAATTTGGAATGGAATGGAATGGAATGTGGAATGAAATGTATGATGGAATGGATCGTGGAATGGAATCTGGAATGGAAAGGAAAGGAATTTGGAATGGAATGCGGAATGCAATGTGAAATGGAATGGAATGGAATGTGGAATGGATTGGAATGGAATGTGGAATGCAATATGGAAAGGAATTGTAATGAATGTGGATTGGAATGTGGAATAGAATGGAGTGGAATGAAATATGGAAAGGAATGGAAAGGAATGCAGAATGGAATGGAACGGAATGTGGTATGCAATGTAATTGAATGGAATGGAATGGAATGGAATGAAATGTGGAATGGAATGGAACAGAATGCAATGTGGAATGGAATTGAATGGAATGTAGAATGCAATTGAATGGAATGTGGAATGGAATGTAGAATGGAATGGAATGTGGAATGGAATGTGGAATGGAATGTGGAATGGAATGGAATGGAATGGAAAGTGGAATGGAATGTGGAATGGAATAGAATGGAAAGTGGAATGGAATGTGGAATAGAATGGAATTGAATGTGGAACATAATGGAATGGAATGTGGAACGGAATGGAATGAAATGTGGAATGGAATGGAATGCAATGTGGAATGGAATGGAATGGAATGTGGAGTGGAATGTGGAATCAAATAAGAAATGGAATGGAATGGAATGGAATGTGGAATGCAATGGACTGGAATGTGGAATCAAATAAGAAATGGAATGGAATGGAATGGAATGTGGAATGCAATGGACTGGAATGTGCAATGGAATGCGGAATGGAGTGGAATGGAATGTGGATTGGAATGGGGAATGGAATGGAATGGAAAGTGGAATGGAATGTGGAACGGAATGGAATGGAAACTGGAATGGAATGTGGAATGGAATGGAAATGAATGTGCGACAGAATGCAATTGAATGTGGAATGGAATGAAATGGAATGTGGAATGGAATAGAATGAAATGTGGAATGAAATGGAAAGGAAGGTGGAATGGAGTGGAATGAGGAATGGAATGTGGAATGGAATGGAATGTGGAATGGAATGTGGAATGGTATGGAATGGAATGAGGAATGGAATGTGGAATGGAATGGAATGGAAAGGAATGTGGAATGGAATGGAATGAAATGTGTAATGGAATGTGGAACAGAATGGAATGGAAGGTAGAACAGGATGTGTATTGGAGTGTGGAATGGAATGTGGAACGGAATGGAATGGAATGTGGAACGGAAAGTGAAATGTAACGTGTAGTGCAACGGAATGGAATGATGAATGGAATGTGGAATGGAATGTGGAATGGAGTGTGGAATGGAATGTGAAAAGGAACGTGGAAAACAATGTGCAATGGAATGCAAAGGAAAGTGGAATGGAATGTGGAATGTAATGGAATGGACTGTGGAATGGAATGGAATGGAAGATGGTACGCAATGTGCAATGGAATGTGGAATGGAAGGTGGAAGGGAAAGTGGAATGTAAAGAAATGGAATGTGGAATGAAACGAGCATTGGAATGGAATGGAAGGTGGAATGAAACGTGGAATTGAACATGGAATGCAACGTGTAATGGAATGTGGAATGGAATGAAATGGAATGTGGAATGGAATGGAATGGAATTTGGAATGGAATTTGGAACGGAATGTGGAATGGAATGTGGAATGGAATGTGGAATGGAATGTGGAATGGAATGTGGGATGGAATGTGGAATGGAATGCAATGTAATGTGGAATGAAATGTGGAATGGAATATGGAATGGAATGTGGAATGGAATGTGGAATGGAATGTGGAATGGAATGCAATGGAAAGTCGAATGGAATGTGGAATGTAATGTGGAAGGGAACTTGAAATGGAATGGAATCGAATGTGGAAAGGAAAGTGGAATGGAATGGAGTGTAACATTGAATGGAAAGTGGAATGGAACGTGGAATGGAATGGAATGGCAAGTGGAATTGAATGTGGAAAGGAATGGAATCGAATATTTAATGGAATGTGGAATGGAAAGTGGAAAGTAATGTGGAATGGAATGTGGAATGCAAAGGATCGAGTATTGGAATGGAATGGAATGTGGAATGGAACAGAATGGAATTTGGAATGGAATGTGGAATGGAACGGAATGGAATGTGGAACGGATTGTGGATTGGAATTGAGTGGAAAGTGGAATGGAATGGAATGGGATACGGAATGGAATGGAATGGAATGTGGATCGGAATGGAATTGAATGTGGAATGAAATGGAATGGAATGTGGAATTGAATGGACAGGATCATAGAATGCAACGTGCAATGGAACATGTAACGGAAAGGAAATGAACGTGGAATGGACTATGGAATGGAACGGGGAGTGGAATGAAATGGAATGGAATAGAAAGGAATGAAATGGAATGGAAGGTGGAATGGAATGGAATGCAATGTGGAATTGAATAGAAGGGAATGTGGAATGGAATGGAATAGAATGTGGAATAAGAATGGAATGGAACATGGAATGGAATGTGGAATTGAATGAGGAATAAAATATGGAATGGAATGGAATGGAATGTGGAATGGAAAGAAATGGAATGTGGAATGGAATGGAATTTAATGTGGAATGGAATGGAATGGAATGGAATGTGGAATGGAATGGTGTTGAAAGTTCAATTGAATGGAATGGAATGTGGAATGGAATGGAACGGAATGGAATGGAATGCTAAATAGAATGAGGAATGTAAAGTGAAATGGACCGTGGAATGGAATGAAATGGAACATGGAATGGAATGTATTGGAATGTGGAATGAAATGGAATGGAACGTCATGGAATGGAGTGGAACGTCAAATGGAACGTGTAATGGAACATGGAATGGAACGTGCAATGGAAATTGGAATGGAAAGGAATGGAATTGAATGTGGAATGGAATGTGGAATGGAAAGGAATGGAATGGAATTGAATGTGGATTGGAATGTAATGGAAGGTGGAATGGAAAATAATTTAAAGTGGAATGGAATGGAATGGTTTGGAATGGAATGGAATGGAATGTGGAATTGAATTGAATGGAATGTGGAATGGACTGGAATGGAATGTGGAATGGAATGGAATGGAATCGAATGTGGAATGAAACGGAATGGAACGTGGAATGGTATGTGGAATGGAAAGGAATGGAATATGGAAAGGAATCAAATGGCATGCAGTGTGGAATGGGATGGAATGGACTTCAATGTGGAATGGAATGAAATGAAATGTGGAATGGAATGTGGAATGCAATGGAATGGAATGTGGAGTGGAATGAAGTGGAATGTGGAACGGAATGGAATGCAGTGTGGAATGGAATGGAATGTGCAATGGAATGAGAAATGGAATGGAATGGAATGGAAGGTGGAATGGAATGGAATGGAATGGAATGTGGAATACAAAGAAATGGAATGGAATGTGGAAAGGAACGGAATGGAATGGAATGCAATGTGAAATGAAATGTGGAATGGAATGTGAAATGGAATGTAGAATGGATTGTGGAATTGAATGAAATGGAACGTGGAATGGAATGAAATGGGACGTGGAATGGAAGATGGAATGGAACTTTGAATGGAATGTGCAATGAAATGTGTAATGGAAAATGAAATGGAATAGAATGGAAAGCGGAACGAATCGTCGAATGGAATGGAATGGAATGTGTAATGGAATGTGGAATTGGTGGTGGAAAGGAACGTGGAATGGAATGGAATGGAATGTGGAACTTAATGTGGAATGGAATGTGGAATGTAATGTGCAATGGAATCGAAAGTAATGTGGAATGTAATGTGGATTGGAATGGAGTGGAATGTGGATTCGAATGGAATGGAAAGTGGAATGGAATGTGGACAGGAATTCAATGCAATATGGAATGGATTGTGGAATGCAATGGAATGTGCAATGCAATGTGGAATCGAAAGTGGAATGGAATGGAATGGAACACAGAATGTAATGTGGAATGGAATGGATTGGTATGTGGAATGGAATGTGGAATGGAAAGTGGAATGGAAATTGGAATGGAATGGAATGGAATGGACTGTCGAGTGCAATGAGGAATGAAATGTGTAATGCAAAGGAATGGAACGTGGAATGGAATGTAATGTGGAATGGAATGTTGAATGGAAAGGAATGGAATGCGGAATGGAATGTGGATTGGAATGTGGAATGGAATGGAATGGAATGTGGAATGGAACGTGGAATGGAATTTGGAATGGAACGTGGAAACGAACGTGAAATGGAATCTGGAATGGAACGTGGAATGGAATGTGGAATGGAATCTGGAATGGAATGGAATGGAATGGAAGATGTAATGGAACTTGGAATGGAATGGAATGGAACGTGGAATAGAAACTGGAATACAATGCGGAATGGAACGTGGACGTGAACATGGAATGGAATGTAATGGAACCTGGAATGGAGTGTGTAATGGAATTGGGAATTGAACATTAAATGGAATGTGGAATGGAATGTGGAAAGGAATGGAATGTAGTGGAATTTGGAATGGAATGGAATCGACTGGAATGAGGAATGGAATGGAATGGAATGGTGTGGAATGTGGAATGGAATGAAATGGAACATGGAATGGAACATGGAAGGGAAAGTGCAATGGAATGTGGAAAGGAAGGTGGAGTGGATTGGAATGGAACGTGCAATGGAATGGAATGGAATGTGGAATGGAAAGGAATGGAATGTGGAATATAATGGAATGGTATGGAATGTAGAATAGAATTAAAAGGAATGGAATGGAATGTGGAATGAAATGGAATGGATTGTGGACTGGAATGGAATGCAATGGAAAGTTGAATGGAATGGAATGGAATGTGGAATGGAATGTGGAATGCAACGTGGAATGCAATTTGAAATGGAACATGGAAAGGAACGTGAAATGGAATTTGGAATGGAACGTGGAATGGAATGTGGAATGGAATCTGGAATGGAAACTGGAATGGAACGTGGAATGGAAACTGGAATTCAAGGCGGAATGGAACGTGGAATGGAACGTGGAACGGAATGTAATGGAACGTGTAATGGAATGCAAAGGAACGTGGAATGGAGTGTGGAATGGAATTTGGAATAGAACATTAAATGGAATGTGGAATGGAATGTGGAAGGGAAAGGAATGGATTATGGAATGGAATGGAATGGAATGGAATTTGGAATGGAATTGGAATAGAACGGAATGAGGAGTGCAACGGAATGGAATGCTGTGGAATGTGGAATGGAATGGAACATGTAATGGAACGTGGAATGGAAAGTGCAATGCAATGTGGAAAGTAAGGTGGAATTGAATGTGGAGTGGATTGGAATGGAATGTGGAACGGAATGGAATGGAATGTGGAATGGAAAGGAATGGAATGTGGAATATATTGGAATGGTATGGAATGTAGAATAGAATTATAAGGAATGGAATGGAATGTGGAATTAAATGGAATGGATTGTGTAATGAAATGGAATGGAATGGAATGTTGAATGGAAAGCAATGGACTGTGGAATGGAATCGAATGGAATGGAATTTGGAATGGAATGGAATGGAATGGAAAGGAATGCGGAATGGAATGAAATGGAAGGGAATGGAATTTAGAATTCAATGGAATGGAATGTCGAAAGAAATGGAATGGAATGTGGAAAGGAATGGAATGGAATGGAATTTTGAATGAAATGGAATGCAATGCAGAACGGAATGGAGCGTATTGTGGAATTGAATGGAATGGAAAGGAGTGTGGAATTGGATGGAATGGAAAGTGGAATGGAAAGGAATGGAATGTGGAATGAAATGGAATGGAATTTAGAATGGAATGTGGAAAGGAATTCGGAATGGAATGGAATGGAATGGAAAGTGGAATTGAATAGAATGGAATGTGGAATGGAATGGAATGGAATGTGGAATGGAATAGAATGGAACGTGGTAAGGAATGTGGAATGGAATGTGGAAAGAAATGTGGAATGTAATGGAATGGAATGTGGAATGGAATGGAATGGAATGTCGAATGGAATAGAATGGAATGTGGTAAGGAATGTTGAATGGAATGTGGAAAGAAATGTGGAATGGAATGGAATGGAATGTAACGTGGAATGCAAAGGAATGGAATGTGGATTCGTAAGAAAAGAAATGTGGATGGAAACGGAATGTAATGGAATGCAATGTGAAATGGAATTTGGAATGGAATATGAAACGGAATGTGGAATGCAAAGTGGAATGAAATGAAATGCAACGTGGAATGGAATGGAAAGGAACGAGGAATGAAATGGAATGCAACGTGTAATGGAACATAGAATGGAATGTAGACTGGAATGTGGAGTGGAACGTGGAATGGAATGTGGAATGGAATGGAATGGAACGTGGATTTGAATGGAATGAAACGTGGACTGGAATGTGGAAAGGAACTTGGAGTGCAATGTGCAATGGAATGTGGTTTGGAATGGAATTGAATGAGGAATGGAATGTGGAATGGAATGGAATGGAATGTGGAACCGAATGGAATGGAATGTGGAAAGGAATAGAATGGAATGGAATGGAATGTGGAAAGGAATGAAATGGAATTGAATGCAATGTGAAATTGAATGTGAAATGGAATGTGAAATGGAATGTAGAATGGATTGTGGAATTGAAAGAAATGGAACGTGGTATGGTATGGAATGGGAAGTGGAATCAAAGGTGGAATGGTAAGTGAAATGGAATGTGCAATGGAATGCGGAATGGAACTTCAAATGGAATGGAATGGAACGTGGAATGGATCATGGAATGGAATGGAATGGAACCTATAAAGGAATGTGGAATTGATATTGGAATGGAACGTGGAATGGAATGGAATGGAATGTGGAATATAATGTGCAATGGAATAGAATGGAAAGTGGAATGGAATGTGGATTGGAATGGAGTGGAATGCGGAATGGAATGGAATAGAAAGTGGAATGGAATATGAACAGAAATGCAGGGGAATGTGGAATGGAATGTGGAATGGAAGGCAATGGAATGTGGAATCGAATGGAAAGGAATGTAGAATGACGTGTGGAATGGAATGGAATGGAAAGGAATGCAGTGTGGAATGTTGAATGGAATGGAACGGAATGGAATGTGGAATGGAATGTTGAATGGAATGTGGAATGGAAAGTGGAATTGAAATTAATGGAATGTGGAATGGAATGTGGAATGGAATGGCACGGAATGAGGAATGGAATGGAATGGAATGAGAAATGGAATGTGGAATGGAATGGCACAGAATGTGGAATGGCATGTAATCACATGTTGAGTGGAATGTGGAATGGAATGGAACAGAATGTTTTGTGGATTGTGGAATGAAACGGAATGGAATGGAATTGAATGTGGAATGGAATGTGGAATGGAATGGAATGGAATGCGGAATGGAATGGAATCTAATGGAATGTAGAATGGATTCGAATGGAATTTGGAATTCAATGGAACGGAAAGAAATGTGTAAGAGAAAGGAATGGAATGTAGAATGCAGCGAGGAACGGAATGCAATAGAATGGAATGAAATGGAATGTGGAATTCAACGGAACGGAATGGAATGAGGAATTGAATGGAACAGCATGTAGAATTATATAGAATGAAATGGAATGGAATGGAATTTTGAACGGAAAGGAATGAAATGTGGAACGGATTGATATGTGGAATGGAATGGAACGTGGAATGGAATGTGTAATAGATGGAATGGAAGGGAATGTGTAATGCAATGGAATGTTGAATGGAATGGAATTGAAAGTGGAATGGAAAGGAATGAAATGTGGAATGGAATGGAATGGAATGAAATGTGGAATTCAATGGAAGGGAAAGTGAGGCATTGTGGAATGGAATGAGGAATAGAATGGAATGTAATGTGGAATGGAATGTGGAATGCAATGGAATGTGGAATGGAATGGAATGGAATGTGGAATGGAATGGAATGGAATGTGGAATGGAATGGAATGGAATGCAATGTGGAATGGAATAGAATGTAATGGAATGGAATGTGGAATGGAATGGAATGGAATGGATTGTGTAATGCAAAAGAATGGAATGTGGAATGGATTGTTTAATGAAAAGAATGGAATGTGGAATGGAATGTGGAATGGAAAGGGATGGAATGTGGAAGGGAATGGGATGGAATGGAATGAGGAATACAATGGAGTTGAATACGGAATGGAATGTGGAACGGAATGTAATGGAAAGTGGAATGGAAAGTGGAATTTAATGTGGAGTGGAGTGGAATGGAATGTGGAATGGAAGGTGGAATGTAATGGCTTAGAATGGGGAACGCAATGTGCAATGGAATGGAATGTCAAATGGAATACAAAGGAATGTGGAATGCACTGTGGAATGGAATGGGTTGGAATGTGGAATGGAATGTAGAATGGAATGGAATGAAATGTAAAAAGGAATGTGGAATGGAATGGCTGGAATGTGGAATGGAATGTGGAATGGAATGTGGAATGGAATGGAATGGAATGTGGAATGGAATGGAATGGAATGTAGAATGGAATGCAATGGAATGTGGAATGGAATGGAATGGAATGTGGAAAGGAATGGAAAGAAATGTGGAATGACATAGAACAGAATAGATTTGAATGTGGAATCTAATTGAATGGAATGTGTAATGGAATGTGGAATGGGAAGTTGAACGGAATGGAATTGAAAGTGGAATGGAATGTGGAATGAAATGGAATGAAATGAGAAAAGGAATGGAATGAAATGTGGAAAGCAACGGAATGGAAAGCAATGGAACGTGGAATGGAATGGAATGGAATATTGAATGGAGTTGAATGGAATACGGAATGGGAAGGGATGGAATGCAAGGTTGAAGGGAATATAATGGAATATGGAATCGAGTGCAATGGAATATGGAATTGAATGAAATGGAATGGAACATGGAATGGAATGGAATTGAATTGAATGGAATGGAAAGTGGAATGGAATTTAATTTGGAAAGGAATGGAAAGAAATTGAATGTGAAATGGAATGGAATGGAATTTGGAATGGAATGTGGAATGAAATGTGGAATGGAATGGAATGTGGAATGCAACGGAATGGAATGTGTAATGAAATGGAATGGAATGTGGAATGGAAAGGAATGGAATGTAGAATGGAACTGAATAGAATGGAATGTGGAATGGAATGTGGAATGGAATGTGAAAAGGAATGATAAATGCAATGGAAGGGAATGTGAAATGGAATGTGGAATGTAATGTATAGGAATGTGGAAAGGAATATGGAATGGGATGGAGTGGAATGGAATGTGGAAAGGGATGGGATGGAATGGAATGTGGAATGTAATGGAATAGAACAGGAAATGGAACATGGATCGGATCGTGGAATGGAACGTGGAACGTGGAATGGAAAGGAATGGAATGTGGAATGGAATGGAATGGAATTTGGAATGGAATGGATGGGAATGAAATGTGGAAGGGAATGGAATGGATTGCAATGTGGATTGGAATGGAATGTGCAATGGATTAGAATGGAATGTGCAATGCAATCCAACGGAATGGAATTTGGAATGGAATGGAATGGAATGGTAAGGAAGGTGCAGTGGAATGGAATGTGGAATGGAATATAATGCAATGGGGAATGGAATGAAATTGAATGTGGAATGGAATATGGAATGGAATGTGGAACGGAAAGGAATGTGGATTAGAATGGAATGGAATGTGGAATGAAATCGGGAATGGAATGTGGAATGGAATGGAATGGTATGTGGAATGTAATGGAAATAAATGCAGAATGGAATGGAGTGGAATATGGAATGCAATGGAATGGAATGGAATTTCGAATGGAATGAAATAAAATGTGGAACGGAATGGAAAGGAATCAGGACTTCAATGGAAAGTATAGTGGAATGGAAACTGTAATGGAATGTGGAATGGAAAGTGGAATGGAATTGAATGGAACATGGAATGGAACGCAGAATGGAAAGTAGATTAGAGTGGAAGGGAATGGAATGGAATGTGGAATGGATTGGAATGGAATTCAATTTGGAATGGATTGGAACGGAATGGAAAGGAATGGGATGAGGAATGGAATGTAATGGAATGCGGAATGAAATGGAATGCAATGTGGAATGGAATTGTCTGGAATGTGGAATGTAATGGAATGGAATGTGGAATGGAATGGAATGGAATGTGGAATGGAATGGAATGGAGTGGAATGCAATGTGGAATGGAATGAAATGGAATGTAGAATGAAATGTGGAATAGAATACAATGGAAAGTTTAATGGAATTCGGAATGGAATAGAATGGAATTTGGAATGGAATGGAATGGAGTGTGAAATGGAATGGAATTGAACATGGATTGGAATGGAATGGAATGTGGAATGGAATGGAATGGAATGCAATGTGGAATGGAATGGAATGGAATGCAATGTGGAATGGAATGGAGTGGAATGTGGAATGGAACGGAATTGAATGTGTAATGGAATGGAATGTAATTTGGAATGTAATGGATAGGAATGTTGAATGGAAAGTGGAATTGAATGGAATGGAATTGAATGGAATGTGGAATGGAATGGAATGGAATAAGGAATGGAATGGAACGGAATGGATTGTGGAATGGTAAGGAATTGAATGTGGAGTGGAATGCAATGGAATATGGAATGGAATGGAATGGAATGGAATATGGAATGGAATTTGCATTTGAATGGAAAGGAATAGAACAGAATGTGGAATGGAATTGGATATCGAATGGAATGCAATGTGGAATGAAATGTAATGTAATGTAATGGAATGGAATGGAATGGAATGGAATGTGTAATGGAATGGAAGGGAATGTGGAATGGAATGGAATTGTATGGAATGGAATGGAATGGAAAGCGGAATAGATTGGAATAGAACGTGGAATGGACTGTTGAATGGATTGGAATAGAATCGCATGGAATGGCGAATGGATTGTGTAATAGATTGGAATGCAATGTGGAAGGGTAAGTGAAATGGAATGGAATTTAATGGAATGGAATGTGGAATGGAATGGAATGGAATGTGGAATGGATTGGAATGGAATTCAATGTGGAATGGATTGGAATGGAATGGAATGGAATGGGATGCGGAATGGAATGAAATGGAATGCGGAATAAATGGAATGCAATGCGGAATGGAATTGACTGGAATGTGGAATGTAATGGAATGGAATGTTGAATGGAATGGAATGGAATGTGGAATGGAATGGAATGGAATGGAGTGGAATGCAATGTGGAATGGAATGAATTGGAATGCAGAATGCAATGTGGAATAGAATAAAAGGAAAGTGGAATGGAATTTGGAATGGAATAGAATGGAATGGGGAATGGAATGGAATGGAGTGTGGAATGGAATGGAATTGAACATGGAATGGAATGGAATGGAATGTGGAATGGAATGGAATGGAAAGAAATGTGGAATGGAATGGAATGGAATGCAATGTGGAATAGAATGGAATGGAATGTGGAATGGAACGCAATGGAATGTGTAATGGAATGGAATGGAATTTGGAATGTAATGGATAGGAATATTGAATGGAAAGTGGAATGGAATGGAATGGAATTGAATGGAATGTGGAATGGAATGGAATGGAATATGGAGTGGAAAGGAATGGAATAGGTGGTGGAATGGAATGGAATTGAATGTGGAATGGAATGCAATGGAATATGGAATGGAATGGAATGGAATGTAGAATGGAATTTGCATTTGAATGGAAAGGAATAGAATGGAATGTGGAATGGAATTGAATATCGAATGGAAGGCAATGTGGAATGAAATGTAATGTAATGGAATGGAATGGAATGGAATGTGTAATGGAATGGAAGGGAATGTGGAATGGAATGAAATGGTATGGATTTGGAATGGGATGGAATGGAATGTGGAATGGAATATGGAATGTAATTGAATGGAATGTGGAATAGAAGAGAATGGAATGGAATTAAATGGAATGGAATGGAATGTTTAATGGAATGGAAAGGAATGTGGAATGGAATGTGTAATGGAATTGAATGGTATGAGAACGAAATGGAATGTAATTGAATGGAATGGAATGGAATGCTTAATGGAATGGAATGGAATGTGGAATGGAATTGAATGGAATGTGGAATGGATTGTGGAATGGATAGGAAAAGAATGTGGAATGGAATGTGAAATGGAATGGAATGGAATGGAATGTGTAATGGAATGGAATGGAGTAATGAATGGAATGAAACGGAATGGAATGTGCAATAGAATGGAATGCAATGCAAAGTGGAATGGAAAGGAACTGACTGCAGAATGGAGTGGAAGGGAATGCGGAATGGAATGGAATGGAATGTGGAATGGAACCGAATGGAAGGTGGAATGAAATTGAATGGAATGTGGAATGGAATGTGCAATGGATTGGAATGGAAAGTGGAATGGAATGTGGAATGGAATGAAATGGAACGTGGAATGGAATGTGGAATGTAATGGAATGGAACATGGAAAAGAATGTAATCGAATGTGGAATGGAATGTGGAATTGAATGGATTGGAATGTGGAATGGAATGTAGAATGGAATGGAATGGAATGTGGAAGGGAATGTGGAATTCAATGTTGAATAGAATGTGAAATGTAATGAAATGGACTATGGAATGGAATGTGGATTGGAACGTCGAGTGGAATGGAATCAAACGTCTATTGGAATGTGGAATGGAATGGAATGGAATGTGGAAGGGATTGTGGAATGGTTTGTGAAATGGAATGGAATGGAATGTGCATTGGAATGTGGCATGGAATGGAATGCAATGTGGAAGGGAATGTGTAATGGAAAGTTGAGTGGAATGGAAGGAAATGTGGAATGCAATGTGGAATGGAATGGAATGGAAGGTTCTATGAAATGTATAATGCAAAGGAATGGAATATGGAATGGAAAGTGGAAAGGAATGGAATGGAATGTGGAATTGAATTGAAAGGAATGTAGAATGCAATGGAATGGAATGTGGAAAGCATTGTGGAATGGAATGGAATGGAATGTGGAATGTAATGTGGAATGCAATGGAATGGAATGTGGAATGAAATGTGGAATGCAGTGGAATGAAACGTGGAATTGAATGGAAAGGAAAGTGCAATGGAACGTAGAATAGAATGGAATGGAACATGGAATGAAACGTGGAATGGAACATGGAATGAAACGTGGAATGGAACGGGGAATGGAATGGGCTATGGAATGTGGAATGGAACATGGAATGGAATGGAATATCAAGTGGAATGGGATGTGGAATGGAATGCAAAGGAATGGAACATAATGTGGAAGGGAATGTGGAATGGAATGTTGAATGGAATGCGGAATGGAACAGAATGCAATATGGAATGGAATGTGTAATTGAATGTGCTAAGGAAAGTGGAATGGAAAGGAATGGAATGTGTAATTGAATGTGCTAACGAAAGTGGAATGGAATGGAATGGATTGTGGAATGGAACATGCAGTTGAAGGGAATGGAACGTGGAATGGAACGTGGAATGGATCATGGAATGGAACGAAAAATATAATGAAGAATGAAATGTGGAATGGAATGCAATAGAATGTGGAATGGAATGTGCAATGGAATGCGAAATGCAACGTGGAATGTAATGGAATAGAACGTGGAATGGAACGTGGAATGCAATGGAATGGTTCGTGGTAGGGAAAGTGGAATGGAAAGTGAAAGGGAAAGTGGAATGTAACGTGGAATGGAATGGGCAGTGGAATGCGGAATGTAATGTGGAATGCAATGGAATGGAAAGTGGAATGGAACGTGGAATGCAAAGGAACGGAATGTGGAATGGAACCCGGAATGGAATGTGGAATGGAACCTGGAATGAAACGTGGAATGGAACGGAATGGAATATGGAATGGAATGTGGAATGGAATGGAATGGAACATGGAATGAAATCTGGATTGGAATGTGTAAGGGAATGGAAGGCAATGTGGAATGGAATGTGGAATGTAATGGAAAGGAATGTGAAATGGAATGTGGAATGTAATGGAATGGAATGTGGAATGGAATGCAATGGAACTTGGAATGGAATATGGAATGGAATGTGGAATGGAATGTGGAATGGGAATTAACGGAATATGCAAAGTAATGTTGAATGGAAAGTGTAATGGAAAGGAATGGAATGTCGAATGGAAAGTGGAATGCAACGAAATGGAAAGTGGAATGGAATATGGAATGGAAATTGAAATGTAATGGAATGGAATGTCGAATGGAACGTGGAATGGAATGGAATGGAACGTGGAATGGAACTTGCAATGGAACGTGGAATGGAAAGTGGAATGGAATGTGGAATGCAGCGTGGAATGCAATGTGGAATGGAATGTTTAATGGAACGTGGATGTGAAGGGAATGGAATGTGGAATGGAACATTTAATGGAATGGAATGGAACGTGGAATGGAAAGTGGAATGGAATGGAATAGAACGTTTAATGGAATGGAATGGAACTTGGAATGGAACGTGGAATGGAATGGAATGGGACGTGGAATGGAACATGGAATGGAACATGGTATGAAACGTGGAATGGAAAGTGGAATGTAATGTGGAAACGAAAGGAATGGAATGTGGAATAGAATGTGGATTGGCATGGAATGGAATCCGGAAAGGAATTGAATGGAATGGTATGGTATGGAATGTGTAATGGCATGGAATGGAACGTGGAATGGAACGTGGAATGGAATGTGGAATGGAATGGAATAGAATGTGGAATGGAAGGGAATGGAATGGAACTGAATGTAGAATTGAATGGAATGGAATGTGTAATGGAATGGAATGGAATGGAATGAAATGGAATGCAGAATGGTATGGAATGGAAAATGTAATGGAATGTAATGAAATGGAATGGAATGTGGAATGGAAAGTAAAGGAATGTAAAGGAATGTGGAATGGAAAGAAACAGAATGTAGTGGAATGTTGAATTGAAAGGAATGGAAAGTGGAATGGAGTGGAATGGAATGTGGAATGGAATGGAATGGAAGGTGGAATGGAATGGAATCGAATGGAATGGAATGGAAGGTGGAATGGTATGTGAATTGGAATGTGGAATGGAACGTGGAATGGAATGAAACGGATAGTGGAATGGAGTGGAACGGAACGTGGAATGGAATGGAAGGTTGAATGGAACGTGGAAAGGAACGTGGAATGGGACGTGGAATGGAAAGTTGGAGAAACGTGGAATGGAATGGAATAGAAAGTGGAATGGGAAGTGGAATGGGAAGTGGAATGGAATAGAAAGGAACGTGTAATTGAATGTGGAATGTAATGGAATGGGATTTGGAATGTAATGGAATTCAATGTGGAATGGAAAGAATGGAATGAGGAATGGAAAATGTAATAGAAAGTGGAAAGCAACATGGAATGGAATGTGGAATGGAATGGAATGTCAAATGGAAGGGAATGGAATGTGGAATGGAATGGAATGGAAACTGGAATGGAATGGAATAGAGTGGAATATGTAATGGAATGGAATGGAATGGAGTGGAATGTGGAATGCAATGGAATGAAATGTGGAATGGAATGCAAAGGAATGAGAATTGAATGTGGAATGGGATGGAATGGAATATGGAATGGAATGTGGAATGGAATGGAATGGAATGGAATGGAATGTGGAATGGAATGGAATGGAATGTGGAATGGAATGTGGAATACAAAGTGGAATGGAATATGGAATTGAATGGATTGGAATGTGGAATGGAATGGAATGGAACGTGGAATGGAATGGAATCGAAAGTAATGTGGAATGCAATGTGAAATGCAACGGAAAGGAATGTTCAATGTAATGGAATGGAATGTGGAATAGAATTTGGAATGGAATGGAATGGAATGTGGAATGGACCGTGGAATGTAATGTGCAATGGATCGTAGAATGTAAAGTAAAACGTATGGTGGAATAGAACGTGGATTGGAATCTGGAATGGAATGTGGAATGGAATTTGGAATATGAAATTGAATAGAATGGAGTGTTGAATGGAACTTGGAATGGAATGGAATGGAACATGGAATGGAATCGAATCGAATGTGCAATGGAATGTGGAATGGAATGGAATGTGGAATGCAATGTGTAATGGAATGTAATGGAATGTGGAATGCAATGTGGAATGGAATGGAATGGAATTTGGAATGGAGTGGAATGGAATGGAATGTGGAATGGAATGGAATGGAATGTGGAATGGAAAGTAATGCAATGGAATGGAATGTTGAATTGAATGGAATGAAAAGTGGAATGGAATGTAGTGTAACGTGGAATGGAATGGAATGGAATGGAATGGAAGGTGAAATGGAATGGAATGGAAGGTGGAATGGAATGTGAATTGGAATGTGGAATGGAACGTGGAATGGAATGAACTGGATAGTGGAATGGAGTGGAATGGAACGTGGAATGGAATGGAATAGAATGTGGAATGGAACGTGGAATGGAAAGTGAAATGGGACGCGGAACGGAAAGTGGAAGGAACGTGGAATGTAATGGAATGGAAAGTTGAATGGAAAGTGCAATGGAATATAATGGAATGTCGAATGGAACATGGAATGGGACGTGGAATGGGAAGTGGAATGGAATTTAATGGAGGGTGGAATTGAATGTGGCATTGAATGGAATGTGATTTGGAATGGAATGGAATTGAATGTGGAATGGAAAGTGGAATGGAACATGGAATAGAAAGTGGAATGCAATGTGGAATGCAACGTGGAATGGAATGGTATGTGAAATGGAATGGAATGCAATGTGGAATGGACTGGATTAGAATGTGGAATGGAATGGAATAGAGTGAAATATGTAATGTAATGTAATGGAATGGAATGGAATGGAATGGAATGCGGAATGCAATGCAATGAAATGCGGAATGGAATGCAATGGAATGAGAATGGAATGTGGAATGTAATGCAATGTAATATGGAATGGAATGTGGAATGGAATGGAACAGAATGTGGAATGCAATGGAATGGAACGTGGAATGGAATGTGGAATAGAATGTGGAATGGAATGTGGAATTGAATGGATTGGAATGTGGAATGGAATGGAATGGAACGTGGAATGGAATGGAATTGAATGAAATGTGGAATGCAATGTGAAATGGAATGGAAAGGAATGTGGAATGTAATGGAATGGAATGTGGAATGGAATTTGGAATGGAATGGAATGGAATGCGGAATGGAACTTGGAATGGAATGTGCAATGGATCGTGGAATGGAAAGTGGAATGGATGGTGGAATGGAACGTGGATTGGAATCTGGAATGGAATGTGGAATGGAATTTGGAATATGAAATTGAATGGAATGGAGTGTTGAATGGAACGTGGAATAGAAATGAATAGAACGTGGAATGGAATCGAATCAAATCTGGAATGGAAAGTGGAATGGAATGCAATGTGGAATGCATTGTGGAATGGAATGGAATGGAAGGTGGAATGCAATGTGGAATGGAATGGAATGGAATGTGGAATGGAATGGAATGGAATGTGGAATGGAATGGAAAGTGGAATGGAATGGAATGGAATATGGATTGGTATGGAATGGAATGTGGAATGCAATGGAATGGAATGGAATGGAATGTGAAATGGAATGCAGAATGGAAGTTGAAATGAAATGGAATGGAACGTGGAATGGAAGGAAATGGAAATTGGAATGTAACTGAATGGAACTTGGATAGGAATGCAATGGAATGTGGAATGGTAAGAGGAATGTAAGATGGAATGGATTAGAATGGAATGTGGAATGGCATGGAATGGAAAGTGGACTGGAATGGAATGGAATGGAATGGAATAAGGAATGGAAGGTGTAATGGAACGTGGAATGGAATGAAATGGAAAGTGGAATGGAACTTTGAGTGGAACGTGGAAATGAAGGTGAAATGCAACGTGGAATGGAATGGAATGCAACATGGAATGGAATGAGGAATGGAATGTGGAATGAAATGGAATGGAATGTGGAAAGGAATGTAATCGAATGTGGAAGGCAATGTGGAATGGAATGTGGAATGGAATGGAATGGAACGTGGAAGGGATGAGGAATGGAATGTGGAATGGAATGTGGAATTGAATGGGATGGAATGTGGAATGGAATGTGGAATGGAATGGGATGGAATGTGGAATGAAATGTGGAACAGAATAGAATGGAATGTGGAAAGGAATGAGGAATGGAATGTGGAATGTAATGTGGAATAGAATGGGATGGAAAGTGGAATGGAATGCGGAATGGAATGTAATGGAATGTTGAAGGGAATTTGGAATGGAATGTGGAATTGAATGTGGAATGGAATGTTGAATGGAATGGAATGGAATGGAAAAGAATGTGGAATGGAATGTTGAATGGAATGTGGAACGGAATGTACAATGGAATGGAATGGAATGTGGAATGGAATGGAAAGTGGAATGGAAAGTGGAATTGAAAGGAATGTCAAATGAAATGTGGAATGGAAAGCGGAATGGAATGTAGAATGGAGTGGAATGGAAAGTGGAATGGTATGTGGAAAGGAACTGAATGGAAAGTGGTATGGAATGGAATGGAATGGAATGTAGAATGGAATGTGGGATGGAATGCAATGGAATATAGACTGGAATAGAATGAAGCGGAATGGGGAATGGATTGGTATGGAATGTGGAATGGAATGTGGAATGGGATGCGAAATGGAATGGAGTGGAATGTGGAGTGGAATGAAATGGAATGCAATGTTGAATGGAATGTGGAATGGAATGGACTGAAATTTGGAACGGAATGTGCAATGCAACCTGAAATTGAATGGAAAGGAACGTGGAAAGGTACGTGGAATGGAACGTGGAATGGAATTGTATGGAATGGGGAATGGAATGTGGAATGGAATTAAATGGAATGGGGAATAGAATGTGGAATGGACTGGAATGGAACGTTGAATGGAATGTGGAATGGAATGTGGAAAGGAATTCATTGGAAGGTGGAAGGGAACGTTGAATGGAACGCGGAAAGGAAAGTGGAATGGAACGTGGAATGGAACATGGAATGGAATGAGGACTGGAATGTGGAATGAAATGTGGAATTGAATGGAATGGAATGTAGAAAGGAATGTGCATTGGAATGGAATGGAACGTGGAATTGAATGTGGAATGGAAAGTGGAATGGAATGCAGAAATGAACGGAATGGAATGTGGAATGGAATATGGAATGGAATGGAACGTTGAATAGAATGTGTAATGGAATGCGGAAATGAAGGTAATGGAAGGTGGAATGGAGCGTGCAATAGAACGCGGTAAAGAACATTGAATGGAATGTGGAATGGAATGTGGAACGGAAGGTGGAATGGAATGCAATGTGGAATGGAATGTTGAATGGAATGGAATGGAATTGAATGCAATTTGAAATGTAATGGAATGGAATGTGGAATGGAATGGAATGGAATGTGGAATGGAAGGCAATGGAATGGAATGGAATGTGGAATGGAAGGCAATGGAATGGAATGGAATGTGGAATGGAATGGAATTGATTGAAGAATGGAATTGAGGGGAATGTGGAAAGGAATGCAACTGATTGACAAACTGAATGGAGTGGAATGGAATGTGCAATGTAATGGAATGGAAACCAAGGAATTGGAATGTGGAATGGAATAAAATGAAATGTGTAATGAAATGGAAAGTAATGTTGTACGGAATGGAATGGAATATGGAATGGAATGAAAAGGAAAGTAATGGAAAGTGAAATGGAATGGAAGTGAATGTGGAATGGAATGTGGAATGGAATGGAATTGAATGGAATCTGGAATGGAATAGAATGGAAAGGAATGGAAGGTGGAATGGAATTGAATGGAATGTGAAATGTAATATGGAATGGAATAGAATGGAATGCGGAAAGGAATGGAATGGAATGCGGACTGGAATGGAACGGAATTTGTACAGGAATGCAATGGAATGGAATGGGAAGTGGAATGGAATGGAATCTGGAATGGAATTGAATGGAATGTGGAATGGAATGGAATGGAATATAGAATGGAATGTGGAATTTAATGGAATACAAAATGGAATGGAATGTGGTATGGAATGGAATGGAATGGGGAACGGAATGGAATGGATTGTGGAATGGAATGGAAAGGAATGGATTGGAAAGTGGAATGGAATTAAAGAAAATATAGTGTGAAATGGAGTTGAATGGAATGGAATTTGGAATGGAATGGAATGGAATGGAAGGGAATGAGGAATGTAATGTTGAATGGAATGGAAAGGAATGTGTAATGTAATGGAATGGAATTAAATGTGGAATTGAATGGAATGGAATGTGGAAAGGAATGTGTAAAGGAATGGAATGGAATGTGAAAATGAATGAAATGGAATGTGGACTGTAATGGAACGAAATGTGAAAAGGAATGGAATGGAATGGAATGGAATCTGGAACGGAATTGAATGGAATGTGAAATGGAATCTCTAATGAATTGGAATGGAATGTGCAATGGAATGGAATAGAATGGAATGGAATGTTGAATGGAACGGAATGGAATGGAATGGAATGTGGAATGAAATGGAAAGTAGTGTGCAATTGAATGTGGAATGGAATGGAATGGAGTGTGCAGTTGAATGTGGAATGGAATGGAATGGAGTGTGCAATTAAATGGAATTTAATGTGGAATGCAATGGAATTGAATGTGAAATGGAATGCGGAATGGAATGGAATGGAATGTGGTATGTAATGTGGAATGGAAAGGAATGGAATGTGGAATGGATGGTGGAAAGGAAATTGGAATGAAAAGTTGAAAAGAAACAGGAATGGAACGTGGAAAGGACAGTGGAATGGAAGGCGGAATGGAATGGAATGTGGAAAGAAATGGAATGGAATGTGTAATGCAATGGAATGGAATGTGGAATGGAATGTGGAATGAAATGGAAAGCAATGTGAAACGGCATTGATTGGAATGTGGAATGGAACGTGGAATGGAATGGAATGGAATGGAATGTGTAATGGAAAGGAATGGAATGGAATTCACAATGGAATGGAATGTGGAATTGAACGTGGAATGGAATGGAATGGAATGGAATGTGTAATGGAAAGCAATGGAATTGAATTCACAATGGAATGGAAAGTGGAAAGGAATGGAATGGAATGTGGAATCGAATTTAATGGAATGTGGAATGGAATGGAATGGAATTTGAATCGAATTTAATGAAATGTGGAATGGAATGGAATCGAATGTGGTATGGAATGGAATGTAATGGAATGAGGAATGGACTGGAATGGAATGTCGATTGGAATTGACTGTAATGGAAAGCAGACTTGAATGGAATGAAATGGAATGGAATGTGGAATTGAATGGAATGGAATGTGGAAAGGAATGTGGAATGGAATGGAATGGAATGTGGAATGGAAAGGAATGGATTTTGGAATGGAATGTGGAATGGAATGGAATGGAGTGTGGAATGGGAAATGGAACAGAAAGTGGAATGGATAGTGTAATGGAATGGAACGCATTGTGGAATGGAAAGTGGAATGGAATGGAATGGAACATGGAAAGAATGTGGAATGGAATGGAATGGAATGGAATTGAATGGAATGTAAAGCAAAGGAATGTGGAATGGAATGGAATGGGTGGAATGTGGAATGGAATGGAATGGAATGGAATGTGGAAAGGAATGTGGAATGGAATGGAATGGAATGTGGAATGCAATGGAATGCCATGTGGACTGGAAGGGAATGGAATCTGCAGTGCAATGTGAAATTCAATGGAATGGAATATGTAAAAGAATGTGGAAAGGAATGTGGAATGGAATGGAATGGAAAGTGTATTGGCATGGAATGGAATGGAATGGAATGTGAAATGGAATGCAGTGGAATGTCGAATGGAATGTGGAATGCAATGGAATGGAATGTGGAATGGAACGTTCAATGAAACGTGGAAAGGAACATGGAATGGAACGTGGAATGGAACGTGGTATGGAATGGAATGGAATGTGCAATGTAACAGAATGGACTGGCATGTGGAATGGATGGTGGAATGGAATAGAATCGAATGTGGAATGGAATGTGGAATGTAACGGAAAGGAATGTGGAAATGAATGGAATGGAATGTGTAATGCCACGTGGAATGTAATGGAAAGGAATGTGGAATTTAACGTGGAATGGTATGCGCAATGTAATGGAATGGAATGGAATGTGGAAATGAATGGAATGGAATGTGTAATGCCACGTGGAATATAATGGAAAGGAATGTGGAATTTAACGTGGATTGGAATGTATAATGGAGTGGAACGTGGAATGGAATCTGGAATGGAACATGGAATGGAACGAAATGTGGAATGTATTGTGGAATGGAATGTGGAATGGAACATGGAATGGAATGTAATGTGGAATGTATTGTGGAATGGAATGTGGAATGGAATGTGGAACAAGATGGAATGTAATGTGGACTGGAATGTGGAATGGAACATGGAATGGAATGAGGAATGAAACAGAATGGAATGTGGAAATGAATGGAATGGAATGTGTAATGCCACGTGGAATGTAATGGAAAGGAATTTGGAATTTAACGTGGAATGGAATGAGGAATGGAATGGAATGGAATGGAATGTGGAATGGAATGTGGAATGGAATGGTATGCTCTGAAATAGAATGTGGAATGGAATGGAAGGGAATGGAATGTGGAATGGACTGTGGAATGGAATGGAATCTAATGTGGAATGGAATGTGGAATGGAATGGAATGGAACGTGGAATGGAACGTGGAAAGCAACGTGGAATGGAACGTGGAACGGAACGTGGAATGGAAAGTCGTATGGAATGGAATGGAATGTGCAATGGAATAGAATGGAATGGTACGTGGAATGGATGGTGCAATGGGATAGAATGGAATGTGGAATGGAATGCAGAATGAAATGGAAAGGAATGTGGAAAGGAATGAAACGGAATGTGTAATGCCAAGTGGAATGGAATGGAAAGGAAAGTGGAATTTAATGTGGAATGGAATGTGGAATGGAACATGGGATGGACTGGATCGCTTAAAGAAATGTGGAATGAAATGTGGAATGGAATGGAATGTGGAATGGATTGTGGAATGAAATGTGGAATGGCATGCAGAATGAGATGGAATGCAAAGTTGGAGGGAACGTGGAATGAAATGGAATGGAATGTGGAATGGAACGTGGAATGGATTGTGGACAGCAAAGAGGAATGGTATGTAGAATGCAACGTGGAACGGAATGCAATGTGGAAAGGAATGTGGAATGGATCATGGAATGGAAGGGATTGATTAATGGAATGTGGAATGGAATGATCAATGGAATGGAATGGAAGGTGGAATGGAATGTGGAATGAAATGGAATAGAATGTGGAATGGCATGGAATGGAATGTCGTATTGAACGTGGAATGGAATGGAAAGGAATGTGGAACGGAACGCGGAATGGAAAGTGGAATGGAAAGTGGAATAGTATGAAATGTGAAATGTATTGAGGAAGTTAATAGAATGTAATGTGGAAAGGAAGGTGGAATGGAATGGAATGCAATGTGGATCGGAATGGAATGGAATGCGGAATGGAATAGAATGGAATACGAAATTCAATGGAATGCAATGTTAAATGGAATGGAATTGAATGTGGAATTGAATGGAATGGAATGTGGAATGGAATGGAATTGAATTGAATATGGAATTGAATGGAATGTAATGTGGAAAGGAATGGAATGGAATGTGGAATGGAATGGAAAGGAATGGAATGTGGAATGGAATGGAATGGAATGTGGAATGGAATGTGGAATGGAATGGAATTTGGAAAGGGATGGAATGGAAAGTGTAATGAAATGGAAGGGAATGCAATGTGGAATGGAATGGAATGGTATGTGGAATGGAATGGAATAGAATGTAGAATGGAATGGAATGGAATGTTATGGTGAATGGAATGTGGAATGGAATGGAATGGAATGGAAGGTGGAATGGAATGAAATGGAATAGAATGTGGAATTGAATGTGGAATGGAATGGAAAGGAGAGTGGAAAGGAAGGGATTATAATGTGAAATTGAAAGTGGAATGGAATGGAATGGAATGTGGAATTGAATGTGTAATGAAATGAAATAGAATGTGGAAAGGAAGCGAATGGACTGTGGAATGGAACGTGGAATGGAACGTGGAATGGAACGTGGAATGGAACGTGGTATGGAATGGAATGGAATTTGAAATGCGACAGAATGGAAAGATATGTGGAATGGATGGCGGAATGGAATAGAATGGAATGTGGAATGGAATGTGGAATGAAACGGAATGTAATGTGGAAAGGAACGGAATGGAATGTGTAATGTCACGTGGAATGTAATGGAAAGGAATGTGGAGTTTAATGTGGAATGGAATGTGGAATGTAATGGAATGGAATGGAATGTGGAATGGAATGTGGAATGGAATGGAATTTGGAAAGGAATGGAATGTGGAATGGAATGGAGGGAATGGAATGTGGAATGGACTGTGGAATGTAATGGAATGGAATTTGGAATGGAATGTGGAATGGAATAGAATGGAACGTGGAATGGAACATGGAAAGCAAAGTGGAATGGAACGTGGAATGGAACGTGGAATTGAACGTGGTATGGAATGGAATGGAATGTGCAAAGGAACAGAATGGAATGGTATGTGGAATGGATGGAGCAATAGAATAGAATGGAATGTGGAATGCAATGCAGAATGAAATGGAATGGAATGTGGAAAGAAATGAAATGGAATGTGTAATTCCACGTGGAATTGAATGGAAAGGTATTTGGAATTTAACGTGGAATGGAATGGGGAATGGAATGTGGAGTGGAGTGGAACGTGGAATGGAATGTGGAATGGAACGTGGAATGAAATGTGGAATGGATTGTGGAATGGAAACTGGAATGGAATGTGGGATGAGATGGAATGGAATGTGGAATGGAATGGAAAGGAAGATGGAATGGAATGTGGAATGGAAAGGAAAGGAATATGGAATGGAATGGAATGGAGTGGAATGTGGAACGGAATGGAATGGAATGTGGAATAGAATGGAATGCATTGAGGAAAGGAATGTAATGGAATGCGGAATGGAATGCAAGGGAATGGCAGGGAATCGAATGGAATGTGGAAAGGAATGTGGAATGGAATGGAAGGGAATGTGGAATGCAATGGAATGCAACGTGGACTGGAAGGGAATGGAATCTGCAATGGAATGGAGAATGGAATGGAATGGAATATGGAATAGAATGTGGAAAAGAATGTGGAATGGAATGGAATGGAATGTGTATTGGCATGGAATGGAATGGAATGGAATGTGAAATGGAATGCGGTGGAATGTGGAATGGAATGAGGAATGCAATGGAATGGAATGTGGAATGGGATGTGGAATGGAATGGAATGGAACGTGGAATTGAACGTGCAATGGAACTTGGAATAGAATTTCTAATGGAATGGAATGGAAAATGGAATGGAATGGAATGGAATGTGGAATGGAATGAAATGGAAAGTGGAATGGGATGTGGAATGGAATGGAATGGAATGTGGAATTTAATGTGGAATGAAATGGAATGGAACGGGGAATGGAACGTGGAAAGGAACGTGGAATGGAACGTGGAATGCAACATGGAATGGAATGGAATGGAATGTGCAATGTAACAGAATGGACTGGTATGTGGAATGGATGTTGGAATGGAAAAGAATGGAATGTGGAATGGAATCGAATGGAATGTGGAATCGAACTTGGAATGGAATGGGGAATGTAACGTGGAATACAACGTCCAATGGAATGGGGAATGTAACGTGGAGTGCAACTTGGAATGGAAAGGACTGGAATGTGGATTGGATCGGACTGGAACGTGGAATGGAATGTAACGGAACGCGGAATGGATTGGAATGGAATATCGAATGGAATGTAATGGAATTGAATGTGGAATGGAATGGAATAGATAGTGGAATGGAATGTGGAATGGAACGAGGAATGGAACGTCGAATGGCAAGTGGTATGGAACATGGAATGGAAGGTGGAAATGAATGTGGAATGGAAGCTGGAATGGAAGGGAATGGAATGTGGAATGGAATGGAATGGAACGTTGAATGGAATTGAATGGAATGGAATGGAAAGTGGAATGGAATGGAAAGGAGTGGAACGCGGAATTGAATGGATTTGAATGTGGAATGGAACGTACAATGAAATGGAATGGAACTTGGAATGGAATGGAATGGAACACGGAATGGAACCTGGAATGGAATGGAATCTGCAAGTGAATGGAATGGAATGTGGAATGGAACCGAATGGAATGTGGAATGGAATGCAATGGAACGTGGAATGGAATGTGGAATGGACTGGAATGGAAAGTGGAAAGGAATGTGGAATGCAATGGAATGGAATGTGGAATGGAACGTTGAATGGAACGTGGAATGCAATGTCGAATGGAAAGTGGTACGGAACATAGAATGGAACGTGGAAAATAAAGTGGAATGGAACGTGGAATGGAAGGGAATGGAATGTGGAATGGAATGGAAGGTAAAGTGGAGTGGAATTGAATGGAATTGAATGAAATGTGCAATGGAAAGTAATAGAACGTGGAATGGAACAGAAAGGCATGTGGAATGGAACTTGGAATGAAATGGAATGGAACGTGGAATGGAATGGAACGGAACGTGGAATGGAATGGAACGGAACCTGGATAGGAATGGAATGGAATGTGCAATTAAATGGAATGGAATGTGGAATGGAATGGAATGTAATTTGGAAGGTAACGTGGAATGGAATGGAATGGCATGGAATGGAATGTGGAATGGAATGGAATGTAACGTGGAAGATAACATGAAATGCAATGGAATGGCATGAAATGGAATGTGGAATGGAATGGAATGGAATGTGGATTGGCATGGAATGGAATGGAATGGAATGGAGTGGAATATGGAATGGAATGGAGTGGAATATGAAATGGAATGGAGTGGAATGTGGACTGAAATGAGGAATGGAGTGGAATGGAACGTTAAAATGAATGTGCAATGGAACGTGTAAAGGAACGTGAAATGGAACGTTGAATGGAACGCGGAATGAAATTTGGAATGGAATTGCATGGAAAGTGGAGTGGAATGCAATGGAATGTGGAAAGGAAAGAAATGGAAAGTGGAATGGAATGTGGAATGAAATGGAATAGAATGTGGAATGTAATAGAATGGAATGAGGAATTCAACGTGGAATGGAATGGAAAGGAATGTGGAATGGAATGCGGAATGGAAAGTGGAGTAGAATGAAATGTGAAATGTAATGAGTAATGTAATTGAATGTAATGTGGAATGGAAGGTGCAATGCAAAGGAATGCAATGTGTATTGGAATGGAATGGAATGTGGAATGGAATAGAACTGAACATCTAATTGAATGGAATGCAGTGTTAAATGGAATGGAATTGAATTTGGAATAGAATGGAATGGAATGTGGAATGGAATGGAATGGAAGGGAATATGGAATTGAATGGAATGCAATGTAGAATGGAATGGAATGGAATGGAATGTGGAATGGAATGGAAAGGAATGGAATGTGGAATGGAAGGTGGAATGGAATGGAATTTGGAAAGGAATGGAATGGAATGTGGAATGGAATGGAAGGGAATGGAATGTGGAACGGAATGGAATTGTATGTGGAATGGAATAGAATGGAATGTGGAATGGAATGGAATGGAATGTTATGGTGAATGGAATGTGGAATGGGATGTGGAATGGAATGGAGTAGAACGTCGAATGGAATGGAATGGAATGTGCAAATGAAAGTGGAATGGAATGGAGAATGGAACATGGAATGAAATGAAATGGAATGGAATGGAATGTGGAATATTTTGGAATGGAATGTGGAATGCCATTGAATGGAATGTGGAATGTAAAGTGGACTGGAATGGAATGGAATGGAATGGAATGGAATGGAATGGGGAATGTAAAGTGGAATGGAATGGAATGGAATGGAATGGAATGTGTTATGGAATCGAATGGAATGGAATCGAATGACATGTGGAATGGAATGGAATGTGGAAAGGAATGCAGTGGATTGTGGAATCGAATAGGGAATGGAATGGAATGTGGAATGGAATGGAATATGGAATCGAATGGAAAGGAATGTGGAATGGAATATGGAATGGAATGGAATGGAATGGAATGTGAAATGGAATGGAATTGATTGTGAAATGCATTGGAAAGTAATGTGGAATGGAATGTGGAAATGAATGGAATTGAATGTGGAATTGAGTGGAATGGTATGTGAAAAAGAATGTGTAATGCAATGGAATGGAATGGAATGGAATTTGGAATGGAATGGAATGTGGAATGGAATGGAATGGAATACAGAATGGAAAGGAATGGAATGTAATGCGGAATGGAATGGAATATGATGTGGAATGGAATGTGGAATGGAATGTGGAATGGAATGTGGAATGGAACGCAATGGAAGGTGTAATGGAATGTGCAGTGGAATGGAATGGAAACTCCAAAGAAATGGGGAATGAAATTGAACGGAAAGTGGAATGGCATGGAATGGAATGTGGAATGGAACGTGGAATGGAATGGAATGGAATGAAATGTGGAATGGAATGGAATGGAAGGTGGATTGGCATAGAATGGAATGGAATGGAATGGAATGTTAAATGGAATGAACAATGGAATGTTGCATGGAATGGAATGGAATGTGGAATGGAATATGGAATGGAATGGAATGGAACTTGGAATTGAACGTGAAAAGGGACGTGGAATGGAACGTGTAATTTAATTTGGAATGGGATGTGGAATGGAATGGAATGGAACGTGGAATGGTACGTGGAAAGGGACGTGGTACAGATTGTGGAATGGAACGTGGAATGGAACGTGGTATGGAATGGAATGGAATGTGAAATGTGACATAATGGAAACGTATGTGGAATGGATGGTGGAATGGAATAGAAAGGTATGTGGAATCGAATGTGGAAAGAAACGGAATTTAATGTTTAAAGGAATGGAATAGAATCTGTAATGCCACGTGGAATGTAAAGGAAAGGAATGTGGAATTTAACGTGGACTGGAATGTGGAATGGAATAGAATGGAATGGAATGTGGAATGGAATGTGGAATGGAATGTGGAATGGAATGGAAAGTGGAATGTAATGGAGGGAATGGAATGTGGAATGGACTGTGGAATGGAATGGAATGGAATGTGGAATGGAATGTGGAATGGAATAGAATGGAACGTGGAATGGAACATGGAAAGCAACGTGGAATGAAACGTGGAATGGAATGTGGAATGGAATAGAATGGAATGTGGAATGGAACATGGAAAGCAACGTGGAATGAAACGGGGAATGTAACGTGGAATTGAACGGGCTATGGAATGGAATGGAAAGTGCGACTGAACAGAATGGAAAGGTATGTGAAATGGATGCTGCAATACAATAGAATTGAAGGTGGAATGCAATGCAGAATGAGATGCACTGGAATGTGGAAAGGAATGGAATGGAATGTGTAATGACACGCGGAATGGAATGGAAAAGAATTTCGAATTCAACGTGGAATGGAATGTGGAATGGAACGTGGAATGGAGTGGAACTTGGAATGGAATGTGGAATGGATAGTGGAATGGAATGGAATTTGGAATGGATTCTGGAATGGAATGTGGAATGCCATGTGGAATGAGATTGAATGGAATGTGGAATGGAATGTGGAATGGAACGTGGAATGAAATGTGGAATGGAATGGAAAGGAATGTGGGAAGGAATGGAATATAATGTGTAATGCAATGTGGAATGGAATGGAATGGAATGTGGAATGGAATGTGGAATAAAATGGAATGGAATGTGGAAAGGAAGGGAATGGAAAGTGGAATGGAACATGGAATGGAATGGAATGGAATGTGTAATGCAACGTGGAATGAAATGTGGATTGGAACGTGGAATGGAATGGAATGTGGAATGGAATCTGGAATGGAATGGAATGGAATGTGAAATGGAAGGTGGAATGGAATGTACAATGGAATGTGGACTGAAACGTGGAAAGGAACATGGAATGGAATGTGGAATGGAATGGAATGGAAAGTGGAATGGAAAGTGGAATGGAATGCAGAATGCAACACGGAATGGAATGGAATGGAATGGAATGCGGAATATAATGGAATAGAATGTGGAATATAATGGAATGGAATGTGAAATGGAATAGAATGGAATGTGGAATGCAATAGAATGTAATGTGGAATGAAATGTGGAAAGGAATGGAATGGAATGTGGAATGGAGTGGAATGATATGTTGAATGTAATGTGTAAACGAGTGGAATAGAATGGAATGGAATGTGGAATGGAATGGAATGGAATGTGGAATGGAAAGGAATGGAATGGAATGCAATGTGGAATGGAATGAAATGGAATGTGGAATGGAAAGGAATGCAATGGAGTACAGAATGGAATGGAATATAATGTGCAATGGAATGTGGAATGAAATATTTAATGGAATGTGGAATGGAATAGAATGGAAGGTGGAATGGAATGTGTAACGGAATGGAATGGAAACTCCAAAGGAATGTGGAATGAATTTGAATGTAATGTGGAATGGCATGGAATAGAATGCGGAATGGAAAGTGGAATGGAATGGAATGTGGAATGGATTGGAGTGGAATGTGTATTGGTATGGAATGGAATGGAATGTGCATTGGCATGGAATGGAATGGAAAGGAATGGAATGTGAAATGGAATGGAATGGAATGTGGAATGGAACGTGGAATGGAATGTTATGTGGAATGAAATGTGGAATGGAATGGAATGGAACATTGAATTGAATGTGCAATAGAATGTGGAAAGGAACGTGAAATGGAACGTGGAATGGAACGTGGAATTGAATTTGGAATGGAATGGATTGGAAAGTGGAATGTAATGCAATTGTATGTGGAATGGAATGAAATGGAAAGTGGAAAGGGATGTGGAATGGAATGGAATGGAATGTGGAATGGAATGTGGAATGGAATGGAATGGAATGAGGAATGAAATAGAATGGAAAGAAGAATGAAATGGAATGGAATGTCGAATGGAATGGAATGGAATGGAATATGGTATGGAATGCAACGGAATGGAATGTGGAATGGAACGGAATGTAATGGAATGTGCAATGGAATGGAATGAAATGTGGAATGGAATGCAACGGAATGTGGAATGGAATGGATTGGAATGTGGAATGGAATGTAATTAAATGTGGAATGGAACGTAAGGGAAAGTGGAATGGAATGGAATGGCATGTGGAATGGAATTTGGAATGAAATGGAATGGAACGTGGAATGGAATGGAACGGAACGTGGAATGGAATGGAAAGGAACATGGAATGAAATGGAACGGAACGTGGAATGAAATAGAATGAAACCTGGAATGGAATGGAATGGAATATGCAATGAAATGGAATGAAATGTGGAATAGAATGGAATGTGGAATAGAATGTGGAATGTAACACGGAATGGAATGGAATGGCATGGAATGGAATGTGGAATGGAATGGAATGGAATTTGGAATGGAATGAAATGGAATGGAATGTGGAATGGAATAGAAAAGAATGTGGAATGGAATGGAATGGAATGCAATGGAATGGAATGTGGACTGGAATGGAATGGAATGGAATGTGGAATGGAATGGAATGGAATGTGGAATGGAATGGATTGGAATCAGGAATGGAATGTGGAATGGAATGAGGAATGGAACATGGAATGGAACGCGGAATGGAACGCGGAATGGAACTTGGAAAGGCATGTGGAATGGAACGTGGAATGGAATGTAGTGGAATGTGGAATGCAATAGACTAGACTGTGAAATGGAACGCAGAATGGAATGGAATGGAATGTAGAATGGAATGGAATTGAAGGAGGAATTGAATGGAATGGAATGTGGAATGGAATGGAATGGCATGTGGAGTGGAATGGAATGGAATGTGGAATAGAATGAAATGAAATTTGGAATGTGATGGAATTATGTGTGGAACGGAATAGAACGGAATGTGGATTGGCATGGAATGGAATTTAACGGAAAGGAATGCAATGTGAAATGGAATGGCGAGGGAGGAGGAATGGAATGTGGAATGGAATGGGATGACATGCAGAATGGAAACAAATGGAATGGAATGTGGAGTGCAGTATAATACAATGGAATGTAATGGAGTGTGGAATATAATGGAATGGAAAATGGAATGGAGTGGAATGGAATGTGGAGTGGTACACGCAATGGAATGTAAAGGAAGGTGGAATGGAATGTAGAGAGGATCATAGAATGGAATGGAATGAAATGTGCAATGGAATGTGGAATGGAATGGAATGAATAGAATGGAATGAAGAATGGAATGAATTGGAATGTAATGGAATGGAAAGTGGAATGGAATGTGGAATGAAATGGAATGAGGAATGTCATGGAAAGTGGAATGGAATGGAGTGAAATGTGGAATGGAATGGAATGGAATGTGGAATGTAATGGAATAGAAAACGGAATGGAATGTGGAGTGGAACGTGGAATGGAATGGTATGGAATGGAATGTGGAAAGGAATGGAATGGAATGGAATACAATGGAATGGAATGGAATGTGGAATGTAATGGAATGGAATGTGGAATGGAATGGAGTGTAACGGAATGTGGAATGGAATGGAATGGAATGGAATGTGGAATGGAATGGAGTGTAACGGAATGTGGAATGGAATGGAATGGAATGGAATGTGGAATGGAATTGAATGGAATGGAATATGGTAAGGAATGGAATGGAATGGAATGGAAAGTGGAATTTAATGGAATATATGGAGGAATGGAATGGAATGGAATAGAATGTAATGGAAAGGAATGTGCAATGGAATGGAATGTAATGTGGAATGGAATGGAATGGCATAGAGTGGAATGTGAAATAGAATGGAATAGAATGGAATGGAATGGAATGGGGAATGGAATGGGGAATGGAATGTGGAATGGAATGGAATGGAATGTGGAATGGAAAGGATTGAAATGAGGAATAGAATGTGGAATGGAATGTGGAATGGAATGGAATGGAAAGAATAATGGAATGTCGAATGGAATGGAATGTGGAATGTAATGGAACGGAATGTGGATTGGAATGGAATGGAATGGAATGGAATTTGGAATGTAATGGAATGGAATGTAGAATGGAATGGAATGGAATTGAGTGGAATGTGGAATAGAATAGAATAGAATGGAATGGAATGGAATGGAATCGAACGAGGAATGGAGTGGAATGGAACGAGGAATGGAATGTGAAATGGAATGGAATGTGGAATGGAACGTGTAACAGAACGAGGAATGGAACGTGAAAGGGAAAGTGGAATGGAATGTGGAATGGAACGTGGAATGAAATGAGGAAAGGAGTGTTGAGTGGAATGTGGAAAGGAATGGACTGGAATGGAAAGGAATTGAATGGAATATTAAATGGAATTGAATGGAATTGAATGGAATGTGGAACGTAATGCAAAGGAATGTGGAATGCAATGGAATGGAATGTTGAATGCAATGGAATGGAATGTGGAATGGAATGTGTAATGGAATGGAATGGAATGTGGAGTGGAATGGAATGGAATGCAGAATGGAATGGAATGGAACATGGAATGGAATGTGGAATGGAACAGAATGGAATGTTGAATGGAACGCGAAGTGGAACGGAATGTGGAATGGAATGTGGAAAGCAATGTTGAAATAATGGAATGCGGAAAGGAATGGAAAGGAATGTGGAATGGAATGTGGAATGGAATGAATGGAATGTGTACTGCAACGTGGAATTGAATGGAATGTGGAATAGAATGGAATGCAATGTTGAATGGAATGGGAAGGAAAGTGGAATGGAATGCAATGGAAGGTGTAGTGGAATAGAATGGAATGTAATATGACTGTAATGGAATGGAATGGAATGTGCAATGCAATGTGGCATGGAATGGAATGGAATGTGGAATTGAATGTGGAATATAATGGAATGGAAAGTGGAAAGGGATGGAATTCAATATCGAAACCAATGGAATGGAATGTGGAATGGAGTGGAATGGAATGTGGAATGAAATGGAATGGAATGTGTAAAGGAATGGAATGGAATTTGGAATGGAATGGAAAAGAACGGAATGTGGAATTGATTGGAATGGAATGGAATTTAATGGATTGGAATTGATTGGAATGGAATGAGAAATGCAATGGAACGAGATATGTCATGGAATGAAACGCAATGGAATGTGGAATGGAATGGAATGGAATGTTGAAGGGAATGAAATGTGGAATTGAATGTAATGCAATAGAATGTGGAATGGAATAGAATGGGACAGAATGTGGAATTGACTTGAATGGAATGGAATGGAAAGGAATGGTTTGGAAAGGAATGCGGAATGCAATGAAATGGCATGTGGAATGGAATGTGGAATGGAATGGCATTTGGAATTGAAAGTGGAATGAAATAGAATGTGGAATGAAATGGAATGGAATGTTGCATGGAGTGCAAGGGAACGTGGAATGGAATGGGATGTGGAATGTAATGGACAGCAACATGGAATGGAATGGAATGGAAAGTGGAATGGGATGCAATGGAAAGTGGAATGGAATGCAATGGAATGGAATTTGTGCTGGAATGGAATGGAATGGCATGTGCAAAGGAATGTGTAATGGAATGGAATGTGAAATGGAATGTGGAATGGAGTGGAATGGAATGTGGAATAGAGTAGAATGAAAAGTGGAATGGAATGGAATAGAACGGAAAGTGGAATGGAACATGGCATGGAACGTGGTATAGAACGTGGAATGGAAGGTGGAATGGAATGGAATGGAATGTGGAATGGAATGGAATGGAATCTGGAATGCAATGGAATGGAATGTGGGATGGAATGGAATGTGGAATCGACTGGAATTGAATGGAATGTGGAATGGAATGGAATGTGGAATGCAATGGAATGAAATGTGGAATGGAATGGAATGGAATGGAATGTGGACTGTAATGGAATTGAACGGAATGGAATGGAAGATGGAATTGAATGGAATGGGATGTGTAATGAAATGTGGAATGGCATGGAATAGAATGTGGAATAGACTGGAATGGTAGGTGTAATGGAATGGAATACAACGGGGAATGCAATCGAACCGAAAGTGGAATGGAATGGAATGGAATGGAATGTGGATTCGAACGGAATGGAATGAAATGGAATGTGGAATAGACTGTGGAATGGAAAGGAATGCAATGTGGAATAGAACATAGAATGGAATGGAATGGAATGTGGAATGGAACGGAATTGAACGTGGAATGGTATGTCGAATGAAATGGAATGGAATGTGGAATGGAATGGAACGGAATGCGGAATGGAATTGGATGTGGAATGGAATGGAATGGAATTGAATGGAATGAGGAATGGAATGGAATGAAAGGTAAAATGGAATTGAATGGAAAGGAATGGAATGAAATGAAACGCAATGGAATGCAACTGAATGGAATGGAGTGTGGAGTGGAATGGAATGGTAAGTGGAATGGAATGGAATGGAATGTGGAATGGAATCTGGAATGGAATTGAATGTGGAATTGAATGTGGAATGGAAAGGAATGTGGAAAAGAATGCAACGGAATGTTGAGTGGAGTGGAATGCAATGTGGAGTGGAATAGAATGGAATGTGGAATGGAATGTTAAATAGAATGGAATGGAATGTGGAATGGAATGTGTAATGGAAGGGAATGTGGAATGGAATGTGGAATGGAATGGAATGGAATGTGGAATGCAATGTGAAATGGAATGGTAAGGAATGTGTAATGGATTGGAATCGAATGTGGAACTGAATGTGGAATGGAATGAAATGGAATGTGGAATGATATGTGGAATTGGATGTAATGGAATGTGGAATTGAATGGAATGGAAAGTGGAATGGAATTGAATGGAATGGAATGTTGAATGGAAAGGAATGGAATGGAATGTTGAAAGGAATGGAATGGAATGTGGAATGGAAGGTGGAATGGAATAGAAAGGAAAGTTTTTTGGAATGTCGAATGGAATGGAATGTAGAATGGAATGGAATGGAACGTGGAATGGAAAGCAAAGGAATATGCAATGAAATGGAATGGAATGTGGAATGGAAAGTGGAATAGAAAGTGGAATGGAATGGAATGCAACGTGGAATGGAATTGAATGGGATGGGATGTAGATTGGAATGAAATGCAACGTGGAATGGAATGTGGAATTTAATGGAATGGAATGTGGAATCGAAAGGAAAGGAATGTGGAATGGAAAGTGGAATGGAATGGAATGGAAAGTGGAATGGAATGTGGAACGGAATGGAATGGAATCTGAAATGCAATGGAAAGGAATGTGGAATGGAATGGAATGGAATGGAATTGAAACGAGTGGAATGGAATGTGGAATGGAAGACAATGTAATGTGGAATGGAATGGAATGGAACGTGGAATGGAATGCAATGAAAAGTAATGGAATGTGGAATGGAAAGGAATGGAACGTGGAATGGGATGTGGAATATAATGTGGAATGGAACGCAATGGAAAGTGGAAAGAAAAGGAATGGAATAGGGATTGGAATGGGATGTAAAGTGGAATTTAATGGAATGGAATGGAATGTGGAGTGGAAAGGAATAGAACAGAAGGTGGAAAGGAATTTAATGGAATGGAATGGATTGGAATGGAATGTGGAATGTAATGGAATGGAATGTGGAATGGAATTGAATGGAATGTGGAAAGGAACGTGAAATGTAATGGAATGGAATGGAATGTGAAATGGAATGGAATGGAAACGATTGTGGAATAGAATGCAATAGAAATTGGAAAGGAACATGGAGTGGAACGTGGAATGGAATGGAATGGAACGTGGAGTGGAAATTGGAATGCAATGTGGAATGGAAAGTGGAACAGAATGGAATGCAATGTGGAATTGAATGAAATGGAAAGTGTCAGGGAATGGAATAGAATGTGCAATGTATTGAAATGGAATGTGGAAATGAATGGAAGGGGATGTGAAATGGAGTGTGGAATGGAATGGAATGGAACGTGAAATGGAATGTGGAGTTGTAAGGAATGGAATGTGGAATGGAAAGTTGCATGGAAAGCAAAGGAACCAGGAATGGAATGTGGAATGAAAAGTGGAATGGAATGTGGAGTGGAATGGAATGGAATGTGGAATGGAATGTGAAATGCAATTGAATGGAATGCAGAATGGAATGTGGAATGGAATGGAATGGCATTTAGAAAGGAATGTGGAAAGGAATGTGGAATCGAAAGTGGAAAGGAATGGAATGCAAGGTGGAATGGAATGTAGAATTGAAAGAGCAATGGAATGCACTGCAATATGGAATGGAAGGGAATGGAGTGTGCAATGCAATGGAATGAAATGTGGAATGGAGTGCAATGGAAAGGAAAGGAAAGTGGACTAGAATGGAAAGGAATGGAATGAAATGTTAAATGGAATGTAATGTAATGGAATGGAATGTTGAATGGAATGGAGTGGAATGTGGAATGGAATGCAGAATGGAATGGGGAGGAAGGTGGAAAGGAATTGAGTGCAGTGAGGAAAGAAATGGAATGCAATGTGGAAGGGAATGTGGAAATGAATGGAATGGAAAGAGGAATGGAAAGTGGAATGGAACGTGGAATGGAATGGAATGGAATGTGGAATGGATTGGAATGGAATGGAATGTGATTTGGAATGCAATGGAATGTGGAATGGAATGGAATGGAATGCAATGGATTGGAATTTGAAATGGAATTGAATGGAATGCTGAATGGAATGGAATGGAATGTGGAATGTAATGGAAGGGAAAGTGGAATGGAAAGGAAAGGAATGCAAAGTAGAATGGAATGGAATGGAATGGAAAGTGGAATGGAATGGAATAGAATGGAACGTGGAATGGAACATGGAATTGAAAGGAATGGAACATGGAACGGAACGTGGAATGGAATGAAATGGAATGTGGAATAGAACGTGTAATGGAATGGAATGGAAAGTGGAATGGTACGTTGAATGGAATGTAGAATCGAACGTGGAATATAAAGAGGAATGGAATGTGGAATGTGGAATGGAATGGAATGGAATGTGGTATGGAATGGAATGGAATGTGGTATGGAATGGAATGGAATATGGAATAGAACGTGGAATGGAATGGAATGCAATCTGGAAAGGAATGTCAAATGGAATTGAATTGAATGTTGAATGAAATCCAATAGAATGTGGAATGGAATTTGGAATGGAATGTGGAATGTAATGGAATGGAATGCAATCTGTAATGAAAAGGAATGGAATGTGGAATGGAATGGAATGGAATCTGGAATGGAATGGAATGGAATGTAGAAAGGAATGGAATGCAGAATGGAATGGAATGCTATGTGGAAAGAAACGTGGAAGCCAGTGGAATGGAATGTGGAATGGAATGTGAAATGGAATGTGGAATGAAATGTAATAAAATGTGGAAGAGAATGTAATGGAATATGGAATGGAAATGAATGGAATGAGGAATGGAATGGAATGCACTGTGGAATGTAACGAAATGGTACATAGAATGGAAAGTGGAATGGAATGGAAGGTAGCATAGAATGTGGAATGGAATGGAATGCAATAGAATTTCGAATTGAATGGAATGCGGAATCGAACGGAATGGAATGGAATGGAATGCGAAATGGAATGGAATGGAATGTGGAATGGAATGGAATGTGGAATGTGGAATAGAATGGAATCTGGAACAAAATGGAATGCAATGTAATGTGGAATGCATTGGACAGGAATGAAACGTGGAATGGAATGGAATGGAATGTGGAATGGAATGGAATGGAATGTGGAATGAAATGTGGAATGGATTGGAATGGAATGTGGAATGGGTTGAAATGTGGAATGTGGAATAGAATGGAATGTGGAATGGAGTGGAATGGAATATGGAATGCAATGGAAATGATTGGATTGTGGAATGCAATGGAATGGAATGGAATGTTGTGTGGAATGCAATGTGGAATGTGGAAGAGAATGGAATATGGAATGGAATGGAATGGAATGGGGAATGCAATGGAAAGGAATGGAATATGGAATGGAATGGAATGGAATGTGGAATGGAATGGAACGGAGTGCAATGTGAAATGGAATGGAATGGAATGTGGAATGGAATGGAATGGAATATGGAATGGAATGGAATGGAATGTAGAACACAATGTGGAATGGAATGTGGAATGGAATGGAATGGAATGGAATGGAATTTGTAATGGAATGTAATGAAATGTGGAATGGAATGGAATGGAGTGCAATGTGAAATGGAATGGAATGGAATGTGGAATGGAATGGAATGGAATTTGGAATTGAATGGAATTAAATGAAAAAGTAAATGGAATGGAATTCAATATGAAATAGAATGGAAGGGAACATGGATTGGAATGTTATAGAATAGAATGGAATGCAGAATGGAATGGAATGCAAAGTTGAATGGAATGGAATGGAATGGAATAGAATGTGGAATTGAATGAAGAAATGAATGTAATGGAATGTAGAATGGAATGGAATGAAATGTGGAATGGAATGGAATGGAATGGAATGTGGAATGGAAGGGAATGGAATTTGGAATGGAATGGGATGGAATGTGGAATCAAATAGAATGCAATGGAATGTAGTATGGAAGGGAATGGAAAGTGTAAAGGAATGCAATGGAATGTGGAATCTAATGCAATGTAATGTGGAATGGAATGGAATGGCAAGTGGAATGGAACGGAATTAAATGGAATGGAATGTGGAATGGAATGGAATGGAATGGAATTTGGAATGGAATGGGATGGAAAATGGAATGGAATGGAATGCAATGGAATGTGGAATGGAAAGGAATGCAATGTGAAAAGGAATGCATTGGAACTTGGAATGGAATGCAATGTAATCCGGAATGGAATGGAATGGAAATTGGAATGGAACGGAATGGAATGGAATGGAATGTGCAATGAAATACACTGGAATGTGGAATGGAATGGAAAGGAAAGTGCAATGGAATGGAATGGAATGGAATGGAATTTGGAATTTAATGGAATGGAAAGGAATGTGTAATGAAATGTAATGTACTGTGGAATGGAACAGAATGGAATGCGAAATGGAATGTGGAAACTTTTGGGATGAAATTGGGAATGGAATGTGTAATGGAATGTAACAGAATGGAATGTGAATTGGAACGTGGAATGGAATGCGGAATGGAATGGAATGGAATTGAATGGAATGTGGAATGGAATGGAATGTAATGTGGAATTGAAGGGAATGGAATGTGGAATGGAGACAGAGTGGAATCTGGAATTGAATGTGGAAAGGAATGGATTGCTCGATGGAATGGAATGGAATGTGGAAAGGAATGGAATGGAAAGGAATATGGAAGGGAAAGGAATGGAATGGATCGGAATATGGAATGGAAGGGAATGTAATGTGGAAAGGAATGGAATGGACTGTGGAATAGAATTTGGAATAGACTGGAATGGAAAGTGGAATGGAATGGAACGTGGAATGGAGTGGAATGGTAGTGAAGTGGAAAGTGGAATGGAATGGAATGGAATGTGGAATTGAATGTGGAATGGAATGGAATGGAATGTGGAATTGAATGTGGAATGGAATGGAATGGAATGTGGAAAGGAAAGGAATGGAATGTTGAATGGAATGGAAAGGAATGGAATGTGGAATGGAATAGAATAGAATGTGGGGTGGAATGGAATGGAATGTGGAATGCAATGGAAAGGAATGGAACATGGAATGGAGTGAAATGGAATGTGGAATGAAATGGAATGTGGAATGTAGAATAGAATGGAATGTGGAAAGGAAAGGAATGGCATATGGATTGCAATGGAAAGGAAGGGAATATGGAATGCAATGGAATGGAATGGAATGTGGAATGGAATGGAATGTGGAATTTGGAATAGATTGTAATGTGGAATGGAATGGAATCGAATGTGGAATGCAATGGAGAGGAAAGGAATGTGGAATGGAATAGAATGGAATGTGGAATAGAATGTGGAATGGAACGGAATGGAATTTGGAATGTAATGTGGAATGGAATCGAATGGAATTTAATGGAATTTGGAAAGGAATGGAATGGAATGTGGAATGCAATGGAATGGAGTGCAATTTGAAATGGAATGGAATGGAATGTGGAATGGAATGGAATGGAATTTGGAATGGAATTGAATGAAATGCGGAATGAAATGGAATGGAATGAAATGGGAAATGGAATGGAAGGGAATATGGAATGGAATGGAATGTTATGTGGAATGGAATAGAATGGAATGTGGAATGAAATGCGGAATGGAATGGAATGCAATGTTGAATGGAATGGAATGGAATGAAATGTGGAATTGAACGAACAATGGAATGCAATGGAATGTAGAATGGAATGGAATTGAATGTGGAATGGAATGGAATGGAATGGAATGTGGAATGGAATGGAATGGAACGTGGAATGGAATGGAACGTGGAATGCAATGGAACGGAATATGGAATGGAAGATAGAATGGAATGGAATGGAATGTGGAATGGAAGATGGAATGCAATGAAATGGAACGTGGAATGGAATGGAAAGTAATGTGAAAAGGAATGATGAATGGAATTGAATAGAATGGAATGGAATGTTGATTGTAATGGAATGGAAAGTGGAATGGAATGTGGAATGGAATGGAATGGAACGTAGAATGGAATGCGGAATGGAATGTAATAGAATGTGGAATGGAAGGGAATGGAACGTGGAATGGAATGTGCAAAGGAATGTGAAATGGAATGGAATGGATAGTGGAATGGAATGAGGAACGGAACATGGACTGGAATGGAATGAAACATGGACTGGAACGTGGAATGAAAGGTGGAGTGGAACGTGTAATGGAAAGTGAAATGGATCATAGAATGGAATGCGGAATGGAACGTGCAGTGGAATGGAATGTAATGGAATGTGGAATGGAATGGAATGGGTTGTGGAATGGAGTGGATATGGAATGTAGAATCAAATGAATTGGAATGTGGAATGGAATGGATTGGAAGGGAACGAAATGGAATGTGGAATGGGATGGAGTGGAACGTGGAACGGAATGTGGAATGGAATGTGGAGTAGAATGGAATGGACTATGGAATGGAATGGAAATGAATGGAAAGTGAAATGGAAAGGAATAGATTGTGGAATGGAATGGTGTGGAATGTGGATTGGAATGTGGAACGGAATGGTATGGAATGTGGAAGGGAAAGGAATGGAACGTCTAATGGCATGTGGAATGCAATGGGGAAAGAAATGTAATGGAATGTGGAATGGAATGAGTAAAGGAACATGGAATGGAATGGAAAGGAACGTGGAATGGAATGTGGAATGGAGTGTGGAATATAATGGAATGGAATGGAACGGAATGTGGACTTGAATAGAGTGGAATGTAACGGAATTTGTAATGGAATGCTAAGGAATGTGGAATGGAATGTGGAATGGAATGGAATGGAATGGAATGAAATGGAATGTGGAATGGAATGTGGAATGGACTGGAAAAGAATGTGAAATGGAAAGGAATGGAATGAAGAATGGAATGGAATGTGGAATGTGTTGAAATGGAAAGGAATGTGCATTGAAATGGAATGGAAAGGAATGGAATGTGGAATGGAATGGAATGGATTGTGGAATTGAATGGAATGGAATGTGGAGTGGAATGGAATGGAATGTGGATTGGAATGGTATGGAAAGGAATATAAAAGGGAATGGAATGGAATGTGGAATAGAAGGGAATGGAATGGAATGGAATGTGGAATGGGAAGGAATGAAATATGGAATGGAATGAGGAATGGAAAGGAATGGAGTGTGCAATGGATCGTGGAAAGGAATGGAATGGAACGTGGAATGGAATTGAATGGAATGTGTAATGAAATGAGGAATGGAATGGTAAAGAATGGAATGGAATATGGAACGTAATGGAATGGAATGTGTAATGCTATGGAGTCGAATGTGGAATGGAATGTGGAATGTAGTGGAATCGAATGTGGAATGGAGTGTGGAATGGAATAGAAAGGAACGTGGAATGGAATTGAATGGAATCTGCAATGGAATGGAATGGAATGGAATGAGGAATGGAATGTGGATTGGAATGTTGAATGGATTTCAAAGGAATGTGCAATGGAAGGGAATGGAATGTGGAATGGAATGGAATGAAATGTGGAATGGAAGTGAATGGAAGGCGGAATGCAATGGAATGTAATGTGGAATTGAATGGAATCGAATGGAATGTGGAATAGAAGGGAATGGAACGTGGAATGGAATGGAATTTGGAATGGAATGGAATGGAATGGAAAGTGAAATGGAATTGAATGGAATGTGGAATGTAAGGGAATAGAATTTGGAATGGGATGGAATGGAATAGAATGTGGAATGGAATGGAATAAAATGTGGAATGGATTAGAATTTAATGTGGAATGGAATGGAATGGAATGGAGTATGGAATGGAATGAAATGGAATGTGAAATGGAATGTGGAATGGAATGCAATTTGGAATGGAATGGAATGGAATGTGGAATGGAATGGAATCTAATGCAATGTGAAATGGATTGGAATGGAATGCGGAATGCAATCGAATGGAATGTGGAATGGAATGGAATGGAATAGAATGTGAAATGCAATGGAATGGAATGTGAAATGCAATGGAATGGAATGTGAAATGGTATGTAATGGAATGTGGAGTGGAATGGAATAGAAGTTGGAAAGGAATTTGGAATTGAATGCAATGGAATGTGGAATTGAATGAAGAATGGAATGGAATGGAATGTGGAATGGATAGGAATGGAAACTGGAATGGAATGGAATGGAATTCGGAATCGAATGGAATTGAATGGAATGTGGAATGGAATGGAAGGGAATGGAATAGAATGGAATAGTATATGAAATGGAAAGGAATGGAATACGGTATGTAAAGTGTAATGGAATTGAACGGTATGTGGAATGGAACGTAGAAAGAATGGAATGGAACTTGGAATGGAATGGAATGGAATGTGTAATGGAATGAGGAATGAAATGGAATGGAATGGAAAGGAATGTGGAATGGAATGGAATGGAATGTAGAATTGAATGTTGAATGGAATGGAATGGAATGTTAAAAGGAATGTGGAACGGAATGGAATGGAATCTGGAGTGGAATGGAATGGAATGATTAATGGAATGTAGAATGAAATGTGGAATGGAATGGAATGGAATGTGGAATGGTATGCTAAATGGAATGGAATAGAACATGGAATGGAATGAGGCATGGAACGTGGAATGGAATGGAAAGGAAAGTGAAATGGAACGTGGAATGGGACTTGGAATGGAAAGTGTAATGGAATGGAACGTGGAATGAAATGGAATTGAAAGTGGAATGTAATGGAACGGTGGGTGAAGTGGAGTGGAATGGAACGTGGAATGGAATGTGGAATGCAATGGAATGGAATGTTGAGAGGAATGGAATGGAATGTTGAAAGAAATGTGAAATAGAACGTGGAATGTAATGGAAGGGAAAGGAATGTGGAATGGAATGTGTAATGGAACCTGGAATAGAATTGAATGGAATATGGAACGGAATGTGGAATGGCATGGAATGGAAAGTGGAATGGAATGGAATATGGATTGGAATGAAAAGGAATGTGGAATGGAATGGAATGGAAAGTGGAATGGAAAGTGGAATGGAATAGAATGGAAATGAATGTTGAATGGAATGTGAAATGGAATGGAATGGAATGTGGAATGTAATGGAATGGAGTGGAAAGTTGAATGGAAAGGAATGGAATGTGGAATAGAATGGAATCGAAAGTGAAATGGGATTGAATGTAATGGCATGGAATGTGGAATGGAATGGAATGGAATATGGAATGGAATGGAATGGAACATGGAATGGAATGGAATGGAAAGAAAAGTCGAATGGAAAGGAATGGAATGTGGAATGGAAGTTAATGGAATGGAATTGAAAGTTCAATGGAAGGGAATGGAATGGAATGGAATGTGAAATGGAATGGAATGGAATATGGAAAGGAATGTGGAAAGGAATGGAAAGGTATGTGGAAGGAAACGTGGAAGGGAATGGAACGGAAAGTGGAATGGAATGGAATGGAATGTGTTATGGAATGAGGAATGGAATGGAATAGAATGGAAAGAAATTTGGAATATAATGGAATGGAATGTGGAACGGAAAGTGGAATGGAATGGAAAGGAATGTGGAAAGGAATGTGGAACAGAATGGCATGGAATGTGGAATGGAATGCAATTTAACTTGGAACGGAATGTGGAATGAAAAGTGGAATGTAATGGAATGGAATGTGTAATGGAAAGTGGAATGGAACGTGGAATGGAGTGGAATGGAAGGTGAAATGGAATGAGGAAAGGAGTGGAATGCAATGTGGAAATGAATGCGGAATGGACTGGAATGGAATGTGGAATGAAATGGAATGGAACGTGGAATGGAATGAGGAATGGAACGTGGAATGGAATGAGGAATGGAACGTGGAATTGAAGATGGAATGGATCGTGGAATGGAACGTGGAATGGATTGTGGAATGGAATGGAATGAAAAGTGGAAAGGAAAGAGGAATGGAATGTGGAATGGAATGTAGTGGAACGTGGAATGGAATGAGGAAAGGAAAGCGGAATAGAATGCAATGGAACGTGGAATGCATCATGGAAAGGAACGAGGAATGGAACGTGGAATGGAACGTGTCATTGAAAGTGGAATGGAATGGAACGTATAATGGAGTGGAATGGAACCTGGAATGGAATGTGGAATGCAATGGAAAGGAATGGAATGTTTAAAAGAATGGAATGGAATGGAAAGTGGAATGGAACGGAATAGAATGGAATGGAATGTTGAAAGGTAAGTGGAATAGAAAGCAATGTAATGTGGAATAGAAGGCAATGATGGAATGGAATGGAATGGAATGTGAAATGGAATCGAATGGAACGGAATGTTTAATGGATTGGAATGTGGAATGGAATGGAATGGAATGTGGAATGGAATGTGGAATGGAATGGAATGGAATGTGGAATGGAATGGAATGTGTAATGTGGATTAGAATGGAATGAGGACTGGCAAGGAATGGAATGGAATGTGGAATGCAAAGGAATGGAATGGAATATGGAATGGAATGGAATGGAAAGTGGGATGGAATGTGGAATGGAAAGGAATGGAATGTGAAATGGAATGTGGAATGGAAAGGAAAGGAATGGAATGGAATTTGGTATGGAATGGAATGGAAAGTGGAATGGAATGGAATGGAATACAATGTGAAATGTAATGGAATTTAATGTGGAATTGAATGGAATTAAATATGGAATGGAATGGAAAGGAATGGAATGTGAAATGGAATGGAATGGAATGCGAAATGGAATGGAATGGAATGTGGAATGGAATGTGGAATGGAATGAGGAATGGAATGTGAAATGGAATGGAATGGAATGCGAAATGGAATGGAATGGAATGTGGAATGGAATGTGGAATGGAATGTGGAATGGAATGTGGAATGGAAAGTGGAATGGAATGTGGAATGGAATGGAATGGAAAGTCGAATGGAATGGAATGTGGAATGTGGAATAGAATGGAATACAAAATGGAATGGAATGGAATGTGGAATGCAATGGAAAGCAATGGAATATGGAATGTGGAATGGAATGGAATGGAATGTGGAATAGAATGTCGAAAGAAATGTGGAATGGAATGTGGAATACAATGGAATGGAATGGAATATCGAATGGAATGTGGAATGCAATGGAATGGAATGGAATGCAATGTGAAATGGAATGGACAGGAATGTGGAATGGAATGAAACGTAATTTGGAATGGAACGGAATGGAATGTGGAATGTAGTGGAATTTAACGCAATGTGAAATAGAATGGAACGAAATGTGGAATGGAATGGAATGGAATTTCCAATGGAATGAAATGGAATGTGGAATGGAATGCTGAATTTAATGGAATGCCATGTGGAATGAAATGGAATGGAATGTGGAATGGAATGAAGAATGGAACGGAATGGAATGTGGAATGGAATGGAATGCAATCTGGAATGGAATGGAATTGAATCTGGAACGGAATGGAATGGAATGGAATGTGGAATGGAAGGGAATGCAATGTGGAATGGAATGGAATGGAATTGAAAGTGTAATGGAATCGAAAGCAATGTAATGGTATGTAGAATGGAATGAGGAATGGAATGTAATGAAATGTAGAATTGGATTAAGAGTGCAATGGAATGGAATGTGGAATGGAATGGACTGGAATTAGTATAGGAACGCTATGGAATGGAAATTGGAATGGAATGGAAAGGAATGTAATATGGAATCGAATGGTATTGAATGGAAATTGTGATGGAAGGGAAAGGAATGTGGAATGGAATGGAATGGAATGTGGAATGCAATGGAAAGCAATGGAATGTGAAATGGAATGGAATGGAATGTGGAATGGAATTGAATGGAATTTGGCATGGTATGGAATGGAATGGAATGGAAAGTGGAATATAATGGAATGTGGAATGGAATGGAATGGAATATGGAATCGAATTGAATGGAATTTGGAAGGGAATGAGGAAAGGATTGGAATGGAATGTGGAAGGGAATGTGGAATGGAATGGAATGGAATGGAATGGAATGTGGAATGGAATGTGGAATGGAATGGAATGTGGAATGGAATGTTGATTGGAATGTAATGCAACTTGGAATGGAATGTGGAATGAAATGTGGAATGGAACGGAATGCATCATGGAAAGGAAAGTGGAAGGGAACGTGGAAGGGAATGGAATGGAACGTGGAAACGAACATGCAATGGAAGGTGGAATGGAATGGAATGGAAGGTGGAATGGAATGTGGAACAGAATGGAATATAATGGAATAAAATGCGGAATAGAATGTGGAATGGAATTTGTAATGGAACGTGGAATAGAATGGAATGGAATGGGTAATGGAATGTGGAACGGAATGGACGGTAAGGTGGAATGGAATAGAATGGAATGTGGTGTGGAATGGAATGGAATTTGGAATGAAATGTAATTTGGAATGTTGAATGGAATGGAATGTAGAATGGAATGGAATGGAAGGTGGAAAGGAATGGAATGGAATGGAAGGTGGAAAGGAATGGAATGGAATGGAATGGAACTTGGAGTGGAATATAATGGAATATGGAAAGGAATGTTATGGAAATCAATGTCAAATTGAATAGAATGGAATGTGGAATTGAATGGAATGCAATGTGGAATGGAAAGGAATGGAATGGGGAAAAGTGAAGAATGGAGTTTGGAATGCAATGTGGAATGGATTGGAAAGGAATCCAAGGTTTAATGGAAAGGAATGGAATGTGGAATGGAGTGGAATGGAATATGGAATGCAGTGAGGAAAGGAATGTAATGAAATGTGGAACTGAATGTGTGATGGAATGGAATGGAATGCAATAGAAGGTGGAACGGAATTGTATGGAATATGGAATTGAATGGAATGTGGAATGCAATGGAATGGAATGGAATGCGAAATGAAATGGAATTGAGTGTGAAATTGAATGGAATGTAATGTGGAATGGAATGGAATTGAATGGGGAATGAAACGTGGAATGGAATGGAATGGAATGTGGAATGTGGAACAGATTTGAATGTGGAATGGAATGGAGTGAAATATGGAATGCAATGGAAATGAATGGAATGTAGAATGGAATGGAATGGAATGAAATGAAATGTGAAATGGAATGGAATGTGGAATAAGGAATAGAATGGAATGTGGAATGGAATAGAATGGAATGTGGAATAGAATGTGGAATGGAAAGGAATGGAATGGAATGGGGAATGCAATGTGGAATAGAAAGTGGAATGGAATGGAAAGGAATGTGGAATTGAATGTCATATGCAAAGGAATGGAATGTGCAATGGAATATAATGGAAAGTGGAATGGAAAGTGGAATGGAATGCGGAATGAAATAGAAAGGAATGCAATGGAATGGAATGTGGAATGGATATTCCAATTCCGTGGAATGGAATGTGTAATGGAATGTGGAATAGAATGTGGAATGGGATGGAAAAGCATGTGGAATGGAATGTGAAATGGGTTAGAAAGGAATGTGGAATGGAATGGAATGTGAAATTGAACGTGGAATGGAATCGAATGGAATAGGGAATGGAATGTGGATTGGAATATGGAATGGAAAGTGCAATGGAATGTGGAATGGAATGGAATGGAGTGGAATGTGGATTGGAATGGAATGCAATGCGGAATGGAATGTGGAATGGAAAGGAATGGAATGGAATGGAATGCAAAGTTGAACGGAATGGATAGGAATGGTATTGAATGCGGAATGGAATGGGATGGAATGTGAAATGTAATGGAATGGAATGTGGACTGGAAAAGAATGGAATCGAATGGAAAGTGAAATGGAATGGAATAGAATTTGCAATGCAATTCAATGGAATTTGGAAGGGAATGGAAAGTGGAAGGGAATGTAAATGAATGTGGAATGGAAAGTGGAATGGAAAGGAACGGAATGTGGAATGGAGTGGATTGTATTGTGGAATGGAATGGAAGGGATTGGAATGAAGATTGGAATGCTATGGAAACAAATGAAACGGAATGTGGAATGGAATAGAATGGAATGGGGAATGAAGTTGAATGGAATGTGGAATGGAATGGAATGTGGAATGGAATGGAATGGAATGGAATGGAATCGAATGTGGAATGGAATGGAATCGAATGTGGAATGGAATGGAATGCAATGTGGAATGGAATGGAAATGAATGGAATGGAATGGGAAATGGAGTGTGAAATAGAATGTGGAACGGAACTGAAAGGAATGTGGAATGGAATGTAAACGAATGTAGAAAGGAGTGTGGAATGGAATGAAATGGAATGTGGTATGGAATGGAATGGAATGTGGAATGGAATGGATTGGAATGTGGATTGGAATGGAATGGAATGGAATGTGGAATGGATAGGAATGCAAACTGGAATGGAATGGAATGGAATTCGGAATCGAATGGAATTGAATGGAATGTGGAATGGAATGGAAGGGAATGGAATAGAATGGAATGGTATGTGGAATGGAAAGGAATGGAATACGGTATGTAAAGTGTAATGGAATTGAACGGTATGTGGAATGGAACGTAGAAAGAATGGAATGGAACTTGGAATGGAATGGAATGGAATGTGTAATGGAATGAGGAATGAAATGGAATGGAATGGAAAGGAATGTGGAATGGAATGGAATGGAATGTAGAATTGAATGTTGAATGGAATGGAATGGAATGTTAAAAGGAATGTGGAATGGAATGGAATGGAATCTGGAGTGGAATGGAATGGAAAGATTAATGGAATGTAGAATGAAATGTGGAATGGAATGGAATGGAATGGATTGTGGAATGGAATGTGGAATGGTATGTTAAATGGAATGGAATAGAACATGGAATGGAATGAGGCATGGAACGTGGAATGAAATGGAAAGGAAAGTGAAATGGAACGTGGAATGGGACTTGGAATGGAAAGTGTAATGGAATGGAACGTGGAATGAAATTGAATTGAAAGTGGAATGTAATGGAACGGTGGGTGAAGTGGAGTGGAATGGAACGTGGAATGGAATGTGGAATGCAATGCAATGGAATGTTGAGAGGAATGGAATGGAATGTTGAAAGAAATGTGAAATAGAACGTGGAATGTAATGGAAGGGAAAGGAATGTGGAATGGAATGTGTAATGGAACCTGGAATAGAATTGAATGGAATATGGAACGGAATGTGGAATGGCATGGAATGGAAAGTGGAATGGAATGGAATATGGATTGGAATGAAAAGGAATGTGGAATGGAATGGAATGGAAAGTGGAATGGAAAGTGGAATGGAATAGAATGGAAATGAATGTTGAATGGAATGTGAAATGGAATGGAATGGAATGTGGAATGTAATGGAATGGAGTGGAAAGTTGAATGGAAAGGAATGGAATGTGGAATAGAATGGAATCGAAAGTGAAATGGGATTGAATGTAATGGCATGGAATGTGGAATGGAATGGAATGGAATATGGAATGGAATGGAATGGAACATGGAATGGAATGGAATGGAAAGAAAAGTCGAATGGAAAGGAATGGAATGTGGAATGGAAGTTAATGGAATGGAATTGAAAGTTCAATGGAAGGGAATGGAATGGAATGGAATGTGAAATGGAATGGAATGGAATATGGAAAGGAATGTGGAAAGGAATGGAAAGGTATGTGGAAGGAAACGTGGAAGGGAATGGAACGGAACGTGGAATGGAATGGAATGGAATGTGTTATGGAATGAGGAATGGAATGGAATAGAATGGAAAGAAATTTGGAATATAATGGAATGGAATGTGGAACGGAAAGTGGAATGGAATGGAAAGGAATGTGGAAAGGAATGTGGAACAGAATGGCATGGAATGTGGAATGGAATGGAATTTAACTTGGAACGGAATGTGGAATGAAAAGTGGAATGTAATGGAATGGAATGTGTAATGGAAACTGGAATGGAACGTGGAATGGAGTGGAATGGAAGGTGAAATGAAATGAGGAATGGAGTGGAATGCAATGTGGAAATGAATGCGGAATGGACTGGAATGGAATTTCGAATGGAATGCAAAGGAACGTGGAATGGAATGGAAAGTAATGGAATGGAATGGAATTTGAAATGGAATGGAATGGAATGTGGAATAGAATGGAATTGAGTGGAATAATGAATGGAATGGAATGTTGAATAGAATGGAATTGAGTGGAATGTTGAATGGAATGGAACGGAATGTAGAATGGAATGTGCAATGGAATGTGGAATGGAATGCAATGGTGTGGAATGTGGAATGGAATGGAATGCAATGCGGAATAGAATGTGGAATGGAAAGGAATAGAACGGAATGGAATGCAAAGTGGAATGGAATGGATTGGAACGGATGGAATGTGGAATGGAATGGAATGGAATTGAATGTGGAATGTAATTGAATGGAATGTGGACTGGAAAAGAATGGAATCTAATAGAAAGTGAAATGCAATGGAATAGAATTTGCAATGCAATTCAACGGAATATGGAATGGAATGGAATGGAATGTGGAATGGAATGTAAAGGAATGTGGAATGGAAAGTGGAATGGATTGGAACGGAATGTGGAATGGAGTGGAATATATTGTGGAATGGAATGGAAGGGAATGGAATGAGGATTGGAATACTATCGAAACGAATGAAATGGAATGTGGAATGGAATAGAATAGAATGGGGAATGAAATGGAATGGAATGCGGAATGGAATGGAATGGAATGGAATGTTGAATGGAATGGAATGGAAAGGAATTGAAGGTGGAATGGAATGAAAGGGAATGTGGAAAGGAATGCGGAATGGAATGGAATGGAATCTGGAATGTAATGCAATGGAATGTGGAATGGAAGGGAATGGAATCTGGAATGGAATGTGGAGAAGGAATGGAAAGGAATGTGGAATGAAATGGAAAGGAAAGTGGACTGGAATCGAATGGAATCGAATGGAAAGTGAAATGGAATGGAATGGAATTTGCAATGCAGTTCAATGGAATATGGAAGGTAATGGAATGGAATGTAGAATGGAATGGAAAGGAATGTGGAATGGAAAGTGGAAGGCAATGGAACAGAATGTGGAATGGAGTGGAACGGATTGTGGAATGGAATGGAATGGAATGAAATATGGATTGGATTTTAGTGGAAACTAATGAAATGGAATGTGGAATGGAATAGAATGGAAAGGGGAATGAAATGGAATGGATTCTGGAATGGAATGAAGTGGATTTTAATGTGGAATGAAATGGAGTGGAAAGGAATGAAAGGTGGAGTGGAACGGAATGGGATGTGTAATGGAAATTGGAACGGAATGGAATGGAATGTGGAATGGAATGGAATGGAAAGGAATGGAAGGTGGAATGGAATGGAAGTGAATGTGGAATGGAATGTGGAATGGAATGGAATGGAATGTGGAATATAATGGAATGGAATGTGGAATGGAATGGAATGGAATGTGAAATGGGATGTGAATTAAAATGCAATGGAATGGAATGGAAGGTGGAATGGAATATGGGATAGAATGGAATGTGGAATGGAATTTAATGGAATGGAATTTGGAATGGAATGAAAGGGAATGTGGAATGGAATACAATGGAATGGAATGTGGAATGGAATGGAATGCAATGGAATGGAATGTGGAATGGAATGGAATGCGGAATGAAATGCAATTGAATGTGAAATGGAATGGAATGGAATGTGGATTGCAATGTGAAATGGAAATAAATGAAACGCGAATGGAATGTGGAATGAAAAGGAATGGAATTTGGAGTGGGATGTGGAAAGGAATGTGGAATCAATTGTGGAAAGGAATGGAATGCAATATGAAATGGAATGTAGTATGGAATGTGAAATTGAATGGAATGGATTGTCCAATGGAATGGAATGGAAAGTGCAATGGAATGGAATCGAATGTGGAATGGAATGGAAAGCAATGTGGAATGGAAAGCAACGGAATGTGGACTGGAGTGGAAAGGAATGGAATGGAATGTGGAATGGAATTGAATATGGAATGGATATGAATGCAATATGGAATGGAATGGAATGGAATGTAGAATGGAATGTGGAATGGAATGTGGAATTGAATTGAATGGAATGTTGAATGGAATGGAATGGAATGCGGAATGGAATGGAATGCACAGTGGAATGTGGAATGGAATGGAATAGAATGTAGAATGGAATGTGGTATGGAATGGAATGGAAAGTGGAATGGAATGCAATGGATTGTGGAATGGAATGGAATGGAATGGAATATGGAATGGAATGGAATGGAATGAAATATGGGCTGGTATGGAATGTGGAAAGGAATGGAATTGCATGGAATGTGGAATGCAATGGATTGGAACGGAATGGAATGGAATGGAAAGGAAAGGAATGCAGAATGGAATGTGGAATGAATTGGAAAGGAATGTGGAATGGAATGGAAAGGAATGCAATGTGGAATGGAATGGATTGGAATGTGGAATGGAATGGAATGTGAAAAAGAATGGAATGGAATGTGGAAAGGAATGGAATGGAATGTGGAATGGAATGGAATGGAATGTGGAATGGAACGTGGAATGTAATGTGTAATGGAATGGAATGGATTGTGTAATGGAATGGAATTGAATGCGGAACGGAATGTGGAATGGAATGGAATGGAATGTGGAATGGAATGGAATGGAATGTGGAATCGAATTTAATGGAATGTGGAAAAGAATTTGGAATGGAATGGAATTGAATGTAGAATGGAATGTGGAATGCAAAGGAATGGAATGTGGGAGGGAATGGAATTCAACAGGGATTGGAATGAGGAAAGGAATGTGGAAAAGAATGGAATGGAATTTGCAATGGAACGAGACACGGAACGTGGAATGTTATGGAATGGAACTTGGAATGGAAAGTAGAATGGAACGTGGAGTGGAACGTGGAATGGAACATGGAATGGAATGGAATGGATAGTGAAATGGAATGGAACGTGGAATGGAATGGAACGTGGAATGGAATGGAATGGAAGGTGGAATAGAATGGAATGGAATGTGGAATGGAATAGAATGGAATGGAAAATGGATTGAAAGGGAATGGAATGGAATGAAAAGTGGATTGGAGTGGAATGGAATGTGGAATGGAATGTGAAATTGAATGGAATGGAATGTGGAATGGAATGGAATGGAATGTGGATTGGAGAGGAATAGAATGTGGAATGCAATGTGAAACGGAATGGGTTCGAATGTGGAATGGAATGTTGAATGGAAAGGAATGGAATATAGAATGGAATGTGGAAAGACATGTAATGGAATGTGGAATGGAATGTAGAAAGGAATGGAATGGAATATCGAATGGAATTAAATGTAACATAGAATGGAAAGGAATGGAAAGTGGAATGGAATGGAATGGAATGTGAAATGGAGAGGAATGGAAAGGAATGTGGACTGGAATGGAATAGAATGTGGAATGGCATGGAATGGAATGTGGACTGGAATGGAATGGAATGTGGAAATTAATGGAATGAAATGAGAATGAAATGGAAAGGAATGGAATGTGGAATGGAATGAAATGGAATGTGGCATGGAATGAAATGGAATGTGGCATGGAATGTGGAATGGAATGGAAAGGAATGTGGAAAGCAATTGAACGGAATGTGGAATGGAAAGGAATTGAATTTGGAAAAGAATGGAATGGAATGTAGAAAGGAATGGAATGGAATGTGGAACAGAATGGAATGCAATGTGGAATGGAATGTGACATTGAAAGTAATGGAGTGGAATGGAACATGAAATGGAATGGTATGGATTTCAGAATGGAATGGAATGGAATGGAATGTGTAATGGAATGGAATGGAATGGAATGTGGAATGTAATGTGGAGTGGAATGGAATGGAATGTGGAATGGAATGGAATGTGAAATGAAATGGAAAGGAATGGAATGGAATTGAAAGAGAATTGGAATGGAATGGAATGTGGAATGGAATGTGTAATGGAATGGAATGGAATTTGGAAAGGAAAGTGGAATGGAATGTAAAGGAATATGGAATGGAATGTGGAATGGATTGGAATGGAATGAGAAACGAAATGTGGAATGGAATGGAATGGAATTTGCAATGGAAAGTGGAATGGAAAGGAATGGAATATGGAATGGATTTTAATGGAATAGAACATGGAATGCAATCGAATGGAATGTGGCATGGAATTTAGAATGGAATGTGGAATGCAGTGGAAAGGAATGCAATGTGGAACGGAATGGAATGGAATGTGGAAAGGAATGGAATGGAATGTGGAAGGGAATGGAATAGAACGGGGATGTAAAGGAATCCTATGTTGAATGCAATGTGGAATGGAATGGAAAGGAATGAGGAATGGAATGGGGAATGGAATGGAATGGAACGTGAAATGCAACGTGGAATGGAATGGAATGGAATGTGGAATGGGATGTGGAAAGGAATGGAATGGAATATGGAATGGAATCGAATGCAATGTTGAATGTAATTGAAAGGAATTGAATGTGGACTGGAATATAATGTGGAATGGAATAGAATGGAATGGAATGGAATGTGTAATGGAATTTGGAATGTAATGTGTAATGGAGTGGAATGGATTGTGTAATGGAATGGAATTGAATGCAGAACGGAATGTGGAATCAAATGGAATGGAATGTGGAATGGAATGGAATGGAATGTGGAATGGAATGTAATGGAATGTTAAATGGAATGTACAATGGAATGGAATGTGGAATGGAATGTAAAGGAATGTTGAATGGAATGTGGAATGGAATGTAATGTGGAATGGAATGGAAAGGAACATGGAATTGAATGTGAAATGGAATGGAATAGAATGTGGAATCGAATTTAATGGAATGTGGAAGTGAAGTTGGAATGGAATGGAATTGAATGTAGAATGGAATGTGGAATGCAAAGGAATGGAATGTGGGAGGGAATGGAATTCATCAGGGATTGGAATGTGGAAAGGAATGTGGAAAAGAATCGAATGGATTTTGCAATGCAATGAGACATGGAACGTGGAATATAATGGAATGGAACTTGGAATGGAAAGTGGAATGGAACGTGGAATGGAACGTGGAATGGAATGGAATGGATAGTGAAATGGAATGCAACGTGGCATGGAATGTAACGTGGAATGGAATGGAATGGAACGCGGAATGGAATGGAATGGAACGTGGAATGGAATGGAATGGAACGTGGAATAGAATAGAATGGAATGGAATGTGGAATGGAATAGAATGGAATGGAAAATGGACTGAAAGGGAATGGAATGGAATGAAAAGTGGATTGGAGTGGAATGAAATGTGGAAGGGAATGTGAAATTGAATGGAATGGAATGTGGAATGGAATGGAATGGAATGTGGATTGGAGTGGAATAGAATGTGGAATGTAATGTGAAACGGAATGGGTTCGAATGTGGAATGGAATGTTGAATGGAATGGAATGGAACATGGAATGGAATGTGGAATGGCATGTAAAGGAATGTGGAATGGAATGTAGAATGGAATGGAATGGAATATGGAATGGAATTAAATGTAACATAGAATGGAAAGGAATGGAAAGTGGAATGGAATGGAATGGAATGTGGAAAGGAGAGGAATGGAAAGTAATGTGGACTGGAATGGAATAGAATGTGGAATGGCATGGAATGGAATGTGGAATGGAATGGAATGGAATGTGGAAATTAATGGAATGAAATGTGGAACAGAATGGAAAGGAATGGAATGTGGAATGGAATGAAATGGAATGTGGCATGGAATGTGGAATGGAATGGAAAGGCATGTGGAAAGAAATTGAATGGAATGTGGAATGCAATGTAATAGAATTTGGAAAAGAATGGAATGGAATGTGGAATGGAATGGAATGGAATGTGGAACAGAATGGAATGCAATGTGGAATGGAATGTGACATTGAATGTAATGGATTGGAATGGAACATGAAATGGAATGGTATGGAATTTAGAATGGAATGGAATGGAATGGAATGTGGAATGTAACGGAATGGAATGGAATGTGGAATGTAATGTGGAGTGGAATGGAATGGAATGTGGAATGGAATGGAAAGTGAAATGAAATGGAAAGGAATGGAATGGAATTGAATGAGAATTGGAATGGAATGGAATGTGGAATGGAATGTGTAATAGAAAGGAATGGAATTTGGAAAGGAACGTGTAATGGAATGTAAAGGAATATGTAATGGAATGTGGAATTGAATGGAATGGAATGTGAAACGAAATGTGGAATGGAATGGAATGGAATTTGCAATGGAAAGTGGAATGGAACGGAATGGAATATGGAATGGATTTTAATGGAATGGAACATGTAATGCAATTGAATGGAATGTGGCATGGAATTTAGAATGGAATGTGAAATGCAGTGGAAAGGAATGCAATGTGGAATGCAATGGAATGGAATGTGGAAAGAATGAAATGGAATGTGGAAGGGAATGAAATAGAACGGGGAAGGTAAAGGAATCCTATGTTGAATGCAATGTGGAATGGAATGGAATGGAATGTGGAATGGAATGGGGAATGTAGTGGAATGGAATGGGGAATGGAATGGAATTGAACGTGAAATGCAACGTGGAATGGAATGGAATGGAATGTGGAAAGGAATGGATTGGAATGTGCAATGGAAAGGAATGTGGAAGGGAATAGAATAGAATGGGGAAGGTAAAGGAATCCTATGTTGAATGCAATGTGGAATGGAATGGAATGGAATGTGGAATGGAATGGGGAATGTAGTGGAATGGAATGGGGAATGGAATGGAATGGAACGTGAAATGCAACGTGGAATGGAATGGAATGGAATGTGGAAAGGAATGGATTGGAATGTGCAATGGAAAGGAATGGAATTTGGAATGGATTGGAATGTAAAGTGCAATAGGATGTGGAATGGAATGGAAGGGAATGTGCAATGGAATGTACAACGGAATGGAATGGAATGTGGAATTTATCGCCGAACAGAAGGTGGAATGTAATTGATTGGGACGTGGAATGGAACGTGAAATGGAACGTGGAATGGAATGTAATGTAAAGTTCAATGGAAGGTGGAATGGAACGTGGAATGGAACGAGGAATGTAATGGAATGGAACAAGGAATGTAACGGAAAGGAACGTGGGATGGAACTTGGAATGCAATGTGGAAGGGAACATGGAATGGAACGAGGAACGTAATGGAAGGGAACGTGGAATGGAAACTGGAATGGAACGTGGAATGGATCGTGGAATGGAATGGAATGGAAAGTAGAATGGAATGGAACGTAATGTGGAATGGAATGGAATGGAATGGAATGTGGAATGGAATGGAATGGAATTTTGACTTGTATGGAATGGAATGGAATGGAATGTGGAATATAATGGAATGGAATTTGGAATGGGATTCAATGGAATGGAATGTAGACTGGAATGGAATGGAAAGGAATGGAATATGGATTTTAATGGAAAGGAATGTGGAATGAAAACTGGAATGGCATGGAATGTAATGTGGAATGGAATGTGGAATGGAATGCAATGGATTGTTGAATGGAAAGTGGAATGACATGGAATGGAATGTGGAATGTAATGGAATGCAATTTGGAATGGAACGTTTAATTGATCATGGAATTGAATGGAATGGAACATGGAAAGGAAAGTGGAATGGAATGGAATGTAACGTGGAATGGAACTTGGAATGGAACGTGGAATGGAATGTGGAATGTGGAATGGAATGGAACGGAATATGAAATGGAAGGGAATGGAATGTGGAATGGCATGGAATGGAATGTGCAATGGAACGGAAAGGAATGGAATGGAATTTGGAGTGAAAAAGAAAGGAATGGAATGGAATCTGGATTGGAATGGAATGGAATGTGGAATGGAATGAGGAATGGCATGGAATAGAAACTGGAGTTCAATGGAATGGAACGTGGAAAGGAAGGTGGAATGGAAAGGAATGGAAAGGAATTGAATGTGGAATGGAATCTGGAATGGAAAGAAATATAACGTGGAATGGAATGTGGCATGGAATGGAAAGGAAATGAATGGAATGGAATGTGGAATGGAATGGAAAGGAATGTGGAATGGAATGGAATGGAACATGGAATGCAATGGAATGGAAGGTCGAATGGAATGAAATGGAATGTGCAATCGAATTTGAAATGGAATGGGGTGTAAAGGAATGTTAAATCGAAAAGAATGGAATGGAATGTAGAATGGAATGGAATGGAATGGAATGTGGAATGGAATGGAATAGAAAGAGGAATGCAGTGTGGAATGGAACTTGGAATGGAATGTGAAATGGAATGGAATGGAATGGAATGTGGAATGGAATGGAATAGAATGCGGAATGCAGCGTGGAATGGAACTTGGAATGGAACGGAATGGAACGTAGAGTGGAAAGTGGAATGCAATGTGGAAAGTAACGTGGCATGGAATGTAATGCAATGTGGAATGGAATGAAATGGAAGGTAGAATGGAATGCAATGCAATCTGGAATGGAATGGAAAGGAATGGAATGGAATATGGGATGTAATGGAATGCAATGTGGAATGGAATGGAATGGAACTAGGAATGGAATGTGGAATCGAATGTAATGGAATGTGGAATAGAAAGTGGAATGGAATGTAGAATGGATTGTGGAATGAAATGAATTAGAATGTGGAATGGAATGTGGTATGGAATGGAAAGGAATATGAAATGGAATGGAAAGAATGTGGACGGAAAGTGGAATCGAATGGAATGGAATGTGGAATGGAATGGAATGGATTACAGAATGGAATGGAATGGAATGGAATGTGGAATGGAATTGAATGGAATGTGGAAGGGAATGGAATGTGGAATAGAATGGAATGGAATGTGGAATGGAATGTGGCATGGAATGCATTGGGTTCTGAAATTTATTGGAATAGAATTTGGAATGGAATGGAATGGAATGTGAAAAGGAAAGGAATGGAATGTGAAATGGAATGGAATGAAATTTGGAATGGAATGGATTGGAATTTGGAATGGAATGGAATAAAATGAGGAATGAAAAGTGGAATGATAAGTGGAATGGAAAGTGGAATGGAAAATGGAATGGAACGTGGAATGTAATGAAATGGAACGTGGGGTGGAAAGTGGAATGGAAACTGAAATGGAAGGTGGAACGCAACGTGGAATGGAACGAGGAATGGAATGGAATACAATGTGGAATGCAATGGAAAGAAGGTGGAATAGAATGGAATGGAATGTTGAATGGGAAGGAATGGGATGGAATGGAATGTGGAATATAATGGAATAGAATGTTGAATGGAATGGAATGGAATGTGGAACGCAATGTGGAATGGAATGAAATGAAATGTGGAATGGAATGTGGAATGGAATGGAATAGAATGTGGAATGGGACGCGGAGTGGAATTTGGAACGGAATGTGGAACTGAAAGGAATGGAATGTGGAATGGATAGTGGAATGGAATGGATTGGAACGTTGAATGGAATCTGGAATGCAATGTGGAATGGAATGTGTAAAAGAATGTAATAGAATGTGGAATGGAAAGTGGAATGGAATGGAATGGAACGTGGAATGCAATGTGGAATGGAATGGAATGGAAAGTGGAATGGAACGTGAAATGGAACATGGAAAAGAACGTGGAATGGAACGAGGAATGGAACTTGGAATGGAATGTGCAATGGAATGTGGAATGAAATGTGGAAGGAAATGGAATGGAACGTGGAATGGAGTGGAATGGAATATGGAATGTAATGGAATTGAATGTGGGATGGATCGTGGAATGGAATGGAATGTAATGTGGAATGGAATTGAATGAAATGTGGAATGGAATGGAATGGAATGTAGAATGGAATTTGGAATGGAATGTGCAATGTAATTGAATGGAATGTGGAATGGAATGGAAAGGAAAGTAGAATGGAATGTGGAACGGAATGGAATGGAATGTGGAATGGAATTTTGTATGGAATGGAATGGAATGGAATGTGGAATGGAATGGAATGGATTGTAGAATGGAATGGAATTCAATGGAATGGAATATGGAATGGAATGGAATTTCAAGGAATGTGGAATGCAATGGAATGGAATGGAAAGGAATGGAATGGAAGGGAATAGAAGGGAATGCAGAATGGAAAGTGGAATGTAAGGAAAAGAAACGTGGAATGGAAAGGAATGTGGAATGGAATGGTATGGAATGTGAAAAGGAATGGAATGGAATGTTCAATTGAATGGAATGGAGTGTGAAAAGGAATGGAGTGCAATGTGGAAGGGAAAGGAATGAAATGTGGAAAGGAATGGAATGGAACCTGGAATGGAACGTGGAATGGAATATGGAATGGAATGTGAAATGGAATGGAATGGAACGTGGAATGGAATGTGGAGTGGAATGTGGAATGAAACATGGAAAGGAACTTGGAATGGACAGTGAAATGGAATGTAGAAGGCAACGTGGAATGGAAAGTCGAATGGAACATGGAACGGAATGTGGAATGGAAAGGAATGCAATTTGGAATGTAATGGAATGGAAGGTGGAAAGGATTGTAATGGAATGTGGAATGGAATGAAATGGAATTGAATGGAATATGGAATGTAATGGGGTGTGGAATCTAATGTGGAATGGAAAGGTATGTGCAAGGGAATGGAATGAGGAATGAAATGTGAAATGGAATGGAATGGAATGTGGAATGGAATTTGAAATGCAGTATCGAATGGAATGAAATGGAACTTGGAACTGAACGTGGAATGGAAAGTGGAAAGGAAAGTGTAATGGAACGAGGAATGGAACAAAGAATGGGTCGTGGAATGGAATGGAATTTAATGTGGAATGGAATGTTATGGAACTGAATGGAATGGAATGGAATGCATAATGTAACGTGCCATGGAATGGAATGGAATTTGAAATGGTATGGAATGGAATGTGGAATGGAATGGAATGGAATGTGGAATGGAATGGAATTAAGAGAAAGGAGTTGAATATGGAAAGGAATGTTGAACAGAATATAAAGGAAAATGGAATGGAATGTGGAATGGAATTTTGAGTGGAATGGAACGGAAAGTAGAATGGAAGGTGGAATGGAAAGGATAAGAATGTCGAATGCAATGTGGAATGGAATGGAATGTTAAATGGAGTGGAATAGAATGCGGAATGGAATGTGGAATGGAATGGGATAGAATGTGGAATGGAATGGGGAATGAAATGTGGAATGGAATGTGGAAAGGAATGGGCAAGAATGTTGAATAGAATGTGGAATGGAATGTGGAATGGAATGTGGAATGGAATGGATTGGAATGTGGAATGGAATGAAATGGAAAGAGGAATGGAATGGAATGGAATGTGAAATGGAATGGAAAGGAATGTGGAATGAAATTGAACTGAATGGAATTGAATGTGGAATGGAATTCAATGGAAAGTGGAATGGAATGTGGAATAGAAAGTGGAATGGAATGGAATGAAATGAGGAATGGAATGGAATGTAATGAGGAACGGAATCTGGAATAGAATGGAATGGAATGTGGAATGGAATGGAATGGAATGTGGAATGCAATAGAATGGTAAGGAATGGAACGTGGAATGGAAATGAGTGGAATATGGAATGCAGTGGAGTGGAATATGGAATGGAATGTAATGGAATGGAATACGGAATGGAGTGGAATGGAATATGGAAAGCAATGGAATGGAGTGGAATGTGGAATGGAATGGAGTGGAATGCTGAATGGAAAATAATAGAATGTTGAAAGGAAAATAATGGAATGGATTGTGGAATGGAATGTGAAATGGATTGTGGAATGGAATGAGTAATGGAATCGAATGGAATGTGGAGTGGAAAGTGTTGGAATGTGGAATGGAATGTGAAATGGAATTGAAAGGAATAGAATGTGGAATGGAATGGAATGTGGAATGTAATTGACTGGAATGGAATGTGAAATGGAATGGAATATGTACTGGAATGTGGAATGGATTGTGGAATCGAATGTGGACTGAAATGGAAAGTGGAATGGAAAGGAATGGAATGTGTAATGGAATTTAATGGAAAGTAGAATGGAAAGGAATGGAATGTGGAATGGAATGTGGAATGGAATGGAATGGAATGTGAAATGAAACGTGGAACGGATTGTGGAATGGAATGAGAAATGGAATGGAATGGAATGTGGTGTGGAATGGAATTGATTGGAATGTGGAATGGAATAGAATGTGGAATGGAAATGAATGGAATGTTAAATGGAACTTGGAACAGAAAGGGGGATGGAGTGTGGAATGGGAAAAGGAATGGAATGGAATGTGGAATGGAATGGAATGGAATGTGGAATGGAACGGAATGGAAGTTGTAATGGAATGGAATGGATTACCATGTGGAATGGAATGGAATTTCCAGTGGCATGGAATGGAATGTGAAATGGAATGGAATGGAACGAAATTTGGAATGAAATGGAATGGAAAGGAATGTGGAATTGAATGGAAAGGAATGTGGTGTATAATGAGGAATGGAATGTGATGCAATGTTGAATGAAATGTGGAATGGAATGGAATGGAATGTGGAATGGAATGGAAAGTGGAGTGGAATGTGGGACGTAACGGAATGGAATGGAACGTGCAATGGAAACGAACGAAATGAAATGGAATGTGGAATGGAATGGAATGGAATGGAGTGTGGAATGGAATGGAATGGAAAGTGGAATTGAATGTGGAATGAAATGGGATGAAATTTGGAATGGAATCTGGAATGTAGTGGAATGAATTGGAAAGTGGAATGGAATGGAATGGAGTGAAATGGAATGTGGAATGGAATGCAACGGAGTGGAATGAAATGTTGAACGGAATGGAATGAAATGGAATGTGGAACAGAATGTAGTGGAATGTGGTATGGAATGTGAAATGGAATGTGATGGAATGTGGAGTGGAATGTGGAACGCGATGGAATTGAATGGAATGTGGAATGGAATGGAATGTAGTGGAATGTGGAACGGAATGTAACGGAAAATGGAACGTAATGGAATGGAATGTGAAATGGAAATTAGATGGTATTAGACTGGAAAGTGGAATGGAATGTGGAATGGAAAGGAATGGAATGTGGAATGGAATGGAATGTGGAATGGAATGCAATGTGAAATGGAATATAGAATGGAATGGGATGCAATGTGGGATGGAATGTGGAATGGAATGGAATGGAATGTGGAATGGAATGGAATCTGGAATGGAATGGAAAGGACTGTGGAATGGAATGTGAAATGGAATGGAATGGAATGTGGAATGGAATCTGGAATGGAATGAAATGGAATGGAATGTGGAATGGAGTGGAATGCAAGAATGAATTAAATGGACTGGAATTTCGAATGGAATGTAATGGAATGTGTAATTTAATGGAATTTGGAATGGAATGTTGAATGGAATGGATTGTCGAATGCAATGTAATGTAATGTGTAAAGGAATGGAATTTGGAATGGAAGGTAGAATGGAATGTGGAATGGAATGTGTAATGGAATGGAATGGAATGGAATGTGGAATGGAATGGAATGAAATTGGATGTTCAACGGAATGAAATGGCATGTGGAATGTAATGGAATGGAATGGAAAGTGGAACGGAATGCAATGGAAAGTGGAATGGAATGAAATGTGGAATGAAGGGTAGAAGGTATTGGAATGGAAAGTGGAATGGAATGGAATGTGAAATGGAGTAGAATGGAATGTGGAATGTGAAATGCAATGTGGAATGGAATGTGAAATGGAATGTGAAATAGAATGTGTAAAGGAATGTGGAATGGAATGAAAGGGAATGTGGAATGTAACGGAAAGGAACGTGGAATGGAATGTGGAATGTAATGGAAGGGAACATGGAATGGAAAGTGGAATGGAATGGAATGGAAAGTGGAATGGAACGTGAAATATAATGGAATTGAACGTAGAATGTTCATGGAATGGAACGTGGAATGGGATGGAATGGAATGTGGAATGGAATGTGGAATGGAATCTGTAAGGGAATGGAATGTAATCTGGCATGGAATTTCGAATGAAATATGGAATAGAATGTGAAATGGAATGGAATGGAATGTGGAATGGAATTTGAAATGGAATGTGGAATGGAATGGAATGGAATGAGGAACGGAACGGAATGGAATGTGGAAAGTAATGGAATGGAATATGGAATGGAATGGAATTGAATGGAATGCAATGTATTGGAAAGTGGAATGGAATGGAGTGCAATGTGAAATGGATTGGAATGGAATGTGAAATGGAATGTGGAATGCAATGGAATTTAATGTGTAATGGAATGGAACGGAATGGAATGTGGAATGGAATGGAATGAAATGTGGAATGGAATGGAACGGAATGGAATGTGAAATGGAATGGAATGGAAAGTGGAATGAAATGGAATGCAATGCGGAATGGAAAGTTGTAGGGAATCTCGAATGGAATGTGCAATGGAATGGAGTGGAATGGAATGTGGAATGGAATGGAGTGGAATGGAATGTGGAATGGAATGGAATTCAATGTGGAATTGAAAGGAGTGGAATGCAACGTGGAATGGAATTTGAAATGGAACTTGGAATGGAATGCAATGGAACGTGGGATGGAATGTGGAAAGCAATGGAATGGAATGTGGGTTGGAATGGAATGGATTGTGGAAAGGAATGGAATGGAATGTAGAATGGAATGTGAAATGGAATGGAATGGAATGTGGAATGGAATGGAATTGAATGGAATGGAATTGTATGGAAAGTTGAATGGAATGGAATGGAATGTCGCATGGAATGTGGAATGGAATGGAATGGAACGTGGAATGGATCATGCAATAGAACGTGGAAGGGAATGTGGAATGGAATCAGTTATAGTATGGAATGGGGTGTGGAAGGTAAGGGATTGGAATGCAGAATGGAATGCGGAATGGAATATGGAATGGAATGTGGAACAGAATGGAAGGGAACGTGGAATGGAATGGAAAGGAACTTGGAATGGAATGGAATGGAGTGGAACGGAATGGAATGTGCAATATAATGAAATGGAAGGTGGAAGGGAATGGAATGGAATGCGGAGTGGAATTTAATGGAACGGAATGTGGAATGGAATGTAATGGAATGTGGAATGCAATGTGAAATGCTGTGAAATGGAATATGGAATTGAATGCAATGGAATGTGGAATGGTATGTGGAATAGAATGAAAAGGAATGTGGAATCGAATGTGGATTGGAAAGGAATGAGATGTGGAAAGGAATGTGGAATGGAATGGAATGTGGAATGTAATGTGGAATGGAAAGTGGAAAGGAATGTGGAATAGAATGGAATTGAATATGGAGTGGAATGGAATGTGGAATTGAATGGAATATAGAATGGAATAGAATGGAATGGAATGGAATAGAATGGAATGGAATGTGGAATGCAATGTTGAATGCAATCTGGAATGGAATGTGGCATGGAATGGAATGGAATTGAATAGAAATTGGAACGGAATGGAATGGAAAGTGGAAGGGAATGTGGAATGGAATGGAATGTGGAATGGATTGTGGAATGGAATGGAATAGAATGTGGCATGAATTGGAATGGAATGTGGAAAGGAGAGGATTGGAATGGAATGTGGAATGCAATGGAATGTAATGGAATGGAAGGTGGAATGAAACGTTGAATGGAATGGAGTGGAATGTGGAATGGAATGAGGAAGGGAACGGAATGGAATGTGGAATGGAATGCAATGGAATGTGGAAAAGAATGGAATGGAATTGAACGTGAAATGCAGTGGAATGGAACGGAATGGAATTTAATGAGGAAAGGAATGGAATAGAATGGGGAACGGAATGTGGAATGGATAGTGGAATGGAATGGAATGTGCAATGGAATGTGGAATGGAAAGTGGAATAGAATGGAATCGAATGTGGAATCCAATGTGAAATGTATGGGAACGGCATGTGGAATACAATGCAATGGAAAGTGGAATGCAATGAAATGGAATGGAATGGAATGTGGAATGGAATGCAATGCAATGTGGAATGGAATGGAATGGAATGTGGAATGGAATGGAATTGCATGTGGAATGCAATGGAATGGAATGCAGTGTGGAATGCAATGGAATGGAATGGAATGGAATGTGGATTGGAATGGAATGTGGAAAGGAATGTGGAATGGAACGTAGAATGGAAAAGAGTGGATTGGAATGCAATGGAATGGAATGTGGAATGGAAAGGAATGTGGAAGAGAATTTGGAATGGAACGTGGAATGGAATGGAATGGAATGGAATGTGCAATGGAATTGAATGAAATCTGGAAAGGAGTGGTATGGAATGGAACGTGGAATGGAAACAAATGGAATGGAATGGAAAGTGGAATGGAATGGAAAGTTTAATGGAATGCATAGTGGAAAGGAATGGAAAGTGGAATAGAATGGAACGTGGAAAGAATGGAAGGGACGGGGGAACGGAATGGAAAGGAATGGAATGGGAAATGGAATGGAATGGACTGTGGAATGGAATGGAAAGGAATGGAATTAGAAATGGAATGGAATGGAATGTGGAAAGGAATCCTACGGAATGGAATGTGTAATGGAAACGAAAGGAATGGAATGGATAGTGGAATGGAATGGAATGTGCAATGGAATGGAATGCAATGTGAAATGGAATGGAATGCAATGTGAAATGGAATGGAATGAAATGTGGAATGGAATGGAATGGAATGAGGAATGGAAAGGAATTGAAATCGAATGGAATGGAATGAGGAATGGAATGGAGTGGAATGTGGAGAGGAATGGAATGGAAAGGAATGTGGAATGGAATGCAATGGAATGTGGAATGGAATGTGGAATGGAACGGAATGTAAAGGAATGTGGATTTGAATGGAATGGAATGGAATGTGGAATGGAATGGAATGGAATGGAATGGAACGGAATGGAATGTGGAATGGAACACGGAATGTAATGGAATGGAATAGAAATTGGAACGGAATGTGTAATGGAATGGAATGGAATGTGAAATGGAATGGAATGGAATTTGCAATGAAATGGTATGCAATGGAAAGGAATGAAATGTGGAATGTAACATTGAATGAAATGGAATGGAAGTGGAATGGAATGGAAAGGAATGTGGAATGGAATGGAATGGAATGCGGAATTTAATGGAATGGAATGGAATGTGGAAGGGAATGGAACGTAATGTGGAATGGAATGTGGAATGGAATTGAATGGAATGTGTAATGGAATATTAAATGGAATGTGGAATGGAATGGAATGGAATGTGGAATAGAATGTGGACTGGAATGCGGAATGGAATGGAATGGAATGTGGAATGGAAAGCGGAATGGAATGGAATGTGGAATGGAAAGCGGAATGGAATGAGGAATTGAATGTGGAATGGAATCTCTTGGAAACTGGAATAGAATGCGGAATGGAATGCGGAATGGAACATGGAATGGAATGGAATGGAATGGAATGTTTAATGGAATTTGGAAGGGAATCTCGAATGGAAAGTGGAAAGGAATGGAATGGAATGCAATGTGGAATGGAATGTGGAATGGAATGTGGAAAGGAATGGAATGTGGAATGGAATGGAATGGAATTTGGAATGGAATGGAATGGAATGTGGAATGGAATGGAATGGAATTGAATATGCAAGTGAATGGAGTTGAATGGAATGGAAAGTGGAATTGAATGGAATGGAATGTGTAATAGAACGGAATGGAATGTGGATTGGAATGTGGAATGGAAGGGAATGGAATGGGGAATTAAATGGAATCGAATGGAATTGAATGTGGAGTGGAATGGAATGGAATGTGGAATGGAATGTGGAAAGGAATGGAATGGAATGTGGAATGGAATGGAATGGAATGTTAAGTTGAATGGAATGGAATGTGGAATGTAATTGAATGAAATGTGGCATGGAATGGAAGGGAATATGGAATGGAATGTGTAATGGAATGGAATGGAATCTGGAATGGAATCTAATGGAATGTGGAATGGAAAGGAATGGAATTTGGAATGGAATGGAATGGAATGGAAAGGAAGGTGGAATGCAATTGAATAGAAAGGAATGGAATGTTGAATGTAATAGAATGGAATATGGAATGGAATGCAACGTGGAATCGAATGGAATGGAATGTGGAATCGATTCTAATGGAATGTGGAATGGAATGGAATTGATTGTTGAATGGAAAGTGGAATGACATGGAATGGAATGTGGAATGGAATGGAATGCAATTTGGAATGGAACGTTTAATTGAACGTGGAATTGAATGGAATGGAACGTGGAATGGAAAGTGGAATGGAATGGAATGTAACGTGGAATGGAACTTGGAATGGAACGTGGAATGGAATGTGGAATGTGGAATGGAATGGAATGGAATATGAAATGGAATGGAATGGAATGTGGAATGGCATGGAATGGAACGTGCAATGGAACGGAATGGAATGGAATGGAATTCGGAGTGAAAAAGAAAGGAAAGGAATGGAATGTGGATTGGAATGGAATGGAATGTGGAATGCAATGGAATGCAATGTGGAATGGAATGGAATGGAATATGGAATGGAATGCAATCGAATGGAAAGAAATGTGGAATGGAATGGAATGGAAAGTCAAATGTAATGTAATGGAATGGAATGCGGAATGGAACAGAAAGGAATGTCAAATGGAATGGACTGGAATGTGGAATGGAATGGACTGGAATGTGGAATGGAATGGAATGGAATGTGGAATGGAATGGAATGGAATGCAGAATGAAATGGAATTGAACGTGGAATAGAATGGAATGGAATCGGGAATGGAATGCAATGTGGAATGGAATATGGAATGGAATGTGGAATGGAATGGAATCGAATGGACTGGAATGTGGAACGGAATGGAATGGAATGTGGTATGGAACGGAATTGAATTTGGAATGGAATGGAATGCAATGGAATGGAATGGAATGTGAAATGTAATGGAATGGAATATGGAATTGAATGGAATGGAAAGTGGAATGGATTGGAATGGAATGGAATGTGGATTGCAATGGAATGGAATGTGGAATTGAATGGAATGGAACGGAATGTTGAATGCAATGGAATGGAATGGAATGGAATGGAGTGTGGAATGGAATGGAATGGAAAGGGGAAAGCAATGTGCAATGGAATGTGGAATGGAAAGGAATGTGCAATGCAGTGCGGAATGGAAAGTGGAATGGAATGGAATGTATTGTGGTATGCAATGTGGAATGGATGGGAATGGCATGTGGAATCGAATGGAATGGAATGTGGAATAGAAAGGAATGGAATAAATGGAATGTGGAATGGAATGGAATGCAATGTGGAATGGAATGGAATGCAATGTGGAAGAGAAAGGAATGGAAAGTGAAAATGTAATAGAATGTGTTGTGCAATAGTATGGATTGGAATGTGGAATGGAAAGGTATTGAATGTGAAATGGAACATGGAATGGAATGGAAAAGAATGTGAAATAGAATGTGGAATGGAATCGAATGTGTAAAAGAATGAAATGCAATGGGATGTGGAATGCAATGGAATGGTATGGAATGGAATGTTGAATGGAATGGAATGGAAAGTGGAATGGAATGGAAAGGAATGTTGAATGGAATGGAATGGAAAGTGGAATGGAATGGAATGGAATGTGAAATGGAATGGAATGGAATGTGGAATGTAATGCGGAATGGAACATAGAATGTGGAATATGGAATGCAAAGGAATGGAATGGAGTGGAATGGAATGTGGAATGGAATGGAATGGAATGTGAAATGGAATGGAATGGAATGGAATGTGAAATGGAATGGAATGGAATGTGGAATGGAATGGAATGAAATGGAATGTTGTATGGAATGGAATGGATTGTAGAATTGAATGGAATGGAACGTGGAATCAAATGCAATGGAATGTGGAATGCAATGGAATGTGAAATGGAATGGAAAGGAATGGAATGACGATTGGAACGGAATGAAATGGAATGTGGAATGAAATGGAAAGGAATGGAGTGGAATGGAATGTGGAAGGGAATGGAATTGAATGTGGAATGGAATGGAATGGAATGTGGAATGTAACGTGGAATGGAATGGAATGGAATGTGGAATGGAGTGTGGAATGGAATGGAATGTGAAATGGAAATAGAATGGAATGAGAAATGGAAATAGAATAGAATGTGGAATTGAATGTAATGGAATGTGGAATGCAATGGAATGAAATGTGAAATGGAACGATGAATGGAATGGAATGAAATGGGGAATGGAATGTGGAATGCAATGGAACGTAACGGAATGGAATGTGGAATTTAATGGAATGGAATGTGAATTGGAATGGAACTGAATGTGAAATGGAATGGAATGCAATGTTGAAAGGAACGTGAAATGGAATGGAATGGAATGTGGAATGGAATGTGGAATGGAACGTGGAATGGAATGGAATGGAATGGAATGTGGAATGGATTGTGGAATGGAAAGTAGAATGGAAAGGAATGGAATTTTGAAAGGAACGTGGAATGGAATGAAATGGAATGTGGAATGGAATGGAATGTGGAGTGGAATGGAATTAAATGGAATGGAATGGAAGCGATTGCGGAATGCAACGTGGAACGGAATGGAGTGGAATGGAATGGAATGCGGAATGGAATTTGGAAGGGAATCTCGAAAGGAATTTGGAATGGAAAGGAATGGAATGTGGAATGCAATGTGAAATGGAATGGAATGGAATATGGAATGGAATGCAATCGAATGGAAAGAAATGTGGAATGGAATGGAATGGAAAGTCAAATGTAATGTAATGGAATGGAATGCAGAATGGAACAGAAAGGAATGTCAAATGGAAAGGACTGGAATGTGGAATGGAATGCAATGGAATGTGGAATGGAATGGAATGGAATGTGGAATGGAATGGAATGGAATGTGGAATGGAATGCAATGGAATGTGGAATGGAATGGAATGGAATGCAGAATGAAATGGAATTGAATGTGGAATAGAATGGAATGGAATCGGGAATGGAATGGAATGTGGAATGGAATGTGGATTGGAATGTGGAATGGAATGGAATCGAATGGACTGGAATGTGGAATGGAATGGAATGGAATGTGGTATGGAACGGAATTGAATATGGAATGGAATGGAATGCAATGGAATGGAATAGAATGTGAAATGTAATGGAATGGAATATGGAATGGAATGGAATGGAAAGTGGAATGGATTGGAATGGAATGGAATGTGGAGTGCAATGGAATGGAATGTGGAATTGAATGGAATGGAATGGAATGTTGAGTGCAATGGAATGGAATGGAATGGTGTGTGGAATGCAATAGAATGGAATGGGGAATGGAATGTGTAATGGAATGTGGAATGGAAAGGAATGTGCAATGCAGTGCGGAATGGAAAGTGGAATGGAATGGAATGCATTGTGGTATGCAATGTGGAATGCATGGGAATGGCATGTGGAATCGAATGAAATGGAATGTGGAATAGAAAGTAATAGAATAAATGGAATGTGGAATGAAGTGGAATGCAATGTGGAATGGAATGGAATGCAATCTGGAAGAGAAAGGAATGGAAAGTGAAAATGTAATAGAATGTATTGTGGATTAGTATGGATTGGAATGTGGAATGGAAAGGTATTGAATGTGGAATGGAACATGGAATGGAATGGAAAGGAATGTGAAATAGAATGTGGAATGGAATCGAATGTGTAAAGGAATGAAATGGAATAGGATGTGGAATGCAAGGGAATGTAATGGAATGGAATGTTGAATGGAATGGAATGGAAAGTGGAATGGAACGGAAAGGAATATTGAATGGAATGGAATGGATAGTGGAATGGAATGGAATGGAATGTGAAATGGAATGGAATGGAATGTGGAATGTAATGCGGAATGGAACATAGAATGTGGAATATGGAATGCAAAGGAATGGAATGGAATGGAATGGAATGTGGAATGGAATGGAATGGAATGTGAAATGGAATGGAATGGAATGGAAAGTGAAATGGAATGGAATGGAATGTGGAATGGAATGGAATGAAATGGAATGTTGTATGGAATGGAATGGATTGTAGAATGGAACGGAATGTGGAATCGAATGCAATGGAACGTGGAATGGAATGGAATGTGAAATGGAATGGAATGGAATGACGACTGGAACGGAATGAAATGGAATGTGGAATGAAATGGAAAGGAATGGAGTGGAATGGAATGTGGAAGGGAATGGAATTGAATGTGGAATGGAATGGAATGGAATGTGGAATGTAACGTGGAATGGAATGGAATGGAATGTGGAATGGAGTGTGGAATGTAATGGAATGTGAAATGGAAATAGAATGGAATGAGAAATGGAAATAGAATAGAATGTGGAATTGAATGTAATGGAATGTGGAATGGAATGGAATGAAATGTGAAATGGAACGTTGATTGGAATGAAATGAAATGGGGAATGGAATGTGGAATGGAATGGAATGGAATGTGGAATGCAATGGAATGGAATGGAATGGAATGTGGAATTTAATGGAATGGAATGTGGATTGGAATGGAACTGAATGTGAAATGGAATGGAATGCAATGTTGAAAGGAACGTGAAATGGAACGGAATGGAATGTGGAATGGAATGTGGAATGGAACGTGGAATGGAATGAAATGTGGAATGGATTGTGGAATGGAAAGTGGAATGGAACGGAATGGAATTTTGAAAGGAATGTGGAATGGCATGTAATGGAATGTTTAATGGATTGCGGATTTTAACGTGTAATGAAATGAAATTAAATGGAATGTGGAGTGGAATGTGGAATGGAATGTGGAAAAGAATGGGATGGAATGGATTGGAAGGGAATGTAGAATGGAATGAAATGGAATGTGGAATGCAATGGAATGTGGAGTGGAATGGAATTAAATGGAATGGAATGGAAGCGATTGCGGAATGCAACGTGAGATGGAAGGGATTGGAATGGAATGTGGAATGGAATTTGGAATGGAATCTCGAAAGGAATGTGGAATGGAAAGGAATGGAATGCAATGTGAAATAGAATATGGAATGGAATGTGGAATGGAATGGAATGTGGAATGGAATGGAATGAAATATGGAATGGAACGGTATGGAAGGAGGAATGGAATGTGGAATAGAATGTGGAATGGAATGGAATGGAATGTGGAATGGAATGGAATGGAATGGAATGGAATGAAATGGAATGGAATGGAATGTGGAATGGAATGGAATGGAATGTGGAATGGAATGGAGTGGAATGGAATGAAATGGAATGTGGAATGGAATGGAGTGGAATGGAATGGAAAGTGCAACAGAATGGAATGGAATGTGCAATTGAATGGAATAGAATGTGGACTGGAATGTGGAATGGAAGGGAATGGAATGTGGAAATAAATGGAATTGTATGGAATAGAATGTGGAATGGAATTGAATGCCATGTGGAATGGATTGTGGAAGGGAATGGAATGTAATGTGGAATAGAATGGAATGGAATATGGAATAGAATGGAATGGAATGTGGAAAGGAAAGTGGAATGGAATCGAATGGAGTATGGAAGGAAATGCGGAATGGAATGGAATAAAATGGCATGGAATGTTGAATGGAATCTAATGGAATGTGGAATGGAATGGAAAGGAATGTGGAATGGAATATGGAAGGGAATGGAATGGAATGTGGAATGGAATCTAATGGAATTTGGAATGGAATGGAATGGAATTTCGAATGGAAGGGAATGGAATGGAAAGGAAGGTGGAATGCAACGGAATGGAATTGAATGTGGAATGTAATTGAATGTAATATGGAATGGAATGCAACTTGGAATCAAATGGAATGGAATGCGGAATCGAATGGAATAGAATGTGGAATGGAATTTCGCAAGGAATGGAATGGAATGTTTAATGGAATGTGGAAACGAATGTGGAATGGAATTGAATGTGGAATGGAATGGAATGGAAAGTGGAATGCAAAGGGGAATGCAGTGGAATGTGGAATGGAATGGAATGGAACGTGGAATTGAATGGAATGGAAAGTGGAATCTAATGTAAGTGAATGCTATGTGGAAAGGAATTTGGAAAGGAATGGAATGGAATGGAACATGGAAAGGAACGTGGAAAGGAACGTGTAATGGAATGTGGAATGGAATGTGGAACGGAACCTGAAATGGAGTGTGGAATGGAAAGTGGAATGGAACGTGGAATGGAATGTGGAATGGAACGTGGAATGGCATGGAAACGGAAAGTGGAATGGAATGGATTGGAATGTGAAACTGAATGGAATGGAAAGTGGAATGAAAAGGAATGGAATCTGGAAAGGAAAGGAAAGGAATGTGGAATGAAATGGCATGGAATGGAATGTGGAATGGAATGGAATGGAATGGAATCCAATGTGGAATGGAATGGTATGGAAATTAGAATGGAATAGAATGGAATGTGGAATGGACTGGAATGGAATGTTAGGTGGAATGGAATGAGGAATGGAATGGACTGGAATGGAACATAGAACGAAAAGTTGAATGGAATGTGGAATGCAATGTAGAATGGAAAGTGGAATGGATCGTGGAATGGAATATGGAATGGGAAGTTGAATGGTATAGAATGGAAAGTGGAATTGAATGGAATGGAATGGAAAGGAATGTGGATAGGAATGGAATGGAAAGAATGTGGAATGGAATGTGGAATGGAATTGAATGGAATGTGGAATGGAATATGGAATGGAATGTGGAATGGTATCTGGAATGGAATGTGGAATGGAATGGAATGGAACATGGAATGAAACGACAAATGTAACGTGGAATGGAATGCAATGGAACATGGAATGGAACATGGAATGGAACATGGAACGGAACATGGAAAGGAACGTGGAATGGAATGGAACGCGGAATGGAATGCAACGTGGAAAGGAATGGAACGCCAAATGGAATAGAATGTGGAGTGGAGTGGAATGGAACGTGGAATGGAATTTGTAAAGGAATGGAAAGGAATGTGGAATGGAATGAGGAACGGAACGAGGAATGAAATGGAATGGAACATGGAATAGAACGTGGAATGGAACGCGGAATGCAACATTGAATGGATCGTGGAATGGAATTGAATGGAACGTGGAATGGAATGGAAGGTGGATTGGAGTGCAATGGAAAGTTGAATGGCATGGAATGGAACATGGAATGGAATGGTATGGAAAGTGGAATGGAGTGGAATGGAACGTGGAATGGAATGTGGAATGGAATGGAACGGAATGGAATGCAAAGTGGAAAGGAATGGAACATGGAATGGAATGGAATGGAATGTGGACTGTAATGTTCTATGTAAAGTATCAGAACGTGAAATGCAATGTGGAATGGAATGGAAAGTGGAATTCAAGGTGGAATGGAATGGAATGCAATGTGGAATGGAATGGAATGGAACGTGGAATGAAAAGTGGAATGGAAATGAATGGAATGGAATGGATTTGAAAGCGGAATGGAATGTGGAGTGGAACGTGGAATGGAATGGAATGGAATTAAATGGAATGTGGAATGGAATATAGAATGGAATGTGGAATGGAAGGCAATGGAATGCGGAATGGAATGTGAAATGGATTGGAATTCAATGTGGAATGGAATGGAATTGAATGTGCAATGGAATGGAAAGGAATGGAATGTGGAATGGAATGAAATTGAATGGAATCTGGAAAGGAATGTGGCATGGAAAGGAATGGAACTTTGAATGGAATGGTATGGAAAGTGGAATGGAGTGGATTGGAACGTGGAATGGAATGTGGAATGGAATGGATAGGAATGAAATGCAAAGTGGAATGGAATGGAAGGTGGAATGGAATGGAATGGAATGTGGAATGGAATGCGGAATGGAATGGAACGGAAAGAGGAATGTAAAGTGGAATGGAACGTGGAATGGAATGGAATGGAATGTGGAGTGGAATTTGGAATTGACTGGAAAGGAATGTGGAATGGAATGGAATGGAATGTGGAATGGAATGGAACAAGATGGAATGTGGAATGGAATGCGGAGGAATGGAATGGAATTGAATGTGGAATGGAAAGTGGAACGGAATAGAATGGAATGGAATGTGGAATGAAATGGAATGGAATGGAAGGTGGAATGGAATGGAATGGAAGGGAATGTGGAATGGAATGTAATGGTATGGAATATCGAATGGAATGAAATGGAAAGGAATGGAATGGAGTGGAATGTGGAATCTAATGGAATGTTTCAATGGAACGAAATGCAACGTGGAATGGAATGCAATGGAATGTGGAATGGAATGTGGAATGGAATGGAACGGACTGTGGAATGGAATTGAATGTGCAATGGTATGGAACGGAATGAGAAGTGGAAGTAGTTTGGAATGTGAAATGTAAATAGAATGGAATGTGGAATGGAATGGAATGGAATGTGGAATTGAATGGAATGGAATCTGGAAAGGAAAGTGGAAGGGAATGGAATGGAACAGAATGTGGAATGTAATGGACCGTGGAATGGAATGGAACGTGGAATGGAATGGAATGGAAACTGGAATGGAGTGGAAAGGAAAGTGGAATGGAATGGAATTTAACGGAGAGGAATTTGGAATGGAATATGGAATGGAACGTGGAATGAAATGCAATGGAGCAGAATGGAATGTGGAATGGAATGTGGAATGGAAAATGGAATGGAATGGAAAGCAATGGGATGAAATGTGGAATGGAATTAGGAATGGAATGTGGAATGGAATGGAAAGGAATGTAGAATGGAATGTGATATGGATTAGAAAGGTATGTGGAATCGAGTGGAATGGAATGTGGAATGGAACGTGGAATGGGCTGGAATGGAAAGTGGAATGGAATGTGGAATGGAATGGAATGGAATGTGCAATGGAATGGAAGGAAATGTGGAATGGAATGGAATGGAATGGAATGTGGAACGCAATGGAATCTAAAGAATGTTATAGAATGGAACGTGGAATGGAAAATGGAATGGAATGGAACGGAAAGGAATGGAATGTTGAATGGAAAGTGGAATGGAAAGTGGAAAGGAATGGAATGGAATGGAATGTGGAATGGAATGGAATGCAAGGTGGAATGGAATGTCATGGAATGGAATGTAGTTAGTGTTAGAGTGGAATGTGGAATGGAAGGGAATGCAATGTGGAATGGAATGGAAAGTAAGTTGTAATGTATTGTGGAATGGAATCGAATAGGAATGTGGAAAGGAATGCGGAATGGGATGGAAAATGGAATGGAATGGGAAGGAATGTTTTATGCAGTGGAATGGCATGAGGACTGGAATGGACTCGAATGTGGAAAGGAATGCAGAATGGAATGTGGAATGCAAGGTGGAATGGAATGGAATGGAATGCGGAATGGAATGGAATGTGTAATGGAATGTGAAATGGAACGTGTAATGGAATTTGGAGTGGAATGTGGAGTACAATGGAATGGAAAGTGGAATGCAATCTGGAATGTAATATAATGGAATGTGGAATGAAATGCGGAACTGAATCAAATGGAATGTGGAATGGAATGGATGTGTAATGGACTGGAATGGAATGTGGAATGGAATGGAATGGAATGTGAAATGGAAATAGAATTGAAGGTGGAATGGAATGGAATGGAATGTGGAATGGAATGGAATGTGGAATGGAACCTGGAATAGAATGGAATTGAATATCGAATGGATTGGAGTGGACTGGAAAGTAGAATGGAATGGAAAGGAATGTGGAATTGAATGTAGTATGGAATAGAATGGAATGTGCAATGGAATGGAATGGAATGTGGAATGGAAAGTAATGTGCAACGGTATGGAATGGAATGTGGAATGGAACGTAGAACGGAATGGAATGAAATGTGGAATTGAATGTGGAATGGAATGGAATGGAAACTGGAATGGTATGGAATCGATTGAAATGTGGAATGCAATGGAAAGGAATGGAATGGAATGGAATGTGGAATGGAAATTGGAATTCATTTGAGTGGAATGTAGAATGGAATGTGGAATGGAATGGAAAGGAATGTGGAATGAAATGTGAAAAGCGTTGGAAAGGAATGTGAAATGGAATTGAATGGAACGTGGAATGGAACGTGGAAAGGAATGGAATGGAATGTGGAATGGAATGGAATAGAATGTGGAATGGAATATGGAATTGAATGGAATGGAATGTGGAATGGAATGGAATGTGGAAGGAAATGGAATGGAACGTGGAATGCAATGGAATGGAAAGAAGAACGGAATGGAATGTTTAATGGAGTGGAATGGAACTTGGAATGGAATGTGGAATGCAATGGAATGGAATGGAATGTGGAATAGAATGGAATGGAAAGGAATGTGGAATGGAATGGAATGGAATGTGAAATGGTATGTGGAACAGAATGGATTGCAAGGTGGAATGGAATGTAATGATGGAATGGAATGGAATAGAAAGTGAAATGTAATGGAATGGAATGGAATGGGAAATGCAATGGAATGTGGAATGCAATGCAATGGAATGTGGAATGGAATTTGGAATGGAATGGAATGGAATGGAATGTGGAATGGAATGGAATGTGGAATATGGAATAGAATGGAATGTGGAATGGAATGGAATGGAATGGAATGGAATGTGGTTTGCAATGGAATTGAATGGAATATGGAATGGAATGGAATGGAAAGTGGAATGGAATGGAATGGAATGTGGTACGGAATGAGGAATGGAATGGAAAGCAATGGAATGGAATTTGAAATGGAATGGAATGGAATGTGGAATGGAATGGAATGGAATGCAATGTGAAATGGAATGGAATTGAAAGTGGAACGGAATGTAATGAAATGTGGAATAGAATGGAAAGGAATGGAATGTGAAATCTAAGGGAATGGAATGTGAAATGGAGTGGAATGGAATGTGGAATGGATTGAAATCGAATTTGGAATGGATTGGAAAGGAATGTGGAATGTAGTGGAATTTAATGCAATGTGAAATGAAATGGAATGAAACGAGGAATGCAATGGAATGGAATGTGCAATGGAATGAAATGGAATGTGGAAGGAAGTGCGGATTGGAATGCGGTATGGAATGGAATTGAATGGGTAATGGAATGGAATGGAATGTGTAATTGAATGAAGAATGGAATGGAATGCAATGTGAAATTGAATGGAATGGATCTGGAATGGAATGGAATGTGGAATGGAAGGAAATGCAATGTGGAATGGAATGGAATGGAATTGAATGTGAAATGGAATGGAATGCAACAGAATGTTATGTGGAATGGAATGAGTAATGGAATGTAATGGAATGTGGAATTAAAGAAGAATGGAATGGAATGGAATGTGGAATGGAATGGAATGGAATGTGGAAAGGAAAGGTATGGAGCGAGACGTGGAATGGAATGGAATGGAATGTGGAATAGAATGGTATGCAATGGAAAGTGGAATGGAAGGGAATGGAATGGAATGTGGAATGGAAGGGAATGGAATATGGAATGGATTGGGATGGAATGTAGAATGGAATGGAATGCAATGGAATGTGGACTGGGAGGGAATGGTATGTCAAATCGAATGCAATGGAATGTAGAATGGATTGGAATGCAAAGTGGAATAGAACGGAATGCAACGTAATGGAAAGTAGAAGGGAATGTAACGGAATGTGTAATGGAAGAGAATTTAATGGAATATGGAATATAATGGAAGGGAATTGAATGGAATACGGAATGGAAGGGAATGGAATGTGGAATGGAATGGAATGGAATGCAGAATGGAATGTGGAATAGAATGGAATGGAAAGTGGAATGGAATAGAACGTGGAATGCAGTGGAATGGAAGGTGAAAAGGAAATTGGAATGGAATGGAAAGGAATGTGCAATGGAATGGAGTGGAATGTAGAATGGAAAGTGGATGATATGTGGAATGGTATATGGATGGGAATGGAATGGAATGTGGAATTGAATTTGGAATGGAATAGAACGGAATGGGGAATGGAATGGAATGGACTGGAATGTGGAATGGAATGGTATGGAAAGTTGAAAGGAATGGAATAGAATGGAATGTGTAATGAAATGGAATAGAATGTGGAATGCAATGGAATGGAATTGAAAGGAATGTTCAATGGAATGGAAAGGAATGTGTAATGGAATGGAATAGAAAGGAATACGGACTGGAATGTAATGGAATTTGGAATAAAATGTGTTGGAATGTGGAATGGAATGTGGAATGGAATGGAATGAAATGTGGAATGGAATGTGGAATGGAATGGAATGTGGAATGGAATGGAATGTGGACTGGAATGTGTAATGTAGTGAAATCGAATGTGTAATGGAAGGGAAAGGAATGGAATGTGAACTGGAAAGGAATGGAATGGAATAGAGTGAAATTGACCATGGAATGGAATGGAATGTTAAATAGAATGTGGAATGCAATGGAATGGAATGTGGAATTGAATAGAATGGAATGTGGAATGGAAAGGAATGGAATGGAATGGAATGTGGAATGGAATGGAATTTGGAATGGAATGGAATGGAAAGGAATGTAATATCGAACGGAATGGAAGTTAACGTGGAATGGAAAGTGGAATGGAATCTAATGTAATGTGGACTGAGACGGAATTGTTTTGAATGGAATGGAAAAGAATGTGGAATTGAATGGAAGGGAATGTGGAATGGAATGTGGAATGGAATTGAAAGGAATGTGGAATGGAATCGAATGGAATGTGGAATACAATTCAATAGAATATGGATTGGAATAGAACGGAATGTTGAATGGAATATGGAATGGAATGGAATGGAATGTGAATGGATTGGAATGTGAATGGAATGGAATGTGAATAGAATGGAATGGAATGGAAAGTGGAATGGATTGTGGAATGAAATTAAATGGATTATGAAGTTGAATGGAATGAAATGTGTAATGGAATGGAATAGAATGTGGAACGGAATGTGAAGTAGAATGGAATGGAATGTGGAATTGAATTGAATGGAAAGTGGAATGGAATGTGAAATGGAAAGGAATGGAATGGAATGGATTCTGGATTTCAATGGAAAGGAAAGGAATGTGGAATGGAATGGAATGGAATGAAATGTGGAATGTGAAATATAATGGAATGTTGAATGGAATGTGGAATGGAATGGAAAGGAATGTGGAATGGAATGGAATGGAATGGAATGGAATGTGGAATGGAATGAAATGTGGAATGTGAAATATAACGGAATGCGGAAAAAAATGGAATGGAATGCAACGAGAAATGGAATAGAAGGTAAAGTGGAATGGAATGGAATGGAATGCGCAATGGAATGTATTGGAATGTGGATGGAATGGAAAGGAATTGAAAGTGGAATGGAAGGGAATGGGAACGGGAAGGGAATGGAGTATAATATGGAATGGAATGCAATGTAAAGAAATGTGAGATGGACGCGAATGGAATGTGGAATGCAATAGAATGGAATATGCTATGGAATGCACTGGAAGGTGGAATGGAATGCAATGGAAAGTGGAATGGAATGGAATTGAATGGAATGGAATGGAATATGGAATGGAATGGAATGGAATGTGGAATGGAATGGATTGGAATGTGGAATTGAATGGAATGGAATGCGGAGTGGATTGTGGAATGTGGAATGGAATGGAATGGAATGGAATGGAATTTGGAACAGAATGGAATGTAATCGAATGTGAAATGAAATTGAATGAGTAATGGAATGGAAAGGAATGTGGAATGGAACTGAGTGGAATGTGGAATTGAATGCGGAATGGAATGGAATGTGGAATGGAATGGAATGCAATGTGGAATGGAACGGAATGGAACGTGGAATGGAATGGAATGGAATACGGAATGGAATGGTATGGAATGTCGAATGGAATGGGATAGAATGAGCAACGGAATGTGGAATGGAAGGGAACGGAATGTGGAATGGAATCGAATGGAATGTGGAGTGGAATGGAATGGAATGGAATGAAATGTGGAATGCAAGTGAATGGTATGTGGAATGGAATGGAATGGAATGTGTAATGGAATGTGGAATGGAATGTGGAATGAAATGTGGAATGGAATACAATGGAATGTGGAATGGAATGAGGAATAGAATGTGGAATGGAATGGAATGGAATGTGGAATGGATCGTGGAATGGAACGTAGAATGGAACTTGGAATGGATAGTGGCATGGAATTTAATGGAACGTGGAATGAATCGTGGACAAGAACGTGGAATTGAAACTGGAATGTAAAGGAATGGAAAATGGAGTGGAACATGGAACGGAACGTGGAATGTAATGGAATGGAATTTGGAATGGAATGGACAGTGGATTTGAATGTAATGGAAGGTGGAATGGAACGGAATCAAAGTGGAATGGAATGGAACTTAGAATGGAGTGGAATGGAACATGGAATGGAAAGTGGAATGGAATGGAAGGAACGTGGAATGGAAAGGAATTAGGAAGGCGATGGAATGGAATGGAATGGAATAGAATGGAATGGAATGGAAATTGGAATAGAATGTAGAATGGGATCTAGAATGGAATGTGGAAAGCAATGGAAAGGAATGGAATGGAATGTAGAATGGAACGTGGAATGGGATGGAAAGTGGAGGGGAATGGAATTCAGAATGCAATTTGCAATGGAATGGAATGGAATGGAATGTGGAATGGGATGGAATGGAAGGGAGTGGAATGTGGAATGGAATGGAATGGAATGAAAAGGAATCTGGAACGGAATGGAATGTGCAATGGAATGGAAAGAATGTGAAATGGAATGGAATGGAATGTGGAATGGAATGCGGAATCGAATGGAACCGAGTGTGTAATAGAATGGAATGGCATATAGACTTCAATGGAATGGAAAGCAATGGAATGTGAAATGGAATGGAATTGAAAGTGGAAAGGAAAATGGAAATGAATGGAATGGAATGTGAAGTAGAATAAGGAATGGAAAGGAATAAAATGTGGAATGGAATTTAATGGAATGTGGAATGGAATGGAATGAGGAAGGGAATGGAATGTGGAAGGGAATGGAATGGAATGGAATGTGGAATGGAATGGAGTGGAAGGTTAAATAGAATGGAATGGAATGGAATTTGGAATGGAATGGAATGGAATGGAAAGTGGAATGGAATGGAATGGAGTGTGGAATAGAACAGAATGTAATGTGGAATGCAATGTCGAATGGAATGGAATGGAAAGTGGAATGGAAGGTGGAATGGAATGGAATGGAATTTAGAATGGAATGTAGAATGCAATGGAATGGGATGTGGAATGGAATGGAATGGTATGAGGATTGCAATGTGCAATGGAATGTGGAATCTAACCGAATGGAATGTGGAATGGAATGGAATGGAATGTGGAATGGGATGGAATGGAAGGGAGTGGAATGTGGAATGGAATGGAATGTAATGAAAAGGAATCTGGAACGGAATGGAATGTGCAATGGAATGGAAAGAATGTGAAATGGCATGGAATGGAATGTGGATTCGTATGGAATCAAGTGTGTAATAGAATGGAATGGCATATGGACTTCAATGGAATGGAAAGCAATGGAATGTGAAATGGAATGGAATTGAAAGTGGAAAGGAAAGTGGAATTGAATGGAATGGAATGTGAAGTAGAATGAGGAATGGAATGGAATAAAATGTGGAATGGAATTTAATGGAATGTGGAATGGAATGGAATGAGGAAGGGAATGGAATGTGGAAGGGAATGGAATGGAATGGAATGTGGAATGGAATGGAGTGGAAGTTTAAATGGAATGGAATTGAATGGAATTTGGAATGGAATGGAATGGAATGGAAAGTGGAATGGAATGGAATGGAGTGTGGAATAGAATTGAATGTAATGTGGAATGCAATGTCGAATGGAATGGAATGGAAAGTGGAATGGAAGGTGGAATGGAATGGAATGGAATTTAGAATGGAATGTGGAATGCAATGGAATGGGATGTGGAATGGAATGGAATGGTATGAGGATTGCAATGTGCAATGGAATGTGGAATCTAACAGAATGGAATGTGGAATGGAATGGAATGGAATGCGAAATGGAATGGAATGGAATGTGGAATGGGATCGATTGGAATGGGATCTGGAATGGAAGGTGGTAAGGAACGTGGAATGGAATCGAACGGAATGTGGAATGGAATGGAATGCAAAATGGAAAGGAATGGAATGTGGAATGGAATCGAATGGAATGGATTCTGGAATGGAATATGGAAAGGAATGAGGAATGGAATGGAATGGAATGTGGAATGGAAAGGAATGGAATGTGGAATGGAATGGAATGGAATGTGGAATGGAATGGAATGAGGAAGGGAATGGAATGTGGAAGGGAATGGAATGGAATGGAATGTGGAATGGAATGGAGTGGAAGTTTAATTGGAATGGAATTGAATGGAATTTGGAATGGAATGGAATGGAATGGAAAGTGGAATGGAATGGAATGGAGTGTGGAATAGAATTGAATGTAATGTGGAATGCAATGTCGAATGGAATGGAATGGAAAGTGGAATGGAAGGTGGAATGGAATGGAATGGAATTTAGAATGGAATGTGGAATGCAATGGAATGGGATGTGGAATGGAATGGAATGGTATGAGGATTGCAATGTGCAATGGAATGTGGAATCTAACAGAATGGAATGTGGAATGGAATGGAATGGAATGCGAAATGGAATGGAATGGAATGTGGAATGGGATCGATTGGAATGGGATCTGGAATGGAAGGTGGTAAGGAACGTGGAATGGAATCGAACGGAATGTGGAATGGAATGGAATGCAAAATGGAAAGGAATGGAATGTGGAATGGAATCGAATGGAATGGATTCTGGAATGGAATATGGAAAGGAATGAGGAATGGAATGGAATGGAATGTGGAATGGAAAGGAATGGAATGTGGAATGGAATGGAATGGAATGTGGAATGGAATGGAATGGAACGTGATGTGGAATGGAATGGAAGGGAATCTGGAATGGAATGTGTAATCAAATGGAATGGAATGGAATGTGGAATGGAATGGAATGGAACGTGATGTGGAATGGAATGGAAGGGAATCTGGAATGGAATGTGTAATCAAATGGAATGGAATGGAATGTGGAATGGAATGGAATGGAATGTTAAATGGAATGGAATGGAATGAGGAATGGAATGGAATGGAACATGGAATGGAAGTGAATGGAAGGGAATGTGGAATGGAATGGAATGGAATGGAGTGTGGACAGGAAAGGAATGGAATGTGGAATGCAAAGTCGAATGGAATTGAATGGAAAGTGGAATGGAATGTCGATTGGAATGGAATGGAATTCCGAATGGAATGTGGAATGGAAAGGAATGGGATGTGGAATGGAATGGAATGTGGAATGGAACGTGCTATGAAATGTGGAATGGAAGAGAATTGAGTTTGGAATGGAATGCAATGGAATGGAATGCTGAATGGAGTGGAATGGAATGTGGAATGGAATTGAATGGAATGGAATATGTAATGGAATCTGGAAAAGAATGTGGAATGAAATGGAATGGAATGTGGAATGGAATGGAATGGAATGTGGAACGGAATGGCATGGAATGGGGTATGGAATGGGTTGGAACGTGGAATGGAATAGAATGGAATGGAACGTGGAATGGAATGGAAAGTGAAATGGAATGAAATGGAAAGTGGAATGGATCTTGGAAAGGAATTTGGAACGGAAAGTGGAAAGGAATGTTGAAGGTCGAATAGAATGGAATGGAATATGGAAGGGAAAGGAATGGAATATGGAATGGAATGGAATGGAATGTGTAATGGAATGGAATGGAATATGAAATGGAATGCAATGGAATGTGCGATGGAATGTGGAACGGAATGGAATACAAGGTGAAATGGAATGGAATGGAGTGTGGAATGGAACATAGAATGGTATGGAATGGAATGGGGAATGGATCATTGAAAGGAATTGAATGGAACGTGGAATGGAATGTGGAATGGAAGGTGAAATGGAACGTGGAATGGAAAGTGGAATGGAAAGTGGAATGTGGAATGGAAAGGAATGAAAATTGGAATGGAATGTGCAATGGAATAGAATGGAATGTGGAATGGAATGTGCAGTGGAATGGAATGTGAAACGGAATGTGCAGTGGGATGGAATGTGGAATGGAATGCAATACAATGTGGAATGGAATGGAATGGAATGGATTGTGGAATGGAATGGAATGGAATGTGGAATGGAACGTTAAATGGAATGGAATGGAATGAGGAATGGAATGGAATGGAACGTGGAATGGAATGGAATGGAATGGAATGTGGAATGGAATGGAATGGAATGGAGTGTGGACTGGAATGGAATGGAATGTGGAATGCAATGTCGAATGGAATTGAAAGGAAAGTGGAATAGAATGTGGCTTGGAATGGAATGGAATTCAGAATGGAATGTGGAGTGGAATGGAATTGGATGTTCAATGGAATGGAATGTGGAAAGGAACGTGCAAAGAAATGTGGATTGGAACAGAATTGAGTGTGGAATGGAATGGAAAGGAATGCAAAATTGAATGAAAAGGAATGTGGAATGGAATCAAATGGAATGGAATGTGTAATGGAATCTGTAAGGGAATGAGGAATGAAATGGAATGGAATGTGGAATGAAATGGAATGGAATGTGGAACGGAATGGAATGGAACGTGGAATGGAAATTGGAATGGATTGGAAAGGAATGTGGAATGGAATGGAATGGAATGATGAATGGAATGTTGAATCTAATGCAATGAAATTTGGAATGGAATGTGGAATGGAATGTGGAACGGAGTTGAATGGAATGTGGAGTGGATTGGAATTGAATGTGGAATGAGATGGAAGAGAATGTAGAATGGAATGGAATGGAATGTGGAATGGGATGGAAAGGAATGTGGAATGGAATGGAATGGAATGAAATGTGGAATGCAAAGGAATGAAATGGAAAGGAATGTGGAAAGTAACGGATTTGAATATGGAAAGGAAAGTGGATTTGAATGGAATGGAATGGAATGTGGCAAGGAATGGAATGGAATTTGGAATGGAATGTGGAATGTAGTGGAATCTAATGTGGAATGGAGAGTGGAATGGAATGGAAAGGAATGTGGAATTGAATGGAAATGAATCTGGAATGGAATTCAGTTGAATGGAATTTGGACTGGAACGGAATGGAATGGAATGTGGAATGGAATGGAATGGAATGTGGAATGGAATGGAATGGAATGTTTACTCAAAAGTGTAATGGAATATGGAAATGAATAGATTGGAATGTGGAATGGAATGGAATGGAATGGAATGTGGAATGGAAAGGAATGGAATGGAATGGAATGTTGAATGGAATGGAATTGAATGTGGAATGGAATGGAGTGGAATCTGGAATGGAATGGAATGGAATAGAATGGAATGTGGAATGGAATGTGGAAAGGAATGGAATGGAATGGAATGTGGAATGGAATGGAATGGAATGTGGAATGCAATGGAATATGGAATGGAATGGAATGAATGGAATTGAATGGAATCAAATGGAATGGAAGAGAATGGAATGGAATTGAATATAAATGAATGGAATGTGGCATGGAATGCGGAATGGAATCCTCAATGGACTGTGGAATGGAATGCAATGTGGAATGGAACGTGGAATGTAATGGAATGGAATGTGCAATGGAATGTGGAATGTAATGGAATGGAATGTGTAATGGAATGGAATGGAATGTGAAATGGAGCGTGAAATGGAATGGAATGGAATGGAATGTGGAAGGGGATGTCGAATGGAAGGTGGAATGGAATTGAATGGAATTTATTGGAATGTGGAATGGAATGTGGAATGGAATGCGGAATGTAATGGAATAGAACGTGGAGTGGAATGTGGAATGGATTCAAAAGGACTGTGGAATGGAATGGAATGGAACGTGGAATGGAGTGTGGAATGCATTGGAAAGGAATGTGGAATGCATTGGAATGGAATGTGGAATGGAATACAATGGATTTTATAATGGAATGGAATGCAAAGGAATGTGGAATGGTAAGGAATGGACTGGAATGGACTGTGTAATTGAAAGGAATGGAATGGAGTAGAATGTGGAATGGTATGGAATTGATTGGAATGCAATGTGTAATGGAAAGGAATGGAATGGAATGGAATGTGGAATGGAATGGAAAGGAATGTGGAATGGAATGTGGAATGGAATGGAATGGAATGGAATGGATTGTGGAATGGAATGGAATGGAATGGATTGAAATTGAATATGGAATGGAATGGAATGTGGATTGGAATGGATTGTGTAATAGAATGGAATGGAATGTTGAATGGTATGTGGAATGGAATGGAATTCAATGTGGAATTCAATGTGGAATGGATTGGAATGGAATGGAATGGAATCGATTGTAGAATGGATTGGAATGAAATGTGGTATGGAATGGAATGGAATGTGAAATGGAATGTGGAAAGAATGGAATGGAAGATGGAATGGAATGTGGAATGGAATCTGGAATGGAATGGAATAGAATGGAATGGAATGGAATGTGGAATGGAATTGAATTTAATGTTGAATGGAATGGAAGGGAATGGAATGGAATTTGGAATGGAATGCAATGGAATGTGGAAAGGAATGGAATGGAATGTGGAATGGAATGGAATGGAATGAAACGTGGAATGGTATGTAATAGAAAGTAGAATGCAAAGTAATAGATTGTGGAATGCAATGGAATGGAATGAAATGTTGAATGCAAAGGAATGGAATGGAATGGAATGGGTAATGGAATGGAATTGAATGTGGAATGGAATTTCGAATGGAATGGAATGTGGACAGAATACAATGGAATGCGGAATGGAATGTGGAATATAGTGGAATGGAATGTGGTATGGAGTGTGGAATGGAATGGAAGGAATGTGGAATGGAATGGAATGGAATATGGAAGGGAACTGAATGCAATTGAATGTGGACTGAAATATAACGGAATGGAATGGAATGGAATGGAATGTGCCTTGGAATGTGAAAAGGATTGTGCAATGGAATCTGGAAAGGAATGAGGAATAGAATGGAATGGAATGGAATGGAAAGGAATGTGGAATGGAGTGTGGAATGCAATGCAATGCGGACTGGAATTGAATGGAATGGAATGGAATACGGAATGGAATGCAATGGAATTTGGACCGGAATGGAATGGAATGGAATGGAATGTGGAAAGAAATGGAATGGAATGTGGAATGGAATGTGAAATGGAATAGAATGGAAGGTGGAATGGAAGGGAATGGAATGTAATGGAATGTGGAATTGAATGGAATGGAACGTGGAATGGAAATTGGAGTGCAATGGAAAGGAATGTGGAATAGAATGGAATGCAATGTGGAATGCATTGGAATGTAATGGAATGTGGACTGCAATGCAATGAAATCGAATGCAATGTGGAATTGAATGGAATGTGGAATGGAATGGAATGGAATGGAATGTGGAATCGAAGGGAATAGAATTTAATACAATGTGGAATGGAATGGAAAAGAATATGGAATGGAACATGGAATGAAATGGAAAGGAAAGTGGGATGAAATGTGCAATGGAACGTGGAAACGAATGGAATGGAATATGGAATGGAATGGAATGGAAAGGAATGTGAAATGGAATGGAATGGAGTGTGGAATGTAATGGAAAGAAATGAAGAAATGTGGAATGGAATGGAATGGAATGTCGAATGAAATGTGGAACGGAATTCAATGGAATAGGGAATGGAACATGGAATGGAAAGGAATGTGGATTGCGATGGATTGGAATTGAATGGAATGTGGAATGAAATAGAATGGAATGTGGAATGGAATGGAATGGAATGGAATGTAGAATGGAATGAAATGGAATTTGGAAAGGTATAAGAAAAGGATCGTGGAATGGAATGGAATGGAGGATGGAATGGAACGGAATGGATGATGGAATGGAATGGAATGGAAAGTGGCATGGAATGGAACGTGGAATGGAATGGAATGGAAAGTGGCATGGAATGGAACGTGGAATGGAATGGAATGGAAAGTGGAATGAAATGGAATTGAATGAAATGTGGAAGGGAATGGAATGGAATGTGGAATGGAATGGAATGGAATGCGAATGGAATGGAATGTGGAATGGAATAGAGTGAAATGTGGAATGCAATGGAATGAATATGGAATGCAATGGAATGGAATGGAATGTGGACTGGAATATGGAATATAATGGAATGTGGAATGGAATCTAATGGAAAGGATTGGAATTTAGTATTGAATGGAATGTGGAATGGAATGGAATTCAATGTGGAATGTAAAGTTGAATACAATGGAATGTGGAATGGAGTGGAATGCAAAGTGGAATGGAATGGAATTGAATGTGGAATGGAATGAGGAATGGAATGGAATGGAATGTGGAATGGAATGGAATGGAATTGAATGTGAAATGGAATGGAATGGCATGTGAAATGGAAACAGAGTGAAATGTGAAATTCAAATAGAATGGGATATGGAATGGAATGGAATGGAATGTGGAATGGAATGGAATGGAATGTTGAATGGAATATGATATGAAATGGAGTGGAATGTGGAATGGAATGTGAAATGGAATGGAATGGAATGTGGAATGGAATGGAATGGAATGTCGAAAGGAATGGAGTGGAATGGAATGTGGAATGCAATGAAATGGAATTGAATGGAATGGAATGTGGGACGGAATGGAATGCAATGTGGAATTGAATGTGGAATGGAATGGAATGGAATGTGGAATTGAAAGTGGATTTGAATGGAATGGAATGTGGAACGGAATGTGGAATGAAAACGGGTATGGAATGGAATGGAACAGAATGGAATGAGGAATGGAATGTGGAATGTAAGATGGAATGGAACGGAATGGAATGGAATGGAATGTGGATTGGAATGGAAAGGAATAGAATGTGAAATGGAATTTGGAATGGAACGTGGAACGGAATTGAATGGAATGGAATGTGGAATGGAATGGAAATCAATCTGGAAAGGAATGGAATGGAATTGAATGGAATGTGAAATGGAATGGAGTGGAATGGAACGGAAAACAGAATGGAATGCAGTGGAATGTGTAATAGAATGGAATGGAATGGAATGGAATGTGAAATGGAATGGAATGGAATGTGGAATGGAACGGAATGCAATGTGGAATGGAATGTGGGAAGGAATGGAAAGGAATGCGGAATGCAATGGAATAGAATGTGGAATGGAATGGAATGGAATGTGGAATGGAATCTAAAGGAATGTGGAATGGAATGGAATTGAATTTCCAATGGAATGCAATGGAAAGGAAAGGAAGGTGGAATGCAATGGAATGGAATTTGGAATGTAATTGAATAGAATATGGAATGGAATGTAACGTGGAATAGAATGGAATGGAATGTGGCAACGAATAGAATGTAATGTGAAATGGAATTTCAAAAGGAATGGAATGGATCGTGGAATGGAATATTGAATGGAATTGAATGTGGAATTGAATGGAATGTGGAATAGAATGTAGAATGCAATGCAATGGGGAATGGAATGGAATGGAACATGGAATGGAATGGAATGGAACGTGGAATGGAAAGTGGAAAGGAACGTGTAATGGAATGTGGAATGGAATGTGGAAAGGAAACTGGAATGGAATGAGGAATGGAATGTGGAATGGAACGTGGAATGGAATGTATAATGGAATGCTGAATGGAATGGAATGGAATGTTGAATGGAATGCAACATGAAATGGAAAGGAACGTGGAATGGAAAGGAAAGGAAAGTGGAATCGAATGCAATGGAATGTGGAATGCAATAGTATGGAAAGTGGAATGGAGTGGAATGCAACGTGGAATAGAATGTGGAATGGAATGGAGCGAACTAGAATGCAAATTGGAATGGAATGAATCGTGAAATGGAAAGGAAATGAATGTGGAATGGAATGTGAAATGGAATGGAATCTGAAATGGAAATAGAATGGAATGGGAAATGGAAATAAAATTGACTGTGGAAGAGAATGGAATGGAATGTGGAACGGAATGGAATGGAATGGAATGGGACATGGAATGGAATTGAATGGAATGTGGAAAGGAATGTGTAATGGAATGGAATGGAATGTTGAATGGAATGGAATGGAATGTTGAATGCAATGGACTGGAATGGAATGTGGAATGGTATCAAATGGAATCGAATGAAATGGAATGTGGAATGGAATGAAATTGTGTTAGGAACAGAATGGAATGCAATGTGGAATGGAAAGTGGAGTGAAACGGAATGGAATGTGGAATGGAATGTGGAATGGATAGTGGAATGCAATAGAATGGAACGGAACAGAATGTCGAATGGCATGTGGAATGGAACGTGTAATGGAATAGAATGTAACAGACTGGAATCTGGAATGGAATGCGGTATGGAAAGTGGATTGGAATGGATTGGAATGGAAAGGAATGTGGAATGGATTGTGCAATGAAACTTAGAATGGAATGGAAAGGAATGTAGAATGTAATGTGGAATAGAATGGAATGGAATGCAAAGAATGTAATGTGGAATGGAATGGTAAGGATTGTGGTATGGAATGGAATGTGGAATGGAAGGGAAATGAATGGAATCGAATGGAATGGAATGCAGAATGGAATGTGGAATGGAATGGAATGGAATGGAATGGAATGTGGAATGAAATGTGGAATGAAATCTGGAATGGAATGTGGAATGGTATGAAATGGAATTGAATGTGGAATGGAATGTGGATTGGAATGTGGAATGGAATGGAGCATGGAATGGAACGTGGAATGGAATGTATAATGGAACGTGGAAACGAATGGAATGCAATGGAATGGAAAGTGGAATGGAAAGAAATGCAATGCAATTTAATGTAGAATGGAATGGAATGGAATGGAATGTAGATTGTAATGTGGAATGGATTGGAATGGAATATGGAATGGAATGTGGAATGGAACGGAATGTGAATTGCAATGGAATGTAAACGAATGGAAAGTAATGGAATGTGGAATGGAATGGAATATGGAATGGAATGGAATATGAAATGGAATGGAATGGAATGGAATTGAATGTGGATTGGAATGGAATGTGGAATGGGATGGAATGGAATGTGGAATGGAGTGGAATGGAATGGAATGGAAAGGAATATGGAATGCAATGGAAGGGAATAGAACGGAAAGTGGAATGGAAAGGAATGGAATGTGGAGTGGAAAGGAATGGAATGGAATATGGAATGCAATGGAATGGAATGGAATGGAAAGTTGAATGGAGAGGAAGGGAATGTGGAAAGTAATGGAATGTTGAATGGAATGGAATGTGGAATGGAATGGAATGTGGAATGGAATGGAATGTGGAATGGAATGGAATGGAATGTGGAATGGAACGGAATGGTATGTGGAATGGAACGGAATGGAATGGAATGGAATGTGGAATGGAATCGAATGGGATATGGAATGCAAGGGAATGGAAAGCAATGGAATGAGCAATGGGATGGAATGGAATGTGGAATGGAAGGGAATGGAATTGAATGGAACGTGGATTGCAGTGGAACGGAATATGGAATGGAAGATAGGATGGAATGGAATGGAATGTGGAATGGAACATGGAATGCAATGAAATGGAACGTGGAATGGAATGGAAAGTAATGTGAAAAGAAATGATGAATGGAATTGAATAGAATGGAATGGAATGTTGATTGTAATGGAATGGAAAGTGGAATGGAATGTGGAAAGGAATGGAATGGAACGTAGAATGGAATGCGGAACTGAATGGAATGGAATGTGGAATGGAATGGAATGCAACGTGGAATGGAATGTGCAATGGAATGTGAAATGGAATGGAATGGATAGTGGAACGGAATGAGGAATGGAACATGGAATGGAATGGAATGAAACATGGAATGGAACGTGGAATGAAACGTAGAGTGGAACGTGTAATGGAAAGTGAAATGGATCATAGAATGGAATGCGGAATGGAACGTGGAGTGGAATGGAATGTAATGGAATGTGGAATGGAATGGAATGGATTGTGGAATGGAGTGGATATGGAATGTGGAATAAAATGAATTTTAATGTGGAAAGGAATAAATTGGAAGGGAACGAATTGGAATGTGGAATGGAAGGGAGTGGAACGTGGAATGTAATGTGGAATGGAATGTGGAGTAGAATGGATTGGACTGTGGCATGGAATGGAAAGGAATGGAAAGTTAAATGGAAAGGAATGGACTGTGGAATGGAATTGTGTCGAATGTGGATTGGAATGTGGAATGGAATGGTATGGAATGTGGAAGGGAAAGGAATGGAACGTCTAATGGCATGTGGAATGCAATGGGGAAAGAAATGTAATGGAATGTGGAATGGAATGAGGAAAGGAACATGGAATGGAATGGAAAGGAACGTGGAATGGAATGTGGAATGGAGTGTGGAATATAATGGAATGGAATGGAACGGAATGTGGACTTGAATAGAGAGGAATGTAACGGAATTTGGAATGGAATGTTAAGAAGTGTGGAATGGAATGAAATGGAATGTGGAATGGAATGTGGAATGGACTGGAAAAGAATGTGAAATGGAAAGGAATGGAAGGTGGAATGGAATGGAATGTGGAATGCGTTGAAATGGAAAGGAATGTGGATTGCAATTGAATGGAAAGGAATGTGGATTGCAATGGAATGGAAAGGAATGGAATGTGGATTGGAATGGAATGGAATGGAATATAAAAGGGAATGGAATGGAATGTGGAATAGAAGGGAATGGAATGGAAAGGAATGTGGAATGGAAAGGAATGAAATATGGAATGGAATGAGGAATGGAAAGGAAAGGAATGAGGAATGGAACGTGGAAAGGAATGGAATGGAACGCGGAATGGAATTGAATGGAATGTGTAATGAAAAGAGGAATGGAATGGTAAAGAATGAAATGGAATATGGAACGTAATGGAATGGAATGTGGAATGCTATGGAGTGGAATGTGGAATGGAATGTGGAATGTAGTGGAATCGAATGTGGAATGGAGTGTGGAATGGAATAGAAAGGAACGTGGAATGGAATGGAATGGAATCTGCAATGGAATGGAATTGAATGGAATGAGGAATGGAATGTGGATTGGAATGTTGAATGGATTTCAATGGAATGTGGAATGGAAGGGAATGCAATGTGGAATGGAACGGAATGAAATGTGGAATGGAGGGAATGGAAGGCGGAATGCAATGGAATGGAATGTGGAATTGAATGGAATCGAATGGAATGTGGAATGGAAGGGAATGGAATGTGGAATGCAATGGAATTTGGAATGGAATGGAATGGAATGGAAAGTGAAATGCAATTGAATCAAATGTGGAATGGAATGGAATAGAACGTGGAATGGAATGGAATGGAACAGAATGTGGAATGGAATGGAATAGAATGTGGAATGGATTAGAATGTAATGTGGAATGGAATGGAATGGAATGGAATATGGAATGGAATGGAATGGAATGTGCAAAGGAATGTGGAATGGAATGCAATTTGGAATGGAGTGGAATGGAATGGAATGTGGAATGGAATGGAATGGAATAGAATGTGAAATGCAATGGAATTGAATGTGAAATGCAATGGAATGGAATGTGAAATTGTAAGGAATGGATTGTGGAATGGAATGGAATAGAAGGTGGAAAGGAATTTGAAATTGAAGGCAATGGAATGTGGAATTGAATGAAGAATGGAATGGAATGTGGAAAGGATAGGAATGGAAACTGCAATGGAATGGAATGGAATTTGGAATCGAATGGAATTGAATGGAATGTGGAATGGAATGGAAGGTAATGGAATAGAATGGAATGGTATGTGGAATGGAAAGGAATGGAATATGGTATGTAAAGTGTAAAGGAATTGAACGGTATGTGGAATGGAACGTAGAAAGAATGGAATGAAACCTGGAATGGAATGGAATGGAATGTGTAATGGAATGAGGAATGAAATGGAACGGAATGGAATGGAATGTGGAATGGAATGGAATGGAATGTAGAATTGAATGTTGAGTGGAATGGAATGGAATGTTAAAAGGAATGTGGAAGGAATGGAATGGAATCAGGAGTGGAAAGGAATGGAACGATTAATGGAATATGGAATGAATTGTGGAATGGAATGGAATGGAATGTGGAATGGAATGTGGAATGGTATGTGGAATGGAATGCAATAGAACGTGGAATGGAATGAGGCGGGGAAAGTGGAATGGAATGGAATGGAAAGTGGAATGGAACGTGGAATGGGACTTGGAATGGAAAGTGTAATGGAATGGAACGTGCAATGAAATGGAATTGAAAGTGGAATGTAATGGAACAGAGGGTGAAGTGGAGAGGAATGGAAAGTGGAATGGAATGTGGAATGCAATGGAATGGAATGTTGAGAGGAATGGAATGGAATGTTGAAAGAAATGTTAAATAGATTGTGGAATGGAATGGAATGGAATGGAATGTGGAATGGAACGTGTAATGGAACCTGGAATAGAGTGGAATGGAATATGGAATGGAATGTGGAATGGCATGGAATGGAAAGTGGAATGGAATGGAATATGGAATGGAATGAAATGGAATGTGGAATGGAATGGAATGGAAATTGGAATGGAATGTGGAATGGAATAGAATGGAAATGAATGTTGAATGGAATGTGAAATGGAATGGAATGGAATGCGGAATGGAATGGATTGGAATGGAAAGTTGAATGGAAAGGAATGGAATGTGGAATAGAATGGAATCGAAAGTGAAATGGGATTGAATGGAATGGAATGGAATGTGGAATGGAATGGAATGGAATATGGAATGGAATGGAATGGAACGTGGAATGGAATGGAATAGAATGAAAATTCGAATGGAAAGGAATGGAATGTGGAATGGAAGTTAATGGAATGGAAAGTCGAATGGAATGGAATTGAAAGTTCAATGGAAGGGAATGGAATGGAATGGAATGTGAAATGGAATGGAATGGAATATGGAAAGGAATGTGGAAAGGAATGGAATGGTATGTGGAATGAAACGTGGAAGGGAATGGAACGGAACGTGGAATGGAATGGAATGGAATGTGTTATGGAATGAGGAATGGAATGGAATAGATTGGAAAGGAATTTGGAATATAATGGAATAGAATGTGGAATGGAAAGTGGAATGGAATGGAAAGGAATGTGGAAAGGAATGTGGAACAGAATGGCATAGAATGTGGAATGGAATGGAATTTAACGTGGAACTGAATGTGGAAGGAAAAGTGGAATGTAATGGAATGGAATGTGAAATGGAATGGGGAATGGAACGTGGAATGGAGTGGAATGGAAGGTGAAATGGAATGAGGAATGGAGTGGAATGCAATGTGGAATCGAATGCGGAATGGAATGGAATGAAATGTGGAATGGAATGTGGAATAAAATGCAATGGAACGTGGAATGGAATAAGGAATGGAATGTGGAATGGAATGAGGAATGGAACATGGAATAGAAGATGGAATGGATCGTGGAATGGAACGTGGAATAGAATGAGGAATGGAACATGGAATAGAAGATGGAATGGATCGTGGAATGGAACGTGGAATGGAATGTGGAATGGAATGGAATGAAAAGTGGAATGGAAAGTGGAATGGAATATGGAATGGAATGGAGTGGAACGTGGAATGGAATGAGGAAAGGAAAGTGGAATAGAATGCAATGGAACGTGGAATGCATCATGGAAAGGAATGAGGAATGGAACGCGGAATGGAAGGTGGAATTGAAAGTGGAATGGAATGGAACGTATAATGGAGTGGAATGGAACCTGGAATGGAATGTGGAATGCAATGGAAAGGAATGGAATGTTTAAAAGAATGGAATGGAATGGAAAGTGGAATGGAACGGAATAGAATGGAATGGAATGTTGAATGGTATTTGGAATAGAAAGCAATGTAATGTGGAACAGAAGGCAGTGATGGAATGGAATGGAATGGAATGTGAAATGTAATGGAATGGAATGGAATGTTTAATGGAATGAAATGTGGAACGGAATGGAATGGAATGTGGAATGGAATGGAATGGAATGGAATGTGGAATGGAATGGAATATGTAATGTGGAATAGAATGGAATGAGGACTGGCATGTAATAGAATGGAATGTGGAATGCAAAGGAATGGAATGGAATATGGAATGGAATGGAATGGAATGTGGGATGGAATGTGGAATGGAAAGGAATGGAATGTGGAATTGAATGGAAAGGAATGGAATGGAATTTGGTATGGAATGGAATGGAAAGTGGAATGGAATGTAATGCAATACAATGTGAAATGGAATGGAATTGAATGTGGAATTGAATGGAATTAAATATGGAATGGAATGGAAAGGAATGGAATGTGAAATGGAATGTAATGGAATGTGAAATGGAATGGAAAGGAATGTGGAATGGAATGGAATGGAATGTGGAATAGAATGTGGAATGGAATGTGGAATGGAATGGAATGGAAAGTCGAATGGAATGGAATGTGGAATATGGAATAGAATGGAATACAGAATGGAATGGAATGGAATGTGGAATGCAATGGAAAGCAACGGAATATGGAATGTGGAACGGAATGAAATGGAATGTGGAATGGAATGTGGAATGAAATGTGGAATGCAATGTGGAATAGAATGGAATGGAATGTGGAATGGAATGTGGAATGGAATGGAATGCAAGTGAAATGGAATGGAAAGGAATGTGGAATGGAATGAAATGTAATTTGGAATGGAACGGAATGGAATGTGGAATGGAGTGGAATTTAACGCAATGTGATATGGAATGGAACGAAATGTGGAATGGAATGGAATGGAATTTCCAATGGAATGAAATGGAATGTGGAATGGAATGTGGAATGGAATGGAATGTCATGTGGAATGAAATGGAATGGAATGTGGAATGGAAAGAAGAATGGAACGGAATGGAATGTGGAATGGAATATAATGGAATGTGGAATGGAATGGAATGGAATCTGGAATGGAATGGAATGGAATGGAATGTGGAATGGAAGGGAATGCAATATGGAATGGAATGGAATGGAATTGAATGTGGAATGGAATCTTAAGCAATGTAATGGTATGTGGAATGCAATGAGGAATGGAATATAATGACATGTAGAATTGGATTAAGAGTGCAATGGAATGGAATGTGGAATGGAATGGAGTGGAATTTAGAAAGGAACGCTATGGAATGGAATGTGGAATGGAAAGGAATGGAATGTAATATGGAATCGAATGGTATTGAATGGAAATTGTAATGGAAGGGAAAGGAATGTGGAATGGAATGGAATGGAATGTGGAATGCAATGGAAAGTAATGGAATGTGAAATGGAACGGAATGGAATGTGGAATGGAATTGAATGGAATTTGGCATGGTATGGAATGGAATGGAATTGAAAGTGGAATATAATGGAATGTGGAATGGAAGGGAATGGAATATGGAATCAAATTGAATGGAATTTGGAAGGGAATGAGGAAAGGATTGGAATGGAATGTGGAATGGAAAGTGGAGTGGAATGGATGGAATGGAAAGGAATGTGGAATGGAATGGAATGGAATGTGGAATGGAATGTGGAATGAAACGTGGAATGGAACGGAATGCAACGTGGAATGGAAAGAGGAAGGGAACATGGAAGGGAATGGAATGGAACTTGGAAACAAACGTGTAATGGAAGGTGGAATGGAATGGAATGGAACGTGGAATGGAATATGGAATAGAATGGAATCTAATGGAATGAAATGCGGAATGGAAGGTGGAATGAAATTTGTAATGGAAAGTGGAATAGAATGGAATGGAAAGTGGAATGGAATGTGGAATGGAATGGAAGGTAACGTGGAATAGAATAGAATGGAATGTGGTGTGGAATGGAATGGAATTTGGAATGGAATGGAATTTCGAATGTTGAATGGAATGGAATGTAGAATGGAATGGAATGGAAGGTGGAAAGGAATGGAATGGAATGGAATGGAATTTGGAGTGGAATATAATGGAAAATGGAAATGAATGTTATGGAAATCAATGTCAAATTGAATAGAATGGAATGTGGAATGGAATGGATTGGAATGTGGAATGGAAAGGAATGGAATGGGGAAAAGTAAACAATGGAGTGTGGAATGCAATGTGGAATGGATTGGAAACGAATCCAAGGTGGAATGGAAAGGAATAGAATGTGGAATGGAGTGGAATGGAATATGGAATGCGATGAGGAAAGTAATGTAATGAAATGTGGAATTGAATGTGTGATGGAATGGAATGGAATGCAATAGAACGTGGAATGGAATTGTATGTCATATGGAATTGAATGGAATGGAAAGCTATGTCAAATGGAATGGAATGGAATGTGGAATGCAATGGAATGGAATGGAATGCGAAATGAAATGGAATTGCGTGTGAAATTGAATGGAATGTAATGAGGAATGGAATTTAATGGAATGTGGAATGAAACGTGGAATGGAATGGAATGGAATGAGGAATGGAATGTGGAATGGATTGGAAAGGAATGTGGAATGGAATGGAATGTGGAATGCGGAACAGAATTGAATGTGGAACTGAATGAAATGTAATATGGAATGCAATGGAAATGAATGGAATGTAGAATGGAATGGAATGGAATGAAATGAAATGTGAAATGGAATGGAATGTGGAACGTGGAATGGAAAGGAATGGAATGTGAAATAAAATGTGGAATGGAAAGGAATGGAATGGAAGGTGGAATGGAATGTGGAATGGAAAGTGGAATGAAATGGAAAGGAATGTGGAATTGAATGTCGTATGCAATGGAATGGAATGTGCAATGCAATGGAATGAAATGTGAAATGGAAAGTGGAATGGAATGGAATGGAATGTGGAATGAAATAGAAAGGAATGGAATGGAATGGAATGTGGAATGGATATTGCAATTCAATGGAATGGAAAGTGGAATGGAATGTGGAATGGAATGGAAAAGCATGTCGAATGGAATGTGAAATGGGTTAGAAAGGAATGTGGAATGAAATGTAATGTGAAATTGAACGTGGAATGGAATGGAATGGAAGGTGGAATGGAATTTGGAATGGAATGGAATGGAATGTGCAATGGAATGGAATGGAATGTGGAATGGAATTGAATGGAATGGAACACAATGGAATGCAAAGTGGAATGGAATGGAAAGTGGAATGGAATGTGGAGTGGAATGCAATGGAATGTGGAATGGAATGTGGATTGTAAACGAACGGAAAGTGGAATGGAATGTGGAATGGAATGGAATGTGGAATGGAATGGAATGGAACGTGGAATGTCACGGAATGGATTTGGAATGGAACGTGGAATGGAATGGAATAGAATTCAGTGGAATGGAATGTGGAATGGAAGGTGGAATGGAATGTGGAATGGAACGTGGAATGGAAAGGAATGGATCATGGAATGGAAAGGAATGGATGGCGGAATGGAATGGAACATGGAATGGAATGGAATGGAATGGAATGGAATGTGGAATGGAAACGAATCTAATGGAATGTGGAAAGGAATGGAAGGTAATGGAATGGATTGTGAAATTTAATGGAATGGAATGGAATGTGAAATGGAATGGCATGGAATGCAATGGAATTTCGATTGGAATGGAATGTGGAATGGAATGGAATGCAATGTGGAAGGGAATGGAATGGAATTTGGAATGGAATTTGGAATGGAATGGAGTGTGGAATGGAATATGGAAAGTAATGGCATGTGGAAAGGCATGGAATGCATTATGGAATGGAATGGAAAGGAACTTGGAGTGGAATGGAATGGAAAGGGATGTGGAATGGAATGTGGAATGGAAAGGAGTGGAAACTGGAATGGAATTGAATGAAATGTGAAATGGAAAGTGGAATGCAATGGAACGAAAAGTAGAATGGAAAGTGGAATGGAATGGAATGGAATGTGGAATGGAATGGAATGGAATGTCGAATGGAATGGAGTGGAATTGAATGTGAAATGCAAAGGAATGGAATGGAGTGGAATGGATTTGAATGAAATGTGCAATGGAATGGAATGGATTGTGGAATGGAATAGAATGGAATGTGGATTGGAAGGTGGAATGAAATGGAATGGAATGTGGATTGGAAAGTGGAATGGAATGGATTGGATTGTGGAATGGAATGCGGAATGCAATATAATGGAATGTGCAATGGAAAGGAATTGAATGTGCAATGTAATGGAATGTGGAATGCAATGGAATGGAACTGAATGGAATGGAATTTGGAATGGAAAGTGGAATGTAATGGAATGGAAAGTGGAATGGAATTTGAAATTGAATGTGGAATGGAACGTGGAATGCATCGGAATGGAACGGAATGGAATGTGGAAAGGAATGTGGAATGGAACGTGGAATGGAATGGAATGGAGTGGAATGGAATGGAATTTGGAATGGAAAGTGGAATTGAACGTGGAATGGAATGGAAAGGAATGTGGAATGGAATGTGGTATGGATTGGAATGGAATGTGGAAAGGAATGGAGTGGAATGTGGAATGGAACGTGGAATGGATTGGAATGGAATTTGGAATGGAAGGTGGAATGGAATGGTATGGTATAGGCAATGGAATGGAATGAAATGTGGAATGGAATGGAAAGGAATGGAATGTGGACTACAAAGTAATGGTATGGAAAGGAATGGAATAGAATGTGGATTGGAAAGTGGAATGGAATGGAAAGGAATGTGGAATTTAATGTGCTACGGAATGCAAAGGAATGTGGAATGAAATGGAATGGAATGTGGAACGGAATGGAATGGAATGGGATGTGGAATGCAATGAAAAGGAATGGAATGGAATGGAATGTGGAATGGAATGGAATGGGGAATAGAATGTGGAATAGAACGTTGAATGGAATGGAACGGAATATTATGGAAAGTTCATCGGAATGTGGAGCAGAAAGTGTAATGGAATGTAAAGGAAGGTGGAATGCAAAGTGGAATGGATGGGAATGGCATGTGGAATGGAATGGAATGGAATGTGCAATGGAATGGAATGGAAAGTGGAATGGAATGGACTGCAAAGTGGAAAGGAATGGAATGGAATGTGGAACGGAATGCAGAGGAATGGGTAGTGGAATGTGGAATAGACTGGAATTAAATGGAATGGAATGTGGAATGGAATGGAATGGAATGGGGAATGGAATGGAATTTGAAATGGAAATACAATGGAATGTGGAATGGTATGGAATGAAGTGTGGAATGGAATGGAATGGAATGTGGAATATAATGAGGAATGGATTGCGGAATGGAATGGAATGGAACTTGGAATGAAACGTCGAATGGAACGTGGAGTGGAACGTGGAATGGAAAGTGGAATGGAATGTGAAATTGAATGTGGAATGGAACGTGGAGTGGAAAGTGGAGTGGAAAGTGGAATGGAATGGAGTAGAACATAGAATGGAAAGCAAGGTTGAATGGAATGGAATGCAAAGTGGAAAGGAATGGAATGGAACGTTGAATGCAATGGAAAGGAAAGAGAAATGGAATGGGAACGTGTAATGGAATATGGAATGGAATGGAATGGCAGGTAGAATGGAATGTGGAATTGGAAGGAATGCAATGTGGAATGGGATGGAATGCAATGTGGAATGGAATGTGGAACGCAATGGAATGGAACGTAGAATAGAATGAGGAATGGAACTTTGAATGGAAAGGAATGGAATGTGGAATGGAATGGAATGGAATGTCGAATCGAATGGACTGGAATTGAATATGGAATGCAATGGAATGGAAAGAAATGGAATGTGGAATGGAATGGAATGGAATGTGGAATGGAACGTGGAATGGAATGGAATGGAACATGGAATAGACTGTAGAACGAAATGGAATGGAACATGGAATGGAAAGTGGAATGGAATGTTGAATGGAAATTGGAATGGAATGTGGAATAGAAAGGAATGGAATGTGGAATGTAATGTGGAATGTAATGGAATGGAACATGGAATAGACTGTAGAACGGAATGGAATGGATCGTGGAATGGAAAGTGGAATGGAATGTGGAATGGAAATTGGAATGGAATGAGGAATGGAATGGGATGTGGAATGGAATGGAATGGAATGTGGAAAGTCATGAGGAATGGATTGCGGAATGGCATGAGGAATGGAACGCGGAGTGGAATGTATTGGAACGTGGAATGGAACGTCAAATGGAACGTGGACTGGAACGTGGAATGGAAAGTGGAATGGAAACTGAAATGGAACGTGGAATGGAACATGGAGTGGAACGTGGAATGGAAAGTGGAATGGAATGGAATGGAACACGGAATGGAATGGAAGGTGGAATGGAATGGAATGGAATGTGGAAAGGAATGGAATGGAATGTGGAATGGAATGGAAACGAAAGAGAAATGGAATTGAACGTGGAATGGAATGTGGAATGGAATGGAATGGAATGTGGAAATGAATGAGGAATAGAAAGGAATGGAACGTGAAACGGAATGGAACGTGGAATGGAGTGGAATGGAATGTGAAATGGAACTTGGAATGGAATGGAATGGAATGATGGAATGGAATGGAATGGAATGGAATGGAATGGAATGGAATGTTTAATGGAATGAAATGGAATGTGGAATAGAATGTGGAATGGAATGGAATGTGGAATGGAATGTTGAATGGAATGGAATGCAACGTGGAATGGAATGTGGAATGAAATGTGGAATGGAAAGGAATGCAACGTGAAATGGAAAGAGGAAGGGAACGTGGAAGGGAATGGAATGGAACGTGGAAACGAACGTGCAGTGGAAGGTGGAATGGAATTGAATGGAACGAGGAATGGAATGTGGAATAGAATGGAAACGAATGGAATGAAATGCGGAATGGAATGTGGAATGGAATTGAACGTGGAATGGAATGTGGAATAGAATGGAATCGAATGGAATGAAATGCGGAATGGAATGTGGAATGGAATTTGTAGTGAAACGTGGAATAGAATGGAATGGAATTTGCAATGGAATGGAATGGAAAGTTGAATGGTATGTGGAATGGACTGGAATTGAATGTGGAATTGAATGAGGAATGGATTGGAATGGAATGGAATGGAATGGAATGTGGAATGGAACATGGAAAGGCTAATGGAATACATCGGATTGTGATGTGTAATGGAAGGAGGAATGGAATGGAATAGAGTGGAAAGGAATGTGGAATGTGGAATGGAATGAAATGTGGAATGGAATGAGGAATGGAATTGAATGCAATGTGGAGTGGAAGGGAGTGGAATGTGGAACGGAATGTGGAATGTAGTGGAATGCAATGTGGAATGGAGTGTGGAATGTAATGTACAGGAATGTGGAATTGAATGGAATGGAATCTGGAATGGAATGGAAAAAAATGGAATGGAATGTGAACTAGAATAGAACGAAATGGAATGGAATGTGGAATGGAAAGGAAAGGAATGTGAAATGGAATGTGGAATGGAATGTGGAATGGAATAGAATGGAATGTGGATTGGAAGGGAATGGAATGGAATGGAATGTGGAATTGAATGGAATGGAATGTGCAATGGAACGTGGAAAGTAATGGAATGGACAGTGGAATGGAATGAAATGTAATGTGTAATGGAATGAGGAGTGGAATGGAATAGAATGGAATGGAATGTGGAATGTGGAATGAAATGGAATGTGCAATGGAATGTGGAATGTGGAATAGAATGGAATGTGCAATGGAATGTGGAATGGAATTGAATGGAATGTGGAATGGTAGAGAGTCGAATGCGGAACGGAATGTGGAATGTAGTGGAATGGAATGTGGAATGGAGTGTGGAATGTAATGGACAGGAATGTGGAATTGAATGGAATGGAATCTGGAATGGAATGGAATGGAACGGAATGTCGGCTGGAGTGGAATAGAATGGAATGGAATGTGGAATGGAATGGAGTGGAAAGTGGAATGGAATCTGGTAAGGAACGGTAATGGAATGGAATGGAATGGATTGGAACGGAAAGGAATGGGGAATGTATTGGAAAGGAATTTGGAAGGGAATGGAATTTAATGGAATAGAATGGAATGTGGAACGGAATGTAGAATGGAATGAAATGGGATGTGGAACGGAATGTGGAATGGAATGGAAAGTGAAATGGAATTTGGTATGGAATCTGGAATTTAATGTGCAATGGAATGGAAAGGAATGGATTGGAATCAGGAATAGAATGGAAAGTAATGTGGAATGTAGGGGAATGGAATGTGGAATGGAGAGTGGAAAGGAATGGAAAGGAATGTCGAATGCAATGGAATGGTATCTGGAATGGAATTGAATCGAATGGAAAGGGGACTGGAATGGAATGTAATTGAATGTGGAATGGAATGGAATGGAATGTGGAATGGAATGAAATGGAATCTGGAATGGAAAGTGGAATGGAATGTGGAAAGGAATAGAATGGAATGGGAAAGAAATGTGCAATGGAATGGAATGTGATGTGAAATGGAATGTGGAATGGAATGGAATGGTATGGAACGTGGAATGGAAAGGAATGGAATGGAATGTTGAATGGAATGGAATTTAAGGTGGAATGCATTGGAATGGAATCTGGAATGGAATGGAAAGGAATAGAATCGAATGTGGAATGGAATGTGGAAACGAATGGAATGGAATGGAACACAAAGTGGAATGGAATGGAATGGAATGTGGAATGGAAAGGAATGTGGAATGGAATGGAATTGAATGGAATGGAATGGAATGGAATGGAAGAGGATGGAATGGAATGGAATTTGAAGGAATTGAATGTGGAATTGAATGTGAAATGGAATCCGGAATTGACTGTGGAATGGAATGTGGAAAGGAATGGAATGTGGAATGGAATGTGGAATTTAATGGAATGGAATGGAATGGAATGTGGAATGGAATGGAATGGAATGGAATGGATTGTGAAATGGAATGGAATGGAATGTGGAATGGAATGAAATGGAATGGAATGGAATTGAATGTGGAATGGAATGGAATGTGAATTGGAATGGAATGGAATGTGGAATGGAATGGAATATGGAACGGAATGTGGAGTGGAAAGGAATGGAATGTGGAATGGAATGGAATGGAATGGAATGTGGAAAGGAATGTAATAGAATGTGGAATGCAATGGAGTGGAATGAAATGTGGAATGCAAAGCAATGAGGAATGGAACGTTTAATGGGATGGAATGGAAGATGGAATACAACATGGAATGGAACATAGATCGGAACGTGGAATGTATCGTGGAATGGAGTGCAATGGAAAGTGGAATGGACTGGAACGTGGACTGGAATGGAAAGGAATGTGGAATGGAATGGTTTGGAACGTGAAATGGAATAGTATGGAAATTGGAATGGATTGGAATGAAACGTGGATGGAATGTGGAATGGAATGGAACAGAATGGAATGCAAAGTGGAATGGAATAGATTGTAAAATGGAATGGAAGTGAACGTTGAATGGAATATGGAACGTAATGGATTGGAATGTGGAGTGGAATGGTATGTGAAATGGAAGTAGAATGGAATATGAAATTGAAATAAAATGGAATGGAATGGAATGCAGAATATAATGCAATGGAAAGTGGAAAGGAACGTGGAATGGAACGGAATGGAATTTTGAATGGAAGGAATGGAATGTCAAATGGAATGTCGAATGGAATGGACTGAAATGGAATGAGGAATGCAATGGAATGGAATGGAGTGGAATGAAATATGGAATGGAATGGAATAGAATGTGGAATGGAATGTGGAATGGAATGGAATGGAATGGAAAGTGGAATGGAATGGAGTGGAATGGAATGGAATGGAATGTGGAATGGAATGGAATGGAATGTGGAATAGAACGGAATGGAATGTGGAATGAAATGAGGAATGGAATGCAATGGAATGTGGAAAGGAATGGAAAGGAATGGAATGGAATGTGGAATGGAATGGAATGGAATGTGGAATGGAATCTGGAATGGAATGGAATGGAATGTAGAAAGGAATCTAGAATGGAATGGATTGGAATGTGGAATGAAATGGAATGGAATGAGGAATCGAATGTGCAATGGAATGGAATGTGAAATGGAAATAGACTGGAATGTGAAATAGAAATAGAATGGAATGTGGAATGGAATGGAATTGAATGGGGAAAGGGATGCAATGGAATGTGGAATGCAACATGGGATGGAATGGAATAGAAAGTGGAAAGGAATGTGTAATGGATTTGAATGGAATGTGGAATGGAATGGAATGGAATGTCGAATGGAATTGACTGGAATGGAATGTGGAATGCAATGGAATGGATTGGAATGGAATTTAAAGTGGAATGGAATGGAATGGAATGTGGAATGGAACGTGGAATGGAATGGAATGTAATGGAATGTGGAATGTTATTTTGAATGGAACGTGGAATGGAATCTAATGGAACGGAAAGGAATGTTGAATAGAATGTTGAATGGAACGTGGAGAAGAATGGAATGGAATGGAATGGAAAGAGGAGTGGATTGTGGAATGGAAGGTGGAATGGAATGGAATGGAATGGAATGTGGAATGGAATGGAATTGAACGGAAGTAGGAATGGAATGGAATGGAACGTGGAATATAATGGAATGGATAGTGGAAGTCAAAGGAATGGAAAGTGCAATGGAATGGAATGGAACGTGGAATATAATGGAAATGAATGTGGAATGGAATGGAAAGAAATGGAATGTGGACTGGAATAGCACGTGGAATGTAATGGAATTGAAGGTGCATTGGAATATGGAATAGAACGGAACGCCAGGTGGAATGGAATGTGGATTGGAATGTGGAATTGAATGGAACAGAATGTGGAATGGATCGTGGAACGGAACATGGAATGGAATCTAATGGAATAGAATGGAATGTGGAATGAAATGGAATGGAAAGAGAACTGGAATGGAATGGAAAGGACACATGGAATAGAATGGAATGGAATGTGGAATGGAATGTGGAATGGAATGGAATGGAATATGGAGTGGTATGGAGTGCAATCTGGAATGGAATGTGGAATGTAGTGGAATGGAATGAGGAATGGAATGTTGAATGGACTGGAAAGGAATGTGGAATGTAATGAAATGGAATCTGGAATGGAATGGAATGGAATGGAATGTCGAAAGGAATGGAATGGAAGGTGGAATGGAATGTGGAATGGAATGTGGAATAGAATGGAATGGAAAGTGGAATGGAATGTGGAATGGAATGGAATGGAATGGGATGGAATGTGGGACGGAATGTGGAATGGAAACTGGAATGGATTGTGGAATAGAATGGAATTTAATGGAATGTGGACTGGAATGGAATGGAATGAGAAATGAAATAGAATGTGGAAAGGAATTGAATTGAAAGTAATGGTATCTGGAACGGAATGTGGAATTGAATGGTATGGAAGGGAATTGAGTGGAAGGGAATGTGCAATGGAATGTGGAATGTAACATGGAATGGAATGTGGAACGGAATGGAATGCAATGTGGAATGGAATGGAATGGAATGTGGAATGGAATCTGGAATGGAATCTGGAATGGAATGTGGAATGGAATGGAATGGAATGTGGAATGGAATGGAAAGGAATGTGGAAAGGAATTGAATGGAATGTGGAATGGAATGGAATGGAATGTGGAATGGAATGGAATGGAATGGATTGTGCAATGGAATGGAATGGAATGGATTGTCGAATGGAATGGAATGCAATGGAATGGAATGTGCAATGGAATCTGCAATTGAATGTGGAATGGAATGGAATGTGGAATGGCATGGAATGTAATGGGATGGAATTTGGAATGCAACGTGGAATGGAATGTGGTATGGAATGGAATGGAATGGAATTGAGTGGAATGGAATGTGGAATGGAATGGAATGGAATGTGGAATGGAATGTAACGGCATGTGGAATGGGATGCGGAGTGGAATGGAAAGGAATATGGAAAGGAAAGTGGAATGGAATGGAATGTGGATTGCAATGGAATGGAATCGAGTGGAATGTGGAAAGGAATGGAATGGAATGTGGAATGAAATGGAATGGAATGGAATGTAGAATGGAATGTGATGGAATGTAGAATGGAATGCGGATTGGAATGGAATGTGGAATGGAATGGAATGGAACGTGGGATGGAATGGAGTGGAATGTGGAATGGAATGTGGAATGGAATGGAATGGAATGTTGGAATGGAATAAAAAATTGAAAGTGGAATGGAATGCAATGGAACGTGGAATGGAAAGTGGAATGCAAGACGGAATGGAACTTGGAATGGATGGTGGAACGGAAAGGAATGGAACGTGGGATGGAATGGAACGTGGAATGGAATGGAATGGAACGTGGAATGGAACGGAACCTGGAATGGAATGGAATGGGACGTAGAATGGAATAGAATGTGAAATGGAGTGGTATGTAACGTTGAATGGATTTTGTAACGGAATGGAATGGAAGGTGGAATGGAATGAGGAACGGAATATGGAATACAATGGAATGGAACATGGAATATAACGTGGAATGGAACACGGAATGGAACGTGGAATGTATCGTCGAATAGGATGGAATGGAATGTGGAATCGAATGGAACGTGGAATGGAATGCAATGGAATGTGGTATGGAATGTGGAATGGATTGGAATGGAATGTGGAATGGAATTGAATGGAATGTGCAATGGAAAGGAATGGAATGCAATGTGGAATGGAATGGAATGGAATGGATTGTGGAATGGAATGTTGCATGGAAAGGAATGGAACGTTGAACGGAATATTATGGAAAGTGGAATGTAGTGGAATGGAACTTGGAATGGAATGTGGAATGGAATGCAACGGAATGGAAAGCAAAGTGGAATGCAATCAAAAGTGTAATGGAATGGAATTTAATGTGGAATGGAATGTGGAATGTAATGGAATGGAAAGTGGAATGGCATGTGGAATGGAACCTGGAATGGTATGTAATGGAATGTGGAATGGAATTTGGAATGGATTGGAATGGAAAGTGGAATGGAATGGAATGGAATGGAATGGAGTGGAATGTGGAATGGAATGCAATGGAATGGAATGGAATGGAATGTGGAATGGAATGTGGAATGAAATGGAATGGAATGGAATGTGGAATGGAATGGAATGGAATGCTATGGAATGTGGAATGGAGACGAATGGAATGGAATGGAATGGAATGGAATGTGTAATGAAATGAAATGTGGAATGGAAAGGAATTCAATGTATAATGGAATTCCATTCTATTCCATTCCAGTCCGAATTCCATTCCATTCCATTCCATTCCACATTCCGTTCCACATTCCATTCCATTCCGTTTCACATTCCATTCCATTCCATTCCACATTCGGTTCCACATTCCATTCCATTCCGTTTCACATTCCATTCCATTCCATTCCACATTCCATTCCACTCTCCATTCCATTCCACATTCCATTCCACTTTCCATTCCTTTCCATTCCATATTCCATTCCACTTTCCATTCCAATCCATTCCACATTCCATTCCACATTCCATTCAATTTCATTTCACTTTCAATTCCGTTCCATTCCACATTCCATTCCACATTTAATTCCATTCGATTCCGTATTCCATTCCATTCCATTCTGCAGTCCATTCCTTTCCATTCCACTTTGCATTGCATTCCATTCAATTCCACATTCCATTCAAATCCATTCCACATTCCATTCCACCTTCCATGCCATTACATTCCGATTTCCTTTCCACATTCCATTCCTTTCCATTCCACAATCCATTCCTCATTTCATTCCATTGCATTCCTCATTCCATTCCACATCCCATTCCATTCCATTCCACATTGCATTCTTTTCCATTCCAGATTCCATTCAATTGCATTCCACGTTCCATTCCACATCCCATTCCATTCCATTCCACTTAGTGTTCCACATTTCATTCCACATTTCCTTCCACATTCTATTCCACATTCCATTCCAGTCCATTCCACCTTCCATTCCACATTGCATTCTATTCAATTCCACATTCCGTTCCACATTCCATTCCACATTCCATTCCATTCCATTCTATTCCACATTCCTTTCCATTCCATTACACATTCCATTCCATTCCACTTTCCACTCCATTTCATTCCACTTTCCATTCCATTTCACTCCACATTCCATTCCAGTCCATTCCACATTCCATTCCTCATTCCATTCCACATTCCATTCCACATACCATTCCAAGGCATTCCACATTCCATTCCATTCCATTCCACATTCTATTCCACGTTCCATTCCACGTTCCATTCCACCTTCCATTCCATTGCATTGCTCGCTTCATTCCACATTCCATTCTATTACATTCCACTTTCCTTTCCACATTCCATTCCACATTCCATTCCACATTCCGTGCCACATTCCATTCCATTCCAATCCACAGTCCATTTCTTTACATTCCACATTGCATACCACATTCCATTCCACTTTCCATTCCATTCCATTCCATGTACCCTTCGACGTTACATTGGACGTTCCATTCCACGTTCCATTCCATTGCATTCCACGTTCCGCTCCATGTTCCATTCCATTCCATTCCATTCAACATTGCATTCCATTACATTCCACATTCCATTCCCTTCCTTTCCACGTTCCATTCCATTATGTTCCACGTTCCTCTCCACTTTGCATTCCACGTTCCATTCCACGTTCCGTTCCATTCCATTCCACGTTCCATACCATTCCATTCCACGTTCGGTTTCATTCCATTTCACGTTACGTTTCACCTTCAATTTCACATTCCATTCCACCTTCCATTCCATTCAATTCCCTTCCATTCCACATTAGATTCCATTCCATTCCACTTTCCATTCCACGTTGCATTCCACGTTTTATTCTGCGTTCCATTCCACGTTCCATTCCTTTCCACTCCACCTTCCATTCCATTGCCTTTCACATTCCATTCCTTTCCATTCCATTCCATTCCACATTCCATTGCACAATCCATTCCCTTCGATTACAGATTCCATTCCATTTCATTCCACATTCCTTTCCACGTTCCATTCCACGTTCCATTCCACGTTCCATTCCACATTCCATTCCACATTGCTTTCCATTCCAGTCCATATTCCATTGCACATTCCATACAATTCCATTTAAACCTTCCATTCCAATCCATTACACATTCCATTCCACTTTCCATTCCATTCCATTCCACATTCCATTCCTCATTACAGTTCTTTCCATTCCATATTCCATTCCAAATTGCGTTCCACATTCCATTCCGCATTCCATTCCATATTTCAATCCATTACATTCCACAATCCATTCAACATTCCATTCCATTGCATTCCACATTCCATTCCAGATTCCATTCCACGTTCTGTTCCACATTCCATTCCATTCCATTCCACGATCCATTCCACGTTCCATTCCACAATCATTTCCATGTTCCCTTCCACTTTCTATTCCATTCCATTCCACATTCCATTGCACATTCCATTCCACGTTCCATTCCGCATTCAATTCCATTCCATTCCACATTCCATTCCATTGTATTGCACATTCCATGCCACATTCCAATCCTTTCCATTCCATTCCACGTTCCATTCCACATTCCGTTCCATTCCATTGCACATTACATTCCACATTCCATTCCATTCCAATCCTCATTCAATTCCACATTCCTTTCCAAGTTCCAGTCCACATTCTATTACCCGTTCCATTCCGTTCCATTCCACGTTCCATTCCACATTCCATTCTTCATTCCATTCCACATTCCATTACCTTCCATTCCAGATTCCTTTGAACTTTCCGTTCCATGCTACATTACATTCCACATTCCATTCCACATTTGTTTTCGCATTCTTTTACATTGCATTCCACATTTCGTTCCATTCCATTCCACCTTCCATTCCATATTCTGTTCCATTCCTTTCCACATTCCTTTCCACATTCCATTCCAAGTTCCATTCCATTGCAATCCACAATCCATTCCACGTTCCCTTCCATGAACCATCCCATTTCATTACACGATCCATTACAAATTCCATTCCATTCCATTACACTTTGCATTCCACATTCCATTCCACATACCATTCTGTTCCATTGTACATTCCTTTCCACACTCCATTCCACATTCCATTTCTCTTTCCATTACATTCCATTCCACATTCAATTCCGCATTCCATTCCACATTCCATTCCATTCCATTTCACTTTAATTTTCACTTTCCATTCCACATTACATTCCATTCCTTTCCACATTCCATTCCACACTGCATTACACTTTCCATTTCACATTCCATTCCACATTCCATTCCAATCCGTTCTACATTACATTCCATTCCGTTCCACATTCAATTCCATTCTTTCCACATTTCATTCCAGTTTCCATTCCATTCCATATCAAATTCCATCCACTTTCCTCCATTCCATTTCATTCCACATTCCAATCCACATTCTATTCCATTCCATTCCATTCCATTCTGCATTTCTTTGCACATTCCATTCCATTCCATTCCACATCCCATTCCACATTACAATCCACATTCTGTTCCATTCCATTCGATTCCATTCCGCATTCCATTGCACATTCCTTTCCATTCTATTTCACGTTACTTTTCACATTCCATTCCACATTCCATTCTATTCCATTCCACATTTCATTCCACATTCCATTCCACTTTCCATTCTACTTTCCATTCCATTCCATTCCATTCCACATTCCATTTCACATTCCATTCCATTCCATTCCATTCCGCATTGCATTGCACATTCTTTTCCATTCCATTCCACATTCCATTCCATTCAATTCAATTCCACATTCCATTCCACATTCCATTCCATGCCATTCCACATTCCATTCCATTCCATTTTACATTCCATTCCATTCAACATTCCATTCCATTTTACATTCCATTCCATTCCACATTCCATTCCCTTCCATTCCACATTTCATTCCACATTCCATTCCACTTTCCACTCCATTCCATATTCTATTCCACATTCCATTCCATTCCATTCCACATTCCATTCCATTCAATTCCACATTGCATTCCATTCCATTCCTTTCCATTCCATTCCACATTCCGTTCCACATTCCATTCCATTGCGTTCCACATTCCTTACCATTCCGTTCCACATTCAATTCCATTCCACTGCACATTTCATTCCACTTTCCATTCCATTCCATTCCACATTCCATTCCACTTTTGATTTCATTCCATTCTATTCCACATTCCAATCCACATTCTCTTCCATTCTATTACATTCCATTCCGCATTCCATTGCACATTCCATTCCACATTCCATTTCATTCCATTCCATTCCACATTCCATTCCACATTCCATTCCATTCCACATTCCATTCCATTCCATTCCACATTTCATTCCATTCCATTCCACAATCCATTCAACATTCCATTCCATTGCATTCCACATTCCATTCTAGATTCCCTTCCTCGTTACATTCCACATTCCATTCCATTCCATTCCACGATCCATTCCACGTTCCATTCTACAATCAATTCCACGTTCCATTCCACTTTCCATTCCATTCCATTCCACATTCCATTCCACATTCCAATCCATATTCTATTCCACTCCATTCCATTCCATTCTGTATTTCATTGCACATTGCATTCCATTCTTTTCCACATTAAATTCCATTGAATTCTATTCCACATTCCATTCCTTTCCATTCCGCATTCTACTGCACATTCCTTTCCATTCCATTTCACGTTACTTTTCACATTCCATTCCACATTCCATTCCATTCCATTCCACATTTGATTCCACATTCCATTCCACTTTCCATTCTACTTTCCATTCCATTCCATTCTATTCCACATTCCATTTCACATTCCATTCCATTCCATTCCGAATTGCATTACACATTCCTTTCCATTCCATTCCACATTACATTCCATTGCATTCCACATTCCATTCCATTCCATTCCACATTTCATTCCACATTCCATTCCACTTTCCATTCCCCTTTCCATTCCATTCCATATTCCATTCCACATTCCATTCCACATTCCATTCCACATTCCATTCCATTCCATTCCACATTCCATTCCACATTCCATTCCACATTCCATTCCATTCCATTCCACATTCCATTCCATTCAATTCCACATTGCATTCCATTCCATTCCTTTCCGTTCCATTCCACATTCCGTTCCACATTCCATTCCATTGCATTCCACATTCAATTCCATTCCATTCCACATTCAATTCTATTCCACTCCACATTTCATTCCACTTTCCATTCCATTCCATTCCACATTCCATTCCACTTTCGATTCCATTCCATTCCACATTCCATTCCACTTTCTGTTCTATTCAATTCCATTCCACTTTCCAATCCACATTCTATTCCATTCTATTACATTCCATTCCGCATTCCATTGCACATTCCATTCCGTCCATTCCACATTCCATTCCATTCCATTCCACATTTCATTCCACATTCCATTCCACTTTCCATTCCACTTTCCATTCCATTCCATATTCCATTCCACATTCCATTCCACATTCCATTCCATTCCATTCCACATTCCATTCCATTCAATTCCACATTGCATTCCATTCCATTCCTTTCCATTCCATTCCACATTCCGTTCCACATTCCATTCCATTGCGTTCCACATTGCATACCATTCCGTTCCACTTTAAATTCCATTCCACTCCACATTTCATTCCACTTTCCTTTCCATTCCATTCCACATTCCATTCCACTTTTGATTCAATTCCATGCTATTCCACATTCCAATCCACATTCTCTTCCATTCTATTACATTCCATTCCGCATTCCATTGCACATTCCATTCCGTTCCATTCCACATTCCATTTCATTCCATTCCATTCCACATTCCATTCCACATTCCATTCCATTCCACATTCCATTCCATTCCATTCAACATTTCATTCCATTCCATTCCATTCCACAATCCATTCAACATTCCATTCCATTGCATTCCACATTCCATTCTAGATTCCATTCCTCGTTCCATTCCACATTCCATTCCATTTCATTCCACGATCCATTCCACGTTCCATTCTACAATCAATTCCACGTTCCATTCCACTTTCCATTCCATTCCATTCCACATTCCATTCCACATTCCAATCCATATTCTATTCCATTCCATTCCATTCCATTCCGTATTTCATTGCACTTTCCATTCCATTCTTTTCCACATTAAATTCCATTGAATTCTATTCCACATTCCATTCCATTCCATTCCGCATTCTACTGCACATTCCTTTCCATTCCATTTCACGTTACTTTTCACATTCCATTCCACATTCCATTCCATTCCATTCCACATTTCATTCCACATTCCATTCCACTTTCAATTCTACTTTCCATTCCATTCCATCCTATTCCACATTCCATTTCACATTCCATTCCATTCCATTCCGCATTGCATTGCACATTCCTTTCCATTTCATTCCACATTACATTCCATTCCATTCCACATTCCATTCCATTCCATTCCACATTTCATTCCACATTCCATTCCACTTTCCATTCCCCTTTCCATTCCATTCCATATTCCATTCCACATTCCATTCCACATTCCATTCCACATTCCATTCCATTCCATTCCACATTCCATTCCATTCCATTCCACATTCCATTCCATTCAATTCCACATTTCATTCCATTCCATTCCTTTCTGTTCCATTCCACATTCCGGTCCACATTCCATTCCATTGCATTCCACATTCCATTCCATTACATTCCACATTCAATTCTATTCCTCTCCACATTTCATTCCACTTTCCATTCCATTCCATTCCACATTCCATTCCACTTTTGATTCCATTCCATTCCACATTCCATTCCACTTTCTGTTATATTCAATTCCATTCCACATTCCAATCCACATTCTATTCCATTCTATTACATTCCATTCCGCATTCCATTGCACATTCCATTCCGTTCCATTCCACATTCCATTCCGTTCCATTCCACATTCCATTCCATTCCATTCCATTCCACTTTCCATTCCATTCCATTCCATTCCTCATTCAATTCCACATTCCTTTCCAAGTTCCAGTCCATATTCTATTACACGTTCCATTCCATTCCATGTTGCATTCCACATTCCATTCCACATTCCATTCCACATTCCACTCCATTCCATTCCAGATTCCATTGCACTTTCCATTCCATGCTACATTACATTCCACATTCCATTCCACATTTCATTTCACATTCTATTCCATTGCATTCCGCATTCCATTCCATTCCATTCCACATTCCATTCCATATTCCGTTCCATTCCTTTCCACATTCCTTTCAACATTCCATTCCACGTGCCATTCCATTCCAAACCACGATCCATTCCACGTTCCCTTCCATGATCCATCCATTTCATTCCACGATCCATTCCACATTCCATTCCATTCCATTTCACTTTGCATTCCAGATTCTATTCCACATACCTTTCTGTTCCATTGTGCATTCCATTCCAAACTCCATTCCACATTCCATTCCTCTTTCCATTCCATTCCATTACACATTCCATTCCACATTCTATTCCACATTCCATTCCGTTCTATTTCACGTTAGTTTTCACATTCCATTCCACATTCCATTCTATTCCATTCCACAGTTCTTTCCATATTCCATTCCACTTTCCATTCCACTTTCCATTCCATTCCATTCCATTCAACATTCCATTCCATTCCATTCCACGTTGAATTCCATTCCATTCCTTCCAATTCCATTCCACATTCCATTCCATTCCATTCTATTCCACATTCCTTTCCATTCCATTCCACATTCCATTCCATTCCACATTCCTTTCAACATTCCATTCCACATTCCATTCCATTCCGTTCTATTCCACTTTGCCTTGCATTCCACGTTTTATACCATTTCATTCCACATCCCATTTCGTTCCATTCCACATTCCATGCCATTCAATTGCTTATTTCATTCCATTCCTTTGCATTCCACATTCCATTCCATTCCATTTCCTTGCCATTCCATTCCATTGTATTCCACTTTCCATTTCACATTCCATTCCACATTCCATTTCATATTCCAGTGTGCATTCTATTCCACGTTCCATTCCATTTCATTCCACTATCCATTCCATTCCATTCCACATGCCATTTCATTCCATTCCTCATTCCATTCCACATTCCATTCCACATTACATTCCATTCCATCCCACATTCCTTTCCATTCTATTCCACATTCCATTCCTTTCCATTCCACATTGCATTCCACATCCCATTCCATTCCATTCCACATTCCATTCCACATTTGATTCCTTTCAATTCCCCTTTCCATTCCACATTCCATTCCACTTTCCATTCCACATTCCTTTCCATTCCATTCCACATTCCTTTCCATTCCATTTCACATTCCATTCGACATTCCATTCCTTCCCATTCCATTCGACATTCCATTCCTTCCCATTCCATTCCACATTTCATTCCATTCTATTCCACATTCCATGCCATTCCATTCCACATTCCATTCCATACCATTCCACTTTCCAATCCACATTCCTTTCTACATTCCATTCCATTCCATTCCTTTCCATTGCACGTTCCATTCGACGTTCCATTCCACATTCTCTTCCCTTCCGTTACACATTCCATTCCACATTCCTTTCGATTCCATTACACAATCCATTCCACATTCCATTCCACATGACATTGGGTTCCATTCCACATTCCATACCACATTCCATTACACATTCCTTTCCATTTCATTCCACATTCCAATCCACATTCCATTCCATTGCATTCCACATTCCAATCCATATTCCATTCCATTCTATTCCACATTACCTTAAATTCCATTTCCCTTTCCATTCCATTCCATTGCATTCCTCATTACATTCCATTCCTTTCCGCATTCCCTTCCATTCCATTCCACTCCATTCCATATTCCATTCCATTCCATTCCTTTCCACATTACATTTTGTTCCATTCCACATTCCATTCCGTTACTTTCCAATTTCCATTCCATTCCACTCCACATTCCATTTCATTCCATTCCACGTTCCATAGGATTCCTTTCCTTTCCACATTCCATTACTTTCCGTTCTGCATTCCTTTCCACTTCATTCCACATTTCATTCCACATCACTTTCCATTCCAGTCCACATTCAATTCCACGATCCATTCCACGTTAGTTTCCAGGTTCCATTCTATATTCCATTCCACATTCCATTCCTTTCCACATTCCATACCGTTCCATTGAATTCCATTCCACATTCCATTCCATTACATTCCACATTCCATTCCATATTCCATTCCACTCCAGTCCACATTCCATTCCACATTCCATTGCATTTCATTCCACATTCTATTCCACATTCCATTCCATTCCATTCCACATTCCTTTCCACATTCCATTCTATTCTTATACACATTCCATTGTATTCCATCCGACCTTCCATTCCATTCCACATTCCATTCCACATTCCATTCCACATTCCATTCCACATTCATTTCCACATTCCATTCCATTTCATTCCACATTCCATTCCATTTCATTCCACATTCCATTGCACATTCCATTCCATGTTCCATTCCATTCCATTCAACGTTGCATTCTACCTTCAAATCCACGTTCCATTCAACGTTACATTCCACGTTCCATTCCATTCCATTCCACCTTCCATTCCACATTCCTTTCCATTCCACTCCACATCCCATTTCACATTCCAGTCCAGCACATTCCACATTGCATTCCTCATTCCATTGCATTCCTTTCCACTTTCCATTCCATTCCCCTCCACATTCCATTCCACATTTCATTCCATTGCATTCCATTCCATTCCACGTTCCATTGCACGTTCCATTACATTCCATTCCACTTTCCATTCCACTTTCCATTCCATTCAATTCCACATTCCTTTCCACATTCCATTCCACATTCCATTCCAATCCACATTCCACTCAATTCCATTCCACTCGACATTACACTACATTCTACAACTTTTCTCATTGCATACCTTTCCATTCCACATTTCATTCCACGTTCCGTTCCACTTTCCATTCCACATTCCATTCTACACTCCATTCGATTCGTTTCCACATTCCATTCCACATTTCATTCCACAATCCATTGCAGGTTGCATTCCACATTTCGACCGCATTCCATTCCACTATATTTCTCCTTCCATTCCACATTCCTTTCCATTCCATGCCACATTGCATTCCACATTCTATTCCATTCCATTCCACATTTAATTCCACTTTCAATTCTACATTCCACTCCACGTTCCATTCCACGTTTCATTCCACATTCCTTACCACGTTCCAGCCCATTGCTTTCCACATTCCACTGCACATTCCAATACATTCCATTCCACATTCCATTCCACATTCCATTCCACATTCCATCTCACATTCCATTCATTCCATGCCACATTCCATTCCAAATTTAATTTCACATTAAATTCTATGTTCTACTCCAAGTTCCATTCCACGATTCATTCCACGTTCCATTCCATGTTCCATCCCATTGCATTCCACATTCCACTGCACATTCCAATACATTCCATTCCACATTCCATTCCACATTCGATCTCACATTCCATTCCACATTCCAATAAATTGCATTCCTCATTCCATTCTACGTTTCATTCAACGATCCTCTCCACGTACCATTCCATTCCATTCCACTTTTCATTTCATTCCATTCCACATTCCATTCCACATCCCATTTCACATTCCATTCCACATTCCATTTCACTTTCCATTGCAATTCATTACATTCAATTACATATTGCATTCCATTACAGTCCACATTCCTTTCCGTTCCATATTCCATTCCTTTTCATTTCACATTCCGTTCCACATTTCATTCCATTCCATTCTTTTCCACATTCCATTCGATTCCACTCCACATTCGATTCCATTCCATTCCACGTTCCATTCCACATTCCATTCCACGTTCCATTCCACATTCCATTCCATTCCATTCCACATTCCATTCTATTCCATTCCACATTCCATTGCATTCAATTTCACATTCCATTACATTACATTGCATTCCACATTCCATTCCATTCCATTCTACATTCCATTCCTTTCCATTCCATTCTATTCCACATTCCATTCCATTCCATTCTTTTCAACATTCCATTCCATTCCATTCCACTTTCCTTTCAATTACATTCCACATTCCATTCCGCATTCCATTCTACATTCTCTTCTACATTCCATCCGACACTGGATTCCACATTCCATTCCTTTCCATCCCACATTCCATTACATTTTCCATTCCATTCCTTTCCACATTCCATTCCACAATCCATTCCATTACTTTCCACCTTCCATTCCGTGTTCCATTGCACTGTCCATTCCACGTTACTTTCCACGTTCCATTCCAATTTCCATTACATTCCATTCCATATTCCATACCATTCCATTCCATTCCTCATTCCATTCCACATTCCTTTCAACATTCCCTTCCACATTCGATTCTATTCCATTCCACATTCCAATCCACATTCCATTGCATTCCATTACACATTCCATTCCATTCCCCTCCACATTCCATTCCACATACCGTTCCATTCCTCTCCACATTCCATTCCAGATTCCACTCCATTCCATTCAACATTCCATTCCACATTCCATTCCATTCCATTCCACCTTCCATTCCACTTTTCATTCCATATTCCATTCCACATTCCATTCCACTTTCCATTGTGTTCCATTCCACATTCCATTCCTCATAACTTTCCACAATCCATTCCACATTCCATTCTATTGCATTCCACATTCCTTTCCATTCCACTCCACATTGCATTTCACATTCCAGTCCAGCACATTCCACATTGCATTCCACATTCCATTGCATTCCTTCCCACTTTCCATTCCATTCCACTCCACATTCCATACCACATTCCATTCCATTCCATTCCATTCCATTCCATTCCACGTTCTATTGCACGTTCCATTAGATTCCGTTCCATATTCCTTTCCACATTCCTTTCCATTCAATTCCACATTCCATTCCACATTCCATTCCACATTCCATGCCATTCCACTCCTCATTCCACTCAACTCCATTCCATTTCACATTAGATTGCATTCTACACCATTTCACATTCCATTCCATTCCATTCCTTTCCATTCCACATTCCATTCCACATTAAGCTCCACTTTCCATTCCACATTCCATTCTACACTAGATTCCATTCGTTTCCACATTCCATTCCACATTTCATTCCACAATCCACTGCACGTTCCTTTCCACCTTCCAACCACATTCCATTCCAGTGTATTCCTCCTTCCATTCTACATTCCTTTGCATTTCATGCCACTTTCCATTCCACATTCCATTCCATTCCATTCCACATTTAATTCCATGTTCAATTCCATGTTCCACTCCATGTTCCATTCCACGATCCATTCCACTTTCCATTCCACGTTCCATCGCATTGCATTCCACATTCCACCGCACATTCCAATACATTACATTCCACATTCCATTCCACCTTCCATCTCACATTCCATTCCACATTCCAATCAGTTCCATTCCGCATTCCATTCTAAGTTGCATTTCATGATTCATTCCGCGTTCCTTTCCACGTTCCATTCCGTTCCATTCCACTTTCCATTACACATTCCATTCCACATTCCATTTCACATTCCATTCCATATTCCGTTTCACTTTCCATTCCATTCCATTCCATTCCAATACACATTGCATTCCATTACAATCCACATTCCTTTCTGTTCCATTCCACATTCCATTCCGTTCCACTTTGAATTCCTTTCCTTTCCATATTGCAATCCATTTCATTCCACATTCCATTACACATTTCGTTCCATTCCATTCTATTCCACATTCCATTCGATTCCATTCCACATTCCATTCCATTCCATTCCACGTTCCATTCCACATTCCATTCCATGTTCCATTCCACAATCCATTCCATTCCAATCCACATTCGATTCCATTCCATTCCACTTTCCATTCCATTCCATTCCACATTCCATTCCATTGAATTTCACTTTCCATTACATTACGTTGCATACCACATTCCATTCCATTCCATTCTGCACTCCATTGCTTTCCATTCCATTCTATTCCACATTCCATTCCATTCCATTCTATTCCACATTCCATTCCTTTCCCTTCCACTTTCCATTCAATTACATATCACATTCTATTCCACATTCCTTCTACATTCTATTCCACGTTCCATCCCACATTGAATTCCACATTCCATTCTTTTCCATCCCACATTCCATTACATGCTCCATTCCATTCCATTCCACATTCCATTCCACTTTCCATTACATTACATTCCACCTTCCATTCCATGTTCCATTGCACTTTCCATTCCACGTTACTTTCCACATTCCATTCCACATTCCATCCCATATTCCATACCATTCCATTCCATTCGTTTCCACAATCCATTCCATTCCATTCCTCTTTCCATTCCACCTTCCGTTCCATTCCACGTACCATTCCACTCTCCATTCCGCATTGCATTCCACATTCCACTCCGTTACATTCCACATTCTATTCCACACTGCATTCCACATTCCATTCCACATTCCATTCCTTTTCATTCCACATTCCATTTCACATTCCATTCCGTTCCGTTCCAAATTCATTTCTACATTCCAATCCATTCTCTTATATATTCCATTCCATTCCATTCCATATTTCATTTGACATTCTATTCCACATTCCATTCCACATTCCATTCCATTCCGTTCCACATTCTATTCCACATTCCATTCCACATTCCATTCCGTTCAATGCCGTGTTCCCTTCCACATTCCATTCCACATTCCATTCCGCATTCCTTTCCACATTCCATTCCACATTCCATTCTACGTTCCATTCCATTCCATTCCAAATTCCATTCCATTCCATTCCACTTTCCATTCCATTCCATTCCACATTCTATTCCATTCCATTCCATTGTCTTCCATATTCGATTCCATTTCATTCCACATTCCATTCTGTTACATTCCGCATTGCATTCCACATTCCATTCCACATTCTATTTCACGTACCATTCCACTCCATTCCACATTCTATTCAATTGCATTCCACATTCCATTCCATTCCATTCCACATTCCATTCCATTCCATTCCACATTCCATTCTACGTGTCATTTCATTCCAATCCCCATTCCATTTCACATTTCATTCCACATTGCATTCCACATTGCATTTCACATTCCATTCCACATTGCATTCCATTCAATTACACATTCCATTCCACATTCCATTTCATTCCATTCCACATTCCATTCCATTCCAATCGACATTTCATTGAACGTTCCATTCCGCGATGCATTCCATGTTCCAATCCGCTTTCCATTCCATTCCATTCCACATTTCATTCCATATTCCATTCCATTCCATTCTGCATTCCGTTGCAAATTCCATTCCATTCCATTCCAGATTCCATTCCATTAATTTCCACATTCCAATCATTTCCAAATTCCATTCCAAGTTTCATTGCACAATCCATTCCACTTTCAATTCCGTTCCATTCCACAATCCATTCCACATAGCACTCCACATTGCATTCCACATTCCCTTCCGCATTCCATTCCATTCCATTCCACATTCCATTCCATTCCATTCCACATTCCATTTAACATTCCATTCCGTTCCATTCCACATTCCTTTCGAGATTCCATTCCACATTTCATTCCACATTCCGTTCCACATTCCTTTCCATTCCATTCCTTATTCCACTCCATTCCATTCCACATTCCATTCCATTCAATTCCACATTCCATTTCATATTGCATTCCATTCCATTCCACATTTCATTCCAGATTCCATTCCTCTTTCCATTCCACATTCCGTTGCACATTCCACTCCATTGCATTCCGCATTCCCTTCCATTCCATTTCATATTCAATTTCACTTTCCATTCCGCTTTTCATTTCACATTCCATTCCATTCCATTTCCCATTAAATTGCATTCCATTCCACATTCCATTCCACTTTTCATTCCATTCCATTCCATATTCCATTCCTCTCTACATTGCATTCCACATTCCATTACATGTTCCATTCTGCATTTCATTACACATTCCATTCTACTTTCTATTGCGCTCCATTCTACATTTGATTCCACACTCCACTCGACATTGCATTCCACATTCCATTCCACATTCCGTTCCACATTCCATTCCATTCCATTGCACATTCCATTCCACTTTCCATTCCATTTCATTTCACATTCCATTCCCTTCTATCCCACATTCCATTAAATATTCCATTCCATGTCCCATTCCACGTTCCATTCCATTAAATTCTTCATTCCATTCAACATTGATTTCCATTCCATTCCACTTTCCTTTCCAAATTCCATTCCACATTCCATTCCACATTACATTCCATTCCATTCAACATTCCATTCTACATACCATTATATTCCATTCCACATTCCATTCCACGTTCCATTCAACATTCCATTCCACTTTCCAGTCCATTTCATTCCACATTCAATTCCACATTCCATTCTGTTTGATTCCACATTGCATTAAAGATTGAATTCCACATTCCATTCCATTCCATTCCTCGTTTCATTACAGGATCCACTCCATTCTATTCCTCTTTCCATTGCACTATCCATTCCACATTCCATTCCACATTCCTTTCCACATTCCATTTCACAATCCATTCCACATTCCGTTTCACATTCCATTCTATTCCATTTAACATTCCATTCCACATTCCATTCCATTCCACATTCCATTCTACATTGCATGCTACATTCTATTCCATTCCATTCCACATTCCACTCCAATTTCCATTCCACATTCCATTCCATTCCATCTCACATTCCATTCCACATTCCATTCCATTCCGTTCTGGGTTGCCTTCCACGTTGCGTACCACATTCCATTACACGTTCCTTTCCACATTGCATTCAATTCCGTTCCACATTCCATACCATTCCATTCCATTTCATTTCACAATCCATTCCATTCCATTCCACATTCCATTCCATATTCCATTCCACATTCCTTTCTGTTGCATTACACACTGCATTCCGCACTCCATTCCACATTCCATTCCACATACCATTCTTTTCCACTCCACATTCAATTCCACATTGCATTTCACTTTCCGTTGCATTCCATTCCACATTACTTTGCATTCCATTCCACATTCCTTTCCATTACATTCCGCATTCCGTTCCACAATTTATTCCATCTTTCTTTCCACATACCATTCCGTTCCATTCCACATTCCATTCCACTTTTCATTCCACTTTCCATTCCATTCTGTTACACTTTTCATTCCATTCCATTCCACATTCAATTACACGCTCCAGTCCACGTTACATTCCATTTTCCTTTCCACTTTCCATGGCATTCCATTTCACGTTCCATTCCACTTTGCATTACATTACATTCCACTTTCATTTCCACATTCAATTCTACATTTCATTCCACTATATATTCCGTTCTATTCCACATTCCATTCCACATTCCATTCCACATTTCATGTCATTCCATTCAACATTGCATTCCACATTCCATTCAACAGTCCATTCCACATTTCATTCCATTCCATTCCACATTCCTTTCCACATATGATTCCATTCCATTCCACATTCCGTTCCACATTCCATTCCACATTCCATTCCATTCCTATTCCATTCCTATTCCATTCCTATTCCATTCCATTCCATTCCATTCTATTGCACATTCCATTCCATTGCATTCCACTTTCCATTCCATTCCATTCCACATTCCACTCCACATTACAGTCCTTTTCATTCCACATTTCATTCCACGTTCCATTCCATTCCAGTACGCATTACATTCCACATTCCATTCAACATTCCATTCCAGATTCCATTCCATTCCATTCCACATTCCGTTCCACATTTCATCGCATTCCATTCCACATTCCTTTCCATTCAACTCCACCTTCCATTCCACATTCCTTTCCACTCCATTCCACATTCCATTGCACATTCCATTCCACATTATATTGCATTCCACATTCCATTCCACATTCCATTCCATTCCATTTCACATTCCATTTCATTCCATTCCACATTCCATTCCAAATTCAATTTCTCTTTCCATTCCATTCCATTCAAATCCACATTCCATTCCATTCAATTCCACATTCCATAACATTCCATTCAATTCCATTCCACATTCCATTCCATTCCATTCCACATTCCATTACACATTCCATTGAAATTTCCATTCCATTCCATTCTATTTCACATTGCATTCCATTCCATTCCACATTCCATTCCATTCCATTAAACATTCCATTCCATATTTCATTCCACGTTCCATTCCACATTCCATTCCTTTCAAATTCACGTTCCATTCCTTTCCATTGCATTCCACATGGCATTCCACATTCCATTCCATTCCATTCCACATTCCATTCCACATTCCATTGCATTCCATTTCACATTCCTTTCCATTCAACTCCATCTTCCATTCCACTTTCCTTTCCATTCCATTCCAGATGCCATTGCACATTACATTCCACATTCCATTCAATTCCATTCCACATTTCATTCCACGTTCCATTCCATTCCTTCCCAAGTTCCATTGCACTTTTATTTCCACTTTTCATTCCACATTCCATTCCGTTCCATTCCACATTCCCTTCTGTTCCATTCCACATTCCATTCTATATTCCGTTCCATATTCCATTCCACATTCCACTCCACATTCCATTCCACATTCCATTCCATGATCCACTCCATTCCCCTTTCCATTCCACATTCCATTCCACATTCCATTCCATTCCATTCCACATTTCCTCCCATTCCATTCAAATCCACATTGCTTTCCATTCCTTTCCAAGTTCAATTCTGTTCCACATTCCATTCCATTCCATTCCACATTCCATTCCACATTCCATTGCACATTCCATTATATTCCATTCTATTCCTACTTCCATTCCATTCCATTCCACATTCCATTCCATTCCCTTCCACATTCCATTCCACATTCCATTCCTTTCCATTCCACATTCCATTTCACATTCCATTCCACATACCATTCTCCGTCCATTCCATTTCATTCCACATTCCATACCATTCCATTCGAATCCAAATTCCATTCCTTTCCATTCTACATTCCATTCCATTCCTTTCCACATTCCATTCTTTCAAATGTGCATTCCATTCCATTATATTGCATTCCAATTTCCATTCCATTCTATTCCGCATTCCATTCCATTGCATTCCATTCCATACCACATTACATTCCACATTCCCTTCCAAATTCCATTCCACGTTCCGTTCCATTCTATTCCACATTCCATTCCATTCCATTCCCATTCCATTCCACATTCCATTCCATTGCATTCCACGTTCCATTGCATTCCATTCCATTCCACGTCCCATTCCATTCCATTTCACACTCCATTCCATTCCATTCCACATTCGATTCCATTCTATTCCACTTCACATTCCATTCAATTCCACATTGCATTCCATTCCATTCCATTCCATTCCATTCTTCATTCCATTGCATTCCATTCTACATTGCATTGCATTCCATTCCACATTCCGTAAAATTCCATTCCACATTCCATAAAATTCCATTCCACTGCGAATTCCATTCCTTTTCATCCACATTCCATTCCCTTCTATTGCATATTCCATTCCACGTTCCATTTCACAATCCTTAACTTTCCATTCCAATTTCATCAATTTATATTCCATTCCACACCAGATTCCATTCCTTTCCCTTCCAAATTCTATTCCACATTACATTCCTTTCCATTCCACATTACATTCCCCATTCCATTGCACTTTCCATTCCTCTTTCAATTCCACACTCCATTCCACTTTCCATTCCATTCCATTACACTTTCCTTTGCACGTTCCATTCTACATTACCTTCCACATTCCATTGCACGCTTAATTCCATTCAATTCCATGTTCCATTCCACGTTCCATTCCAAGTTCAATTTCACGTTCCATTCCATTCCATTCCTCGTTCCTTTTGACATTCCATTCCTTTCCGTTCCACTTTCCATTCCAATTCCGTTGTACATTCCATTCTAGTTTCCATTTCTCTCCATTCCACATTCCATTCCACATTCCATTCCAAATTCCATTACATTCCTTTCCACATTCCATTCCATTCCATTCCACTTTCCATTCCATATTGCATTCCATTCCAGTCCACATTCCATTCCACATTCCATTCCATACCATTCCACATTTCATTCCATTCAATTCCACTTTACATTACATTCCATTAAACATTCCATTTCCACATTCCATTACTTTCCATTCCACATTCCATTCCACAATCCATTCCAGATTACATTCCATGTTCCATTCCATTCCATTCCATGTCCCTTTCCACTTTCCATTCCTTTCTATTCCACGTTCCATTGTACTTTAAATTGCCCGTTGCATTCCACGTTCCATTTTATGTTCCATTAAACTTTCCTTTCCATTCCACTCCACGTTCCATTCCGTTTTCCATTCCATTCAATTCCACTTTCCTTTGCACATTGCATTCCACGTTCTATTCCACATTGCATTCTGTTCCATTCCACATTCCATTCCAAATTCCCATCCACATTCCATTACACATTCCTTTGCATTCCTTTCCACATTCCATTACACATTCCATTCCACACTCCATACCACATTCCATTCCATTCCCTTCCGCATTCCATTCCACATTCCATTTCATCCATTCCACATTGCATTCCACATTCCTTGCCACATACCAGTCCGTTCCATTGCACATTCCATTCCACATTCCATTCCATTCATTCCACGTTGCATTCCACGTTCCATTCCTCATTCCATTCCGTATTCCTTTCCACGTTCCATTCCATTACATTCCATGTTCCATTCAACGTTCCATATAATTCTATTTCACGTTGCATTCCATATTCCATTCCTCATTCCTTTCCACATAACATTCCACGGTCGATCCCACTTTCCATTCCACGATGCATTCCACGTTCCATTCCACGTTCCATTCCATTCCATTCCACATTCCTTTCCACATTCCACGGCACCTTCCATTCCCTTCTATTCTATTCCACGTTCCCTTCCTTTCCATTCCACATTCCATTGCATTCCATTCCACGTTCCATTCCACTTTCCATTCCACATTCCATTCCACGTTCTACTACACGTCCCATTCCTTACCATTCCATGTTCCATTCCACGTTCCATTCCATTCCATTCCACTTTCCATTTCACATTCCATTGCAATTTCCATTCCATTCCATTCCACATTCCCTTCCACTTTCCCTTCCACATTCCATTCCATTCCATTCCACATTCCATTCCATTCCATTCCACCTTCCATTCCATTACATTCCACGTTACATTCCGCTTTAAATTCCACGTTTCGTTCCATTCCAATCCACGTTCCATTCCATTCCATTTCACGTTCCATTTCATTGAATACCACGTTCCATTTCATTCCATTTCACATTCCATTCCACATTCCATTTCACATTCCTTTCCATTCCATTCCATTGTATTCCACATTCCATTCTATTGCCATCCATATTCCATTCCATTCCAATCCACGGTCCATTCCATTACACTTTCCATTCCATTGCTTTCCACGTTCCCTTCCATTCCATTACACTCTCCATTCCCCATTTCATTCCACCTTCCATTCCATTCCATTCTATTCCACATTCCATTCCATTCCATTCCATTCCATTCCACATTCCATTCCACATTTCATCCCACGTTCCATTCCATTCCATTCCACGTTCCATTCCAAGTTCCAGTAGGCAGTCTATTCCACGTTCCGTTCCATTCCTTTCGATGTTCCATTACATATTCCATTCCATTCTATTCCACATTCCATGCCACTCCATTCCATGATCAGTTTCATTACATTCCACGTTCCATTCCACATTCCATTTCACATTCCATTTCACATTCCTTTCCACCTTCCATTTCATTCCATTCCATTCCATTCCACATTTCATTTCATTCCATTCCACTTCACATTCCATTCAATTCCACATTCCATTCCATTCCGTTACATTCCATTCCACATTCCGTTCCATTCCAATACATTACATTACACATTCCATTACTTTCCGTTACATTCCATTCCACACTCCATTTCATACGATTCCGCATTCCCTTCCATTCCATTCCATTCCACATTCCATTTCATTCCATTCCATCTTCCATTCCATTGAAATCCACTCCATTCCACATTCCATAATATTCCTTTCCATTCCGCATTCCATTCTCTCTAAATCCACATTCCATTCTGTTTCCTTCCACATTCCATTCCAGTCCTTTCCGTTCCATTCCGTTCCACATTCCATTCCACAGTCCATTGTCTTCCATTGCACATTCCATTCCATTCCATTCCACATTCCATTCCACGTTCCATTCCAAGTTCCATTCAAACTTCCATTCCACGTTCCATTCCATTTCATTTCATGTTCCACTCGACATTCCATTCAATTCCATTCCACTTTCCATTCTACATTCCAACGCACATACCATTCAATTCCATTCCACATTCTATTACACATTCCATTCCATTCCATTCCACTTTCCATTCCATTCCATTCCATTCCAGATTCGATTCCATTGCATTCCACATTCCATTCCACATTCCATTACTCCTTACATTTCACGTTCCATTCTGTTGCATTCCACCTTCCATTCCAGATTCCATTCCTCATTAGTTTCCATTCTATTCCATTCCACATTACAATCCATTCCACTCAACATTCCATTCCATTTCTTTCCACCTTCCTTTATATTCCATTCCGCATTCCATTACATTCCATTTCACATTCCATTCCACTTTCCATTCCATTCCATTCCACATTCCATTCCACTCCATTCCACATTGCATTCCATTCCATTACATTACATTCCACATTCCATGCCATTCCATTCCACATTCCATGACATCCCATTCCATATTCCATTCCTTTCCATTCCATTCCTCATTCAATTCCATTGCACATTCCATTCCCTTCCAATCCACGTTCCATTCCATTCCATTGCATTCCATTCCTCATTCGATTCCATTCCATTCCACATTCCATTGCATTCCACATTCCATTCCATTCCATTCCACATTCCATTGCATTAGATTCCACATTCAATCCACATTTCGTTCCACATTTCTTTCCGTTCCATTCCACATTCCATTTCTTTCACTTCCATTTCATTTCACATTCCATTCCCCTTGCCCTTCCACATTCCATTACATTCCATTCCACATTCCACTACATTCCATTCCATCTTCCTTTCCGTTTAACTTTCCATTCCACATTCTCTTCGATTTCATTCCACATTCCATTCCATTCCACATTCCGTTTCATTCCATTCCAGTACACATTCCATTCCATTCCATTACACATTCCTCTTCATTCTACATTCCAATCCATTACGTTCCACATTCAGTCCACATTTCATTCCACATTGCATTCTATTCCATTCCTCATTCCATTCCACTTTCCATTCCATTGCATTCCATTCCTTTCCACATTCCATTCCATTCCATTGCATTCCATTCCACATTCCCTTCTACATTCCATTCCACTTTCCATTCCATTCCATTCAATATTCCATTGTATTCCATTTCACATTCCTTTCCATTCCACATTGCATTCGTTTCCATTCAGCATTCCCTTCCACTTTCCATTTCGAATTCCATTGCACATTGCATTTCACATTCCATTTCACATTCCATTCCTTCCTGTTCCACTCCACATTCCATTCCATTCATTCCTTTATACATTCCATTCCGTTTCATTGCACATTCCATTTCACATTCCATTACGTTTCAATCCACATTCCTTTCCACATTGCATTCCACTTTCTCTTCCACATACATTCCTTTCCATTGCACATTCCATTCCATTTCATTCCACATTCCATTCCACATTCCATTCCACATTCCCTTCCACGTTCCATTACATTTCATTCCACATTCCATTCCACATTCCATTCCATTCCTTTCCACATTCCATTCCACATTCCATTCCATTCCTTTCCACATTCCATACCACTTTCCATTCCATCCTATTCCACATTCCATTCCATGACATTCCACTTTCCATTCTATTCCACATTCCATTCCATGACATTCCACATTCCATTCCACATTCCATTCCATTCCATTCCAAGTTCCTTTCTACGTTCCATTAGACGTTCCGTTCAACATTCCATTCCACGTTCCATTCCATTGCATTCCACATTCCATCCCATTTCTTTCTAATTTCCTATCCATTCCGTTCCGCATACCATTCCATTCCATTTCACATTCCATTCCACATTCCATTCCACATTACATTCTTCTCCATTCCACATTCCATTCCATTCCATTCCATTCTGCATTCCATTGCATTCCATTCCACATTCCATTCAATTCCATTCCATGTTCCATTCCATTCCATTCCATTCCACATTCTGTTCCATTGCACATTCCATTCCTTTCCAAGCCACATTAAATTCCATTCAATTCCATTACATTCCCCATTCCATTCCATTCCATTCCACATTCGATTCCGTTTCATTCCATTCCAGTTTCTATTCCATTCCACATTGCATTCCATTCAATTCCACATTCCATTCCGATCCATTCCATTCCAGTTCACATTGCTTTCCATTCCATTCTCTTCCACATTTTATTCCATTCCGCGTTCCCTTCCATTTCATTCCACATTCAAATCCATTTCATTCCCTTCCATTGCACATTCCATTCCTTTCCACATTCCTGTCCATTCCATTCCATTCCAAAATCTATTCCATTCCACATTCCATTCCACATTCCATTCCACATTCCATGAGACGTTCCATTCCACGTTCCATTCTCCATTCCTTTCCATGTTGCATTCCACGTTGCATTCCACCTTCCATTCCTCTTTCCATTCCATGTTCCATTCCAGTTTCCATTCCCTTCCATTTCACATTCCATTCCATTCCAGTCCATATTCCATTCCACATTCCATTCCATTCCATTACACATTCCTTTCCAATTTCCTTTACATTCCATTCCACATTCCAACCCATTCCATTCCACTTTCCATTTCACTTTCCAGTCCATTCCATTCCACATTCCATTCAACATTCCATTGCATATTCTATTCCATTGCATTCCATTCCACAGTGCATTCGGCATTCCATTCCACTTTCCATTTCACATTCCGGTCCATTCCATTCCACATTCCTTTCCACATTCCATTGCATATTCTATTCCATTCCATTCCATTCCACATTGCATTCGGCATTCCATCCCATTCCACATTCCTTTCCACATTCCATTCGATTCCACATTACATACACCATTCCACTCCATTCTATTCCACATTCCATTCCATTGCATTCCACTTTCCATTCTAATCCATTCCACCTTCCATTCCACGTTCCATTTCACATTCCATTCCACATTCTATTAACCATACCATTCCATTCCATTCCATGTTGCATTACACATTCCATTGCAATCCATTCCACATTGCAGTCTACCTTCCATTCCAAATTCCAGTCCACATTCGAATACAATCCATTCCAAGTTCCTTTTCACATTGCACTCCATTCCACTCCACTTTCCATTCCACACTCAATTCGACATTCCATTACACATTCCATTCCATTCCATTCCACTTTCCATTCCATGTTCCATTCCACATGCCATTCCATTCCTTTCCACATTCCATACCATATTTCATTCCATTCTATTCTACATTCCATTCCATGACATTACACTTTCCTTTCTATTCCACATTCCATTCCATGATATTCCACATTCCATTCAATATTCCATTCCATATTCCATTCCATTCCATTCCAAGTTCCTTTCCACATTCCATTATACGTTCCATTCAACGTTCCATTCCACGTTCCATTCCATTCCATTCCACATTCCATCCCATTTCATTCCAATTTCCTATCCATTCCATTCCACATTCCATTCCACTCCATTCCACATTCCTTTTCAAATTCTATTCCATTGCATTCCACATTACATTCCTCTCCATTCCACATTCAATTCCATTCCACTCCATTCTGCATTCCATTGCTTTCCATTCCACATTCCATTCCATTCCATTCCATATTCCATTGCATTGCATTCCATTCCACATTCTGTTCCATTCCACATTCCATTCCTTTCCAATCCACATTCAATTCCCTTCAATTCCATTACATTCCTCATTCCATTCCATTCCATTCCACATTCAATTCCATTTCATTCCATTGCAAATTCTGTTCCATTCCACATTGCATTCCATTCAAATCCACATTCCCTTCCAATCCATTCCATTCCAGTTCACATTGCTTTCCATTCCATTCTATTCGACATTTTATTCCATTCTGCATTCCATTCCATTTCATTCCAGATTCCAATCCATTTCATTCCTTTCCATTGCTCATTCCACTCCATTACATTCCACATTCCAGTCCATTCCATTCCATTCCACAATCTATTCCATTCCACATTCCATTCCACATTCCATTCCACATTTCATTACATGTGCCTTTCCACGTTCCATTCTGCATTCCTTTCCACGTTGCATTCCACGTTGCATTCCACATTCCTTTCCTCTTTCCATTCCATGTTCCATTCCAGTTTCCATTCCATTCCATTCCACCTTCCATTCCATTCCACTCCATATTCCATTCCACATTCCATTCCATTCCATTCCACATTCGATTCCAATTTCCATTACATTCCATTCCACATTCCATTCCATTCCAATCGACTTTCCATTTCACATTCCAGTCCTTTCCATTCCACATTCCATTCCACATTCCAATGAACATTCTGTTCCATTCCATTCCATTCCACATTGCATTCGGCATTTCATTCCCTTCCACATTCCTTTACACATTCCATTCCATTCCGCGTTACATACAACATACCATTCCGTTCCATTCCACATTCCATTCCATTCCATTGCATTCCACTTTCCATTCTAATCCATTCCACCTTCCATTCCACGTTCCATTCCACGTTCCTTTCCACGTTCTATTAACCATACCATACCATTCCTTTCCACTTTCCATTACACATTCCACTGCAATCCATTCCACATTGCATTCCACTTTCCATTCCAAATTCCTGTCCACATTCCGTTCCATTCCATTCCACATTCCATTTCACATTGCATTCCATTCCATTCCACGTTCCATTCCACACTCTATTCGACATTCCATTCCACATTACATTCCATTCCATTCCACTTTCCATTTCACCTTCCATTCCACATTACATTCCCTTCCATTCCACATTCCATTCCGCATTCCATTCCATTGCATTCCACATTCCATTTCATTCCACTCCACATTCAATTCCACATTTCCTTCCATTCCATTGCACATTCTATTGAAAGTTAAATTCCATTCAATTCCTCGATCCATTCCACGTTTCATTACACATTCCATTCCACATTACATTGCATTCCATTCCACATACCATTCCATTCCATTCCACATACCATTCCATTCCATTCCACATTGCTTTCCACATTCCTTTCCACATTCCATTTCGCATTCCATTCCGTATTCCATTCCATTCCATTCCACATTCCATTCCACCTTGCATTCCATTACATTCCACATTCCATTCCACATTCCATTCTGCATTCCATTCCATTCCATTCCACATTGCATTCTGCATTCCATTCCATTCCATTCCATTCCTGTCCATTCCGCATTCCATTCCACATTCCATTCCTTTCCATTAAACATTCCTTTCCATGTTCCATTCCACGTTCCTTTCCATTCCATTCCACATTGCATTCTGTTCCATTCCACATTCCATACAATTCCATTCCATTCCATTCCGCATTCCACTCCATTCCATTTCATGTTCTCTTCCAGACTGCATTCCATGCCATTCCATATTCAAATACACAGTCCATTCCATTCTATTCCACATTTCATTCAATTCCATTCCATTCGGCATTCCATTCCATAGCATTCCACATTCTGTTTCTCATTCCATTGCATTCCATTCCACATTTAATTCCAGATTACATTCCATTCCATTCCACATTCCCTTCCATTCCATTGCACATTCCATTCATTTCCATTCCACATTCAATTCCACATTCCATTCCACGTTCCATTCAACTTTCCATTCCACGTTCCATTCCACTTTCCATTTCACGTTCCATTCCACGTTCCATGCAATTCCATTCCATATTCCTTACCAATGCATTCTGTTGCATTCCGCATTCCATTCCATTCAATTCCACATTGTCCTCCACTATCAATATCATTCCCTTCCACATTCCACCTCATTCCATTCCACATTCCATTCCATTCCATTCCACTTTCCATACTTTTCAATTATAGATTCCATTTCACATTCCATTCAACTTTCTATTCCACATTCCATTCCACATTCCAATCCAAGTTCCATTAAATTCCATTCCACTTTCCATTCCACGATCGATTCCACAGTCCACTCCACAACTCATTCCATTCCATTCCATGTTCCATTCCACGTTCCATTGCACTTTCCATTGCATTCCATTCCACGTTCCATTCCACATTCCATTCCACATTCCACTCCACGTTCCACTCCACTTTCCATTCCACATTCCATTCTATGTTTCAATCCAAGCTCCATTCCACGTTTCTTTCCATTCCATTCCACGTTCCATTCCACAATCCATTCCATTCCATTACACTTTCCATTCCACATTCCAATCCACATCCCATTCCACATTCCAATACGTTCCATTTGACATTCCATTTCACATTCCATATCACATTCTATTACATTCTGTTCCACATTACTTTTCACATTACATTCCACATTCCATGCCGTTATATTCCACATTCCGTTCCACATTGCTGGCCAAATTCCATTCCACGTTCAATTCCACATTCCTTTCCACATTCCATTCCATTCTATCCCACATTCCATTCCACCTTCCCTTACACATTCCATTCCACATTCCATTCCACTTTCCATTCCACTTTTCATTCCATTCCATGCCACCTTCCATTCCGCATTCCATTGTACATTCCACTTCAAGTTCCTCTCCACATTGCATTCCAAGTTCCTTTCCATGTTCTATTGAACATTCCATTCCATTCCATTCCATGGAATGGAACGTGGATTCGAATTGAGTGGAATGTGGAATGGAACAGAATATGGAATGGAATGGAATGGAATGTGGAATGGAATCAAATGGAATGTGGAATGGAATGCAATTGAATGCGGAATGGAATGGAATGTAATGTAATGGTGAATGGAGTGGAATGGAATGTGGAATGGAATATGGAATGGAATGGAATGGAATGTTTAATGGAGTGGATAGGAAATTGGAATGAAATGGGAAGGAATGTGGAATGGAATGGATTCTAATGTGGAATGAAAAGGAATGGCAAGTGGAATGGAATGTGGAATGTAATGGAATGGATTGGAATGTGGAATGGAACATGGAGTGGAATGGAATGAAACGTGGAATGGAATGAACAATGAAATGTGGAATGTCATGAAATGGAATGTGGAATAGAATGGAAAGGAATGTGATATGGATTGTGGAAAGGAATGGAATGGAATGTGGAATGGAATGTGGAATGAAATGGAATGGAATGTGGAATTGAATGTGTAATGGAATGGAATGGAATGTGAAAGGGAATGTGGAATGAAATGTGGAAAGGAATGTGGAATGAAATGTAATGGAATGTGGAATTAAATTGTGGAATGTAATGGAAGGGAATGTGGAAAGGAAAGGAATGGAGTGTGGAATGGATCGGGATGGAATGGAACTTGAAATGGAATGTGAAATGCAATGTGGAATGGAATTTGAAATGGAATGTGGAATGGAATGTGCAATGGAATGCAATGCAATGTGGAATGGAATGGAATGTGAAATGGAATGCAAAGAATTATGGAATGGAATGGAATTAAAGGTGGAATGAAATGCAGAAGGGAATGTGGAATGGAATGGAATGCAATGTGGAACTGTATGGAATGCAATGGAATGGAATGTGGAATGGAATGGATTGGAAAGTGTAATGGAATGGAATGTGGAATGGAATGTAATGGAATGTGAAATGGAATGGAATGCAATGGAATGTGGAATGGAATGCAATGTGGAATGAAATGGAACGGAATGTGGAATGGAAGGTTAAATGGAAAGGAATGTTTAATGGAATGCAGTGGAATGTGGAATGGAATGGAATGGAATGTGGAAGGGAAACTGGATTTGATTGTGGAATGGAATGAAACGGAATGTGGAATGAAACTGAATGGAATGTGGAATGAAAGGTGGATTGAATGTCGAATGGAATGGAATGGAATGTGGAATGTGATGGAATGGAATGTGGAATGCAATGGAGTGTGGAATGGAATAGAATGGAATGGAAAGAGGAATGGAATGGAATGGAAGGTGGAATGGAAGGTGGAATGGAATGTGGAATGGAATGTGGAACATAATGGAATGGAATGATGAATGGAATGTGGAATCGATTGAAATGGAACGTGGAATGGAATGGAATGCGGAATTGAAAGAGTAATGGAATGGAATGGAAGGTGGAATGGAATCTGGAATGGAACATGGAATTTAACGTGGAATGGAACGTGGAATGCAATGGAATTTAATGCAAGTGTTATGGAATGTAATGGAAAGGAATGTGGAATGGAATCGAATGTGGAATGGAACGTGGAATGGAATGTGGAAGGGAATGTGAAGTGGAATGTGGAATGGAATGGAATGGAATGTGGAATGGAATAGAATGTGGAATGGAATGGAATGGAAATTGGAATGGAATGGAACTGAATGGAATGGAGAATGCAATGGAATGGAATGTGGAATGGAAAGGAATGTGGAATGAAATAGAATGGAATGGAAATTGAATGCAATGGAATGGAATGTGGAATGGAGTGGAATGGAAATGATTGGAAAGGGAATGGAATGGAATGGAATGTGGAATGGAATGGAATGGAATGTGAACTGGAATGTGCAATTGAATGGATTGGAATGGAATGGAATGTGGAATGAAATGGAATGGAAAGTGGAATGGAATGGAATGGAATGTGTAACGTAACGGATTGGAATGAAATATGGAATAGAATGCAATGGAATGTGGAATGGAACGTGGAATGGAATGTAATGGAAAGCGGAATGGAACGTGGAATGGAACGTCTAATAGATCGTTGAATGGAACTTGGAATGGAATGGAATAGAACGTGGAATGGAATGTGAAATGGAATATGGAATGTAATGGAATGGATTGTGGAAAGGAATGGAATGGAATGTGGTATGCAATGTGGAATGGAATGGAATGGAATGTGGAATGGAATGTGGAATGTAATTTAATGGAATGTGAAAGGGAATGTGGAATGGAATGTGGAATGGAATGTGGAGTGGAATTGAATGGAATGTGGAATGAAATGGAATGGAATGTTGAATGGAATGGATTGTAATGTGGAATGAAATGGAATGGAATGTGGAATGGAAGAGAATGGAATGTGGAATGGAATGGAATGGAATGGAATGGAATGTGGAATGGAATGGAATGGAATGGAATGTGGAATGGAATGGAATGGAATGGAATGAGGAATGGAATGTGGAATGGAATGCAATGGAATGTCGAATGGAATGCGGAATGGAATGTGGAATTGATGGAAAGGGATGTGAAATGGAATGGAATGGAATGGAATATGGAATGGAATGGAATGGAATGGAATGTGGAATGGAATGGAATGGAATGGAATGTGGAATGGAATGGGGAATGGAATGTGGAATGGAATGTCGAATGGAATGCAGAATGGAATGTGGAATTGATGGAAAGGGATGTGAAATGGAATGGAATGGAATGTGAAATGGAATGTGGAATGGAACAGAATGGAAAGTAATGTGGAATGGAAAGTCGAATGGAACGGAATGTGGAATGGAAGGTGGAATGAAACGGAATGGAATGTGGAATGGAAGGAGGAATGGAATGTGGAATGGAATGTGGAGTTGAATTTAATGGAATGTGGAATGCAATGTGGAATGGAATGGAATCAAATGTGGAATGGAATGTGGAATGGAATGGAATCGAATGGAATATGTAATGGAATGGAATGGAAGGGAAAGTTGAATGGAATGGAAAAGAATGTGGAATGGAAAATGGAATGTAATGGAATGGAATGTGGAATGGAATGTGGAATGGATTGGAATGGAAAGTGGAGTGGAATGTAATGTAATGCGGAATTGAACGTGGAATGGAATGAATTGGAAGTTGGAATGGAATGTGGAATGGAACATGGAAAGAAACGTTGAATGGAACGTGGAATGAAACGTTGAATGGAACGTGGAATGGAATGGAATGTAAAGGAAAGTGGAAAGAAATGGAATGGAAAGGAATGTGGAATGGAATGGAATAGAATGTGGAGTGGATTGGAATGGAATGTCGAATGGAACGTGGAATGCAACGTGTAATGGAAATTGGAGCGAAATGTGGAATGCAATGTGTAATGGAACAGAATGGAATGGAATGTGGAATGGAAAGGAATGTCGAATGGAATGGAATGGAATGTGGAATGGAATGGAATTAAATGGAATGTGGAATGGAATGGAATGGAATGGAATGTGGAATGGAAAGGAATGTGGAATGGAATAGAATGGAAAGGGAAAGAAATGGAATGGAATGGAATATGGAATGGAGTGGAATATGGAATGGAGTGGAATGGAATGGAATGGAAAGGGTATGGAATGGAATGGAATGGAATGGAATGGAAGGTGGAATGGAATGGAATGGAATGTGGAATGGAATGTGAAATTGAAAGAAATGGAATGGTATGGAATTTGGACTGTAATGGAATGGAATGTGGAATGGAATGTAGAAAGCAATGGAATGGAATGTGGAAAGAAATGTGGAATGAAATGGAATTGAATGCGGAATGGAATGTGGAACGGAATGCAATGTATTGCGGAATGGAATGTGCAAAGAAATGGAATGGAAGGTGGAATGAAATAGCAAGTGGAATATAACGGAATGGAAAGTGGAATGGAACATGAAATGGAACGTCTAATGGAACGTGGAATGGAAAGTGGAATGGAATGTGGAATGGAATGTGGAATGGAGTGGAATCCAATGTGTAATTGAATGTGAAATGGAGTGGAATGCAATGTGTAATGGAATGGAATGGAATGTGGAATGAAATTTGGAATGCAATGGAATGGAATGGGGAATAGAATGTGGAGTGGAATAGAATGGAATGTGGAATGGAATGTTGAGTGGCATGTGGAATGGAAAGTGGAATGGAATGGAAGGGAATGTGGAATGGATTTTGGAATGGAATGTGAAATTGAGCAGATTGTAATGTGGAATGGAAATTGGAATGGAATGTGGAAAAGAAAGTGGAATGGAATGGATTTGAATGGAATGTGGAATGGAATGTGGAATGGAATGTGAAATGGAATGTGAAATGGAATGTGGAACTGAATGTGGAATGGAATGTGGAATGCAATATGGAATGGAATTTAATGGAATGTGGAATGGAATGGTATGGAATGTGGAATGGAATAGAATGTGGAATGGAATGAAATGGAATGGAATGTAGAATGGAATGGAATGGAATGGAATGTTGAGTGGAATGGAATGGAATGGAATGGAATGTGGAATGGAATGGAATGGAATGGGATGGAATGTGGCATGCACTCATCCCAAAGAAGTTTTTATGTGAAGATATTTTCTAGACAGAAGCATTCTCAGAAACTTCTTTGTCATTTGGGTTTTGAACTCACAGAGTTGAAACTTCCTTTTCATAGAGTAGTTCTGCAACACTCTTGTTGTGGAAACTGCAAGTGGATATTTAGTTCGATTACTGCATCTAGTGGAAAAGCAAATACATTCAGATGAAAACTAGATAGAACCGTTCTCTAGAAACTTCTTTGTGATGTGTGCATTCTACTCACAGAGTTGAACCTTCCTTTTGATAGAACAGTTTTGAAACACTCTTTTTGTGGAGTCTGCAAGTGGATATTTGGAGCGCATTGAAGCCTATGGTGGAAAAGGAAATATCTTCATATAAAAACTAGATAGAAGCATTCTCAGAAACTTCTTTGTGATGTGCGCATTCAACTCACAGATTTGAAGCTTCCTTTTGATATAGCTGTTTTGAAACACTCTTTCAGTAGAATCTGCAAGTGGATATTTGGAGTGCTAAGAGGCCTACACTGGAAAAGGAAATATCTTCACATAAAAACTAGACGGAAGCATTCTCAGAAACTTCCCTGTGCATTATGCATTCAAGTGACAGAGAGGAATCTTCCTTTTGAAAGCACAGTTTTAAAACACTCTTTTTGTAGAATTTGCTAATGTATGTTTGGAGCGATTTGAGGCCTATGCTGGAAAACGAAATATCTTCTCATAAAAACTAGACAGAAGCATTCTCAGAAACTTCTTTGTGATGAGTGCATTCAACTCACACACTTGAACCTTCATTTTGAAAGAGCAGTTTTGAAAAACTCTTTTTGTAGAATCTGCAAGTGGATATTTTGAGCGTTTTCAGGCCTTTGCTGGGAAATGAAATATCTTCACCTGAAAACTACACAGAGGCATTCTCAGAAACTTCTTTGTGATGTGAGCATTCAACTCACCGAGTTGAACCTGCCTTTTGATAGAGCAGTTTGGAAACAATCTTTTTGTAAAATCTGAAAGTAGATATTTGGAGCCATTTGAGGCCTATGCTGGAAAAGGAAATATCTTCACAGAAACCCTAGACAGAAGAAGTCTCAGGAACATCTGTGTGATGAGTGCATTCAACTCAAGGAAGTGAACCTTCCTTTTGATAGAACGGTTTTGAAACACTCCTTTTGTAGAATCTGCAAGTGTTTATTTGGAGTGCTTTGAGGTCTATGATGGAAAAGTAAATATCTTCACATAAAAACGAGACAGAAGCATTCTCAGAAGGTTCTGTGTGATGAGTGCATTCAGCTCACACACTTGAACTTTCCCTTTGATAGAGCAGTTTTGAAACACTCTTTTAGTAGCAACTATAAGTGGATATTTGGAGGGCTTTTATGCCAATGTTGGAAAACGAAATATCATCACATAAAAACTAGGCAGAAGCATTCTCAGAAACTTCTTCGTGATGAGTGCATTCAACTCACAGAGTTGAACGTTACTTTTGATAGAACAGTTTTGAAACACTCCTTCTGTAGGATCTGCAACTGTTTATTTGGAACGCTTTGAGGCCTATGTTGGAAAAGGAAATATCTTCACATAAAAGCTAGAAAGAAGTATTCTCAGAGACTTCCCTGTGCTATGTGCATTCAACCCACATAGTTGAACCTTCCTTTTGATAGAACAGTTTTGAAAACCTCTTTTTGTAGAATCTGCAAGTCAAAATTTGGAACGCGTTGAGGCCTATGCTGGAAAAGGAAATATCTTCACATAAAAACTACATAGAAGCATTCTCAGAAATTTATTTGTGACATGCACATTCAACTCACGGAGTTGAAGCTCCCTTTTGATATAGCTGTTTTGAAACACTCTTTTACTAGAATCTTGAAGTGCATATTTGGAGTGTTAAGAGGCCAACACTGGAAAAGGAAATATCTTCACATAAAAATTAGACAGAAGCATTCTCAGAGACTACCCTGTGCTTTCTGCATTACACCCACATATGTGAACCTTCCTTTTGATAGAACAGTTTTGAAAATCTCTTTTTGTAGAATCTGCAAGTCTACAGTTGGAACGCTTTGAGGCCTATGCTGGAAAAGGAAATAGCTTCACATAAAAACTAGATGGAAGCATTCTCAGAAACTCCTTTGTGAGGTGCACATTCAACTCACAGTGTTGAAGCTTCCTTTTGATATAGCTGTTTTCAAACACTCTTTTAGTAGAATCTTCATGTGGATATTTTGAGTGTCAAGAGGCCAACACTGGAAAAGGAAATATCTTCACATGAAAACAAGACGGAAGCATTCTCAGAAACTTCCCTGTGCTTTATGCATTCAAGTCACAGAGAGGAACCTTCCTTTTGAAAGCGTAGTTTTGAAACACTCTTTTTGTACAATTTGATAGGGGACGTTTGGAGCGATTTGAGGCCTATGCTGGAAAATGAAATATCTTCCCATGAAAATTAGACAGAAGGATTCTCTGAAACTTCTTTGTGCTGTGTGCATTCAACTCACAGAGTTGAACCTGCCTTTTGAGAGAGTAGTTTGGAAACAGCCTTTTTGTAAAATCTGCAAGTGGATATTTGGAGCGATTTGAGACCTATGCTGCAAAAAGGAATGCCTTCACATGAAACCTAGACAGAAGGATTCTCAGAAACTTCTTGGTCATTTGGGGATTGAACTCACAGAGTTGAACCTTCCTTTTCATAGAGCAGTTCTGCAACACTCTTTTTGCGGAAACTGCATGTGGATATTTGGTGCAATTTTGGCATCTAGTGGAAAAGGAAATACATTCAGATGAAAACTAGATAGAACCGTTCTCAGAAACTTCTTTGTGATGTGTGCATTCTACTCACAGGGTTGAATCTTCCTTTTGATAGAACAGTTTTGAAACACAATTTTTGTGGAGTCTGCAAGTGGATATTTGGGGCGTTTTGAAGCCGATGCTGGAAACGGAAACATCTTCACCTAAAAACTAGATAGAAGCATTTTCAGAAACTTCTTTGTGATGTGCACATTCAACTCACAGAGTTGAAGTTTCCTTTTGATATAGCTGTTTTGAAACTCTCTTTCAGTAGAATCTGCAAGTGGATATTTGGAGTGCTAGGAGGCCAACACTGGAAAAGGAAATATCTTCACATAAAAACTAGATGGAAGCATTCTCAGAAACTTCCCTGTGCTTTATTCATTCAAGTCACAGAGAGGAACCTTCCTTTTGAAAGCACAGTTTTGAAAAACTATTTTTGTAGAATTTGCTAGTGGATGTTTGGAGCGATTTGAGGCCTATGCTGGAAAACGAAATATCTTCCAATAGAAACTAGACAGAAGCATTCTCAGAAACTTCTTTATGATGAATGCCTTCAACTCACAGAGTTGAACCTTCATTTTGAAAGAGCAGTTTTGAAACACTCTTTTTGTAGAATCTGCAATTGGATATTTTGAGCGTTTTGAGGTCTTTGCTGGGAAATGAAATATCTTCACCTGAAAACTACACAGAAGCATACTCAGAAACTTCTTTGTGATGTCTGCTTTCAACTCACAGAGTTGAACCTGCCATTAGATAGAGCAGTTTGGAAACAGCCTTTTTGTAAAACCTGCAAGTGGATATTTGGAGCGATTTGAGGCCTACGCAGCAAAAGGAAATATCTTCACAGAAACCCTAGACAGAAGCATTCTCAGGAACTTCTGTGTGATGAGTGCACTCAACTCACGGACTTGAACCTTCCTTTTGATGGAACAGTTTTGAAACACTCCTTTTGTAGAATCTGCAAGTGTTTATTTGGAGCACTTTGTGGCCTATGATGGAAAAGGAAATATCTTCACATTAAAAACGAGACAGAAGCATTCTCAGAAACTTCTGTCTGATGAGTGCATTCAACTCACACATTTGAACTTTCCTTTTGATAGAGCAGTTTTGAAACACTCTTTTAGTAGCATCTGTAAGTGGATATTTGGAGGGCTTTTATGCAAATGCTGGAAAACGAAATATCATCACATAAAAACTAGGCAGAAGCATTCTCAGAAGCTTCTTCGTGATGAGTGCATTCAACTCACAGAGTTGAATGTTCCCTTTGATAGAACAGTTTTGAAACACTCCTTTTGTAGGATCTGCAACTGTTTATTTGGAGCGCTTTGAAGCTTATTTTGGAAAAGGAAATATCTTCACATAAAAACTAGACAGAAGCATTCTCAGAAACTTCCCTGTGCTTTCTGCATTCAACTCACATAGTTGAACCTTCCTTTTGATAGAACAGTTTTGAAACACTCTTTTCATATAATCTGCACGTCGACATTTGGAACGCTTTGAGGCCTATGCTGGAAAAGGAAATATCTTCACATAAAAACTAGATAGAAGCATTCTCAGAAACTTCTTTGTGATGTGCACATTGAACTCACAGAGTTGAAGCTTCCTTTTGATATAGCTGTTTTGAAACACTCTTTCAGTTGAATCTTCAAGTGGATATTTGGAGTGTTAAGAGGCCAAAACTGGAAAAGGAAATATCTTCACATAAAAACTAGATGGAAGCATTCTCAGAAACTTCCCTGTGATTTATGCATTCAAGTCACAGAGAGGAACCTTCCTAATGAAAGCACAATTTTGAAACACTCTTTTTGTAGAATTTGCTAGTGGATGTTTGGAGCGATTTGAGGCCTATGCTGGAAAACGAAATAGCTTCCCATAAAAACTAGACAGAAGCATTATCTGAAACTTCTTTGTGCTGTGTGCATTCGACACACAGAGTTGAACCTGCCTTTTGAGAGAGTAGTTTGGAAACAGCCTTTTGGCAAAATCTGCAAGTGGATATTTGGAGTGATATGAGACCTATGCTGAAAAGAGAAATATCTCCACATAAACCCTAGAAAGAAGCATTCTCAGAAACCTGTTGGTCATTTGCGGGATTGAACTCAGAGAGTGGATCCTTCCTTTTCATAGAACAGTTCTGCATCACTCTTGTTGTGGAAACTGCCAGTGGATATTTGGTGCGATTGCAGCATCTTGTGAAAAAGGAAATACATTCAGATGAAAACCAGATAGAACCATTCTCAGAAACTTCTTTGTGATATGTGCATTCTACTCACAGAGTTGAACCTTCCTTTTCATAGAACAGTTTTGAAGCAGTCTTTTTGTGGAGTCTGCAAGTAGATATTGGAGCGCTTTGAAGTCTATGGTGGAAAAGGAAACATCTTCACATAAAAACTAGATAGAAGCATTCTCAGAAACTTCTTTGAGATGTGCACATTCAACTCACAGAGTTGAAGCTTCCTTTTGATATATCTGTTTTGAAACACTCTTTCAGTACAATCTGCAAGTGGATATTTGGAGTGTTAAGAGGCCAACACTGGAAAAGGAAATATCTTCACATAAAAACTAGACGGAAGCATTCTCAGAAACTTCCCTGTGCTTTATGCATTCAAGTGACAGAGAGGAACCTTCCTTTTGAAAGCGCAGTTTTGAAACAATCTTTTTGTACAATTTGATAGGGGACATTTGGAGTGATTTGAGGCCTATGCTGGAAAATGAAATAGCTTCCCATAAAAACTAGACAGAAGCATTCTCTGAAACTTCTTTGTGCTGTGTGCATTCAACTCACAGAGGTGAACCTGCCTTTTGATAGAGTAGTTTGGAAACAGCCTTTTTGCAAAATCTGCAAGTGGATATTTGGAGTGATATGAGACCTATGCTGAAAAAAGAAATATCTCCACATAAACCCTAGACAGAAGCATTCTCAGAAACCTGTTGGTCATTTTGGGGATTGAACTCACAGAGTTGATCCTTCCTTTTCATAGAAGAGTTCTGCAACACTTTTGCTGTGGAAACTGTAAGTGGATATTTGGTGCGATTGCGGCATCTTGTGGAAAAGGAAATACATTCTGATGAAAACTAGATAGAACCATTCTCAGAAACTTCTTTGTGATATGTGCATTCTACTTACAGAGTTGAACCTTCCTTTTCATAGAACAGTTTTGAAACAGTCTTTTTGTGGAGTCTGCAAGTAGATATTGGAGCGCTTTGAAGTCTATAGTGGAAAAGGAAACATCTTCACATAAAAACTAGATAGAAGCATTCTCAGAAACTTCTTTGAGATGTGCGCATTCAACTCACAGAGTTGAAGTTTCCTTTTGATATATCTGTTTTGAAACACTCTTTCAGTAGAATCTGCAAGTGGATATTTGGAGTGTTAAGAGGCCAACACTGGAAAAGGAAATATCTTCACATAAAAACTAGACGGAAGCATTCTCAGAAACTTCCCTGTGCTTTATGCATTCAAGTGACAGAGAGGAACCTTCCTTTTGAAAGCGCAGTTTTGAAACACTCTTTTTGTACGATTTGATAGGGGACGTTTGGAGCGATTTGAGGCCTATGCTGGAAAATGAAATATCTTCCCATAAAAACTAGACAGAAGCATTCTCAGAAACTTCTTTGTGCTGTGTGCATTCAACTCACAGAGTTGAACCTGCCTTATGATAGAGTAGTTTGGAAACAGCCCTTTTGTATAATCTGCAAGTGGATATTTGGAGCGATTTGAAACCTATGGTGCAAAAAGAAATGTCTTCACATAAATCATAGACAGAAGCATTCTCAGAAACTTCTTGATCATTTGGGGATTGAACTCAAAGAGTTGAACCTTCCTTTTCATAGAGCAGTTCTGCAACACTCTTGTTGCGGAAACTTCATGTGGATATTTGGTGCAATTTTGGCATCTAGTGGAAAAGGAAATACATTCAGATGAAAACTAGATAGAACCGTTCTCAGAAACTTCTTTGTGATGTGTGCATTCTACTCACAGGGTTGAAACTTCCTTTTGATAGAACAGTTTTGAAACACTCTTTTTGTGGAGTCTGCAAGTGGATATTTGGGGCTCTTTGAAGCCGATGCTGGAAACGGAAACATCTTCACCTAAAAAGTAGATAGAAGCATTTTCAGAAACTTCTTTGTGATGTGCACATTCAACTCACAGAGTTGAAGCTTCCTTTTGATATATCTGTTTTGAAACACTCTTTCAGTAGAATCTGCAAGTGGATATTTGGAGTGCTAAGAGGACAAAACTGGAAAAGGAAATATCTTCACATAAAAACTAGACGGAAGCATTCTCAGAAACTTCCCTGTGCTTTATGCATTCAAGTCCCAGAGAGGAACCTTCCTTTTGAAAGCGCAGTTTTGAAAAACTATTTTTGTAGAATTTGCTAGTGGATGTTTGGAGCGATTTGAGGCCTATGCTGGAAAACGAAATATCTTCCCATAAAAACTAGACAGAAGTATTCTCAGGAACTTCTTTGTGCTGTGTGCATTCAACTCACAGACTTGAACCTTCATTTTGAAAGAGCAGTTTTGAAACACTTGTTTTGTAGTATCTGGAAGTGGATATTCTGAGCGTTTTGAGGCCTTTGCTGGGAAATGAAATATCTTTACCTGAAAACTACACAGAAGCATTCTCAGAAACTTCTTTGTGATGTGTGCATTCAACTCACACAGTTGAACCTGCCTTTTGGTAGAGCAGTTTGGAAACAGCCTTTTTGTAAAATCTGCAAGTGGATATTTCGAGCAATTTGAGGCCTATGCCGCAAAAGGAAATATCTTCACAGAAACCCTAGACAGAAGCATTCTCAGGAACTTCTTTGTGACGAGTACATTCAACTCACGGACTTGAACCTTCCTTTTGATAGAACAGTTTTGAATCACTCCTTTTGTTGAATCTGCAGGTGTTTATTTGGAGCGCTTTGAGGCCTATGATGGAAAAGGAAATATCTTCACATAAAAACGAGACAGAAGCATTCTCAGAAACTTCTGTGTGATGAGTGCATTCAATTCACACATTTGAACTTTCCCTTTGATAGAGCAGGTTTGAAACACTCTTTTAGTCCCATCTGTAATTGGATATTTGGAGGGCTTTTATGCCAATGCTGGAAAACGAAATATCATCACAGAAAAAGTAGGCAGAAGCATTCTCAGAAACTTCTTCATGATGTGTGCATTCAACTCACAGAGTTGAACGTTCCTTTTGATAGATCAGTTTTGAAACACTCCTTTAGTAGGGTCTGCAACTGCTTATTTGGAGTGCTTTGAGGCCTATGGTGGGAAAGGAAATATCTTCACATGAAAACTAGACAGAAGCATTCTCAGAAACTTCCCTGTGCTTTCTGCATTCAACCCATATAGTTGAACCTTCCTTTTGATAGAACAGTTTTGAAAATCTCTTTTCGTAGAATCTGCAAGTCGACATTTGGAACGCTTTGAGGCCTATGCTGGAAAAGGAAATATCTTCACATAAAAACTAGATAGCAGCATTCTCAGAAACTTCTTTGTGATGTGCACATTCAACTCACAGAGCTGAAGCTTCCTTTTGATATAGCTGTTTTGAAACACTCTTTTAGTTGAATCTTCAAGTGGATATTTTGAGTGTTAAGAGGCCAAAACTGTAAAAGGAAATATCTTCACATAAAAACTAGAAGGAATCATTCTCAGCAACTTCCCTGTGCTTTGTGCATTCAAGTCACCGAGAGGAACCTTCCTTTTGAAAGCACAGTTTTGAAACACTCTTTTTGTAGAATTTGCTAGTGGTTGTTTGGAGCGATTTGAGGCCTATGCTGGAAAACGAAATATCTTCCCATAAAAACTAGACAGAAGCATTCTCAGAAACTTCTTTGTGCTGTGTGCATTCAACTCACAAAATTGAACCTGCCTTTTGATAGAGTAGGTTAGAGACAGCCTTTTTGTAAAATCTACAAGTGGATATTTGGAGCGATTTGAGACCAATGCTGCAAATAGAAATATTTCCACATAAACCCTAGGCATAAGCATTCTCAGAAACTTCTTTGTCATTTGGGGATTGAACTCACCGAGGTGAACCTTCCTTTTCATAGAGCAGTTCTGCAACACTCTTGTTGTGGAAACTACAAGTGGATATTTGGTGCGATTGTGGAATCTAGTGGAAAAGGAAATACATTCAGATGAAAACTAGATAGAACCATTCTCAGAAACTTCTTTGTGATGTGTGCATTCTACTCACAGAGTTGAACCTTCCTTTTGATAGAACAGTTTTGAAACACTCTTTTCGTGGATTCTGCAAGTGGACATTTGGAGCGCTTTGGGGCCTTTGCTGCGAAATGAAACATCTTCACCTGAAAACTAGACAGAAGCATTCTCAGAAACTTCTTTGTGATGTGTGCATTGAACTCACAGAATTGAAGCTTCCTTTTGATATAGCTGTTTTGAAACACTCTTTCAGTAGAATTTGCAAGTGGATATTGGGATTGTTAAGAGGCCAACACTGGAAAAGTAAATATCTTCACATAAAAACTAGACGGGAGCATTCTCAGAAACTTCCCTGTGCTTTATGCATTCAAGTCACAGAGGGGAACCTTCCTTTTGATAGCACAGTTTTGAAACACTCTTTTTGTAGAATTTGCTAGTGGATGTATGGAGCGATTTGAGGCCTATGCTGGAAAACGAAATATCTTCCCATAAAAACTAGACAGAAGTATTCTCAGAAACTCCTTTGTGGCGAGTGCATTCAACTAACAGACTTGAAACTTCCTTTTGAAAGAGCAGTTTTGAAACACTCTTTTTGTATAATCTGCAAGTGGATATTTTGAGCGTTTTGAGGCTGGGAAATGAAATATCTTCACCTGAAAACTACATGGAAGCATTCTCAGAAACTTCTTTGTGATGTGTGCATTCAACTCACAGATTTGAACCTGCCTTTTGATAGAGCTATTTGGAAACAGCCTTTTTGTAAAGTCTGCAAGTGGATGTTGAAGCAATTTGAGGCCTATGCTGTGAAAGGAAATATCTTCACAGAAACCCTAGACAGAAGCATTCTCAGGAACCTCTGTGTGATGAGTGCATTCAACTCATGGACTTGAGCCTTCCTTTTGATAGAACAGTTTTGAAACACTCCTTTTATAGAATCTGCAATTGTTTATTTGGAGTGCTTTGAGGCCTATAATGGAAAAGGAAATATCTTCACATTAAATACGAGACAGAAGCATTCTCAGAAACTTCTTTGTGCTGTGTGCATTCAACTCACGGAGTTGAACCTGCGTTTTGATACAGTGGTTTGGAAACAGCCTTTTTGTAAAACCTGCAAGTGGATATTTTGAGCGATTTGAGACCTATGCTGCAAAAAGAAATATCTCCACATAAACCCTAGACAGAAGCATTCTCAGAAACTTCTTTGTCATTTGGGGATTGAACTCACAGAGTTGAACCTTCCTTTTCATAGAGCAGTTCTGCAACACTCTTGTTGTGGAAACTGCCAGTGGATATTTGGTGCGATTGCGGAATCCTAGTGGAAAAGGCAATTCATTCAGATGAAAACTAGATAGAACCATTCTCAGAAACTTCTTTGTGATGTGTGCATTCTACTCACAGAGATGAACCTTCCTTTTGATAGAACAGTTTTGAAACACTCTTTTCGTGGTGTCTGCAAGTGGACATTTTGAGCGTTTTGAGGCCCTTGCTGGGAAATGAAATATCTTCATTTGAAAACTAGACAGAAGCATTCTCAGAAACTTCTATGTGATGTGCACATTCAACTCATAGAGTTGAAGCTTCCTTTTGATATAGCTGTTTTGAAACACTCTTTCAGTAGAATCTGCAAGTGGATATTTGGTGTGTTAAGAGGCCAACACTGGAAAAGGAAATATCTTCACATAAAAACAAGATGGAAGCATTCTCAGAAACTTCCCTGTGCTTTATGCATTCAAGTCCCAGAGAGGAACCTTCCTTTTGAAAGCGCAGTTTTGAAACACTCTGTTGTAGAATTTGCTAGTGGATGTTTGGAGCGATTTGAGGCCTCTGCTGGAAAACGAAATATCTTCCCATAAAAACTAGACAGAAGCATTCTCAGAAACTTCTTTGTGATGAGTGCATTCAACTAACAGACTTGAAACTTCGTTTTGAAAGAGCAGTTTTGAAACACTGTTTTTGTAGAATCTGCAAGTGGATATTTGGAGCGTTTTGAGGCCTTTGCTGGGAAATGAAATATCTTCACCTGAAAACTACACAGAAGCATTCTGGGAAACTACTTTGGGATGTGTGCATTCAATTCAGAGAGTTGAACCTGCCTTTTGATAGAGCAGTTTGGAAACAGCCTTTTTGTGAAATCTGCAAGTGGATATTTTGAGGGTTTTGTGGCCTATGCTGCAAAAGGAAATATCTTCACAGAAACCCTAGATAGAAGCATTCTCAGAAACTTCTGGGTGAATAGTGCATTCAACTCACGGACTTGAACCTTCCTTTTGATAGAACAGTTTTGAAACACTCCTTTTGTAGAATCTGCAAGTGTTTATTTGGAGCGCTTTGAGGCCTATGATGGAAAAGGAAATATCTTCAAATAAAAACGAGACAGAAGCATTCTCAGAAACTTCTGTGTGATGAGTTCATTCAACTCACACACTTGAACTTTCCTTTTGATAGAGCAGTTTTGGGACACTCTTTTAGTAGCATTTGTAAGTGCATATTTGAAGGGACTTTATGCCAATGCTGCAAAACGAAATATCATAATTAAACTAGGCAGAAGCATCCTCAGAAACTACTTCATGATGAGTGCATTCAACTTACAGAGTTGAAAGTTCCTTTTGATAGAACAGTTTTGAAACACTCCTTTTGTAGGATCTGCAACTGTTTAATTGGAGGGCTTTGAGGCCTATGGTGGAAAAGGAAATATCTTCACATAAAAACTATACAGAAGCATTCTCAGAGACTTCCCTGTGCTTTCTGCATTCAGCTCACATAGTTGAATCTTCCTTTTGATAGAACAGTTTTGAAAAACTCTTTTTGTAGAATCTGCAAGTCGACATTTGGAAAGCTTTGAGGCCTAGGCTGGAAAAAGAAATATCTTCACATAAAAACTAGATAGAAGCATTCCCAGAAACTTGCTTGTGATGTGCACATTCACCTCACAGAGTTTAAGCTTCCTTTTGATATAGCTGTTTTGAAACACTCTTTTAGTAGAATCTTCAAGTGGATATTTGGAGTGTTAAGAGGTCAACACTGGAAAAGAAAATATCTTCACATAAAAACTAGATGGAAGCATTCTCAGAAACTTCCCTGTGCTTTATGCATTCAAGTCACAGAGAGGAACCCTCCTTTTGAAAGTGCAGTTTTGAAACACTCTTTTTGTAGAATTTGCTAGTGGATGTTTGGAGCGATTTGAGGCCTATGCTGGAAATTGAAATATCTTCCCATAAAAACTACAAAGAAATATTCTCAGAAACTACTTTGTGATGAGTGCATTCAACTCACAGACTTGAACCTTCATTTTGAAAGAGCAGTTTTGAAACATTCTTTTTGTAGAATCTGCAAGTGGATATTTGGAGCGTTTTGAGGCCTTTGCTGGGAAATGAAATATCTTCACCTACAAAGTATACAGAAGCATTCTCAGAAACTAATTTGCAATGTGTGCATTCAACTCACAGAGTTGAACCTGCTTTTTGATAGAGCAGTTTAGATACAGCCTTTTTGTAAAGTCTGCAAGTGGATATTTGGAGCGATTTGAGGCCTATGCTGCAAAAGGAAATATCTTCACAGAAACCCTAGACAGAAGCATTCTCAGGAATTTCTGTGTGATGAGTGCATTCAACTCACGGACTTGAACCCTGCTTTTGATAGAACAGTTTTGAAACCCTCCTTTTGTAGAATCTGCAGGTGTTTATTTGGAGCGTTTTGAGGCCTGTGATGGAAAACGAAATATCTTCACATAAAAATGAGACAGAAGCATTCTCAGAACCTTCTGTGTGATGACTGCATTCACCTCACACACTTGAACTTTCCTTTTGATAGAGCAGGTTTGAAACACCCTTTTAGTAGCATCTGTAAGTGGATATTTGAAGGGTTTTTATGGCAATGCTGGAAAAGGAATTATCATCACATAAAAACTAGGCAGAAGCATTCTCAGAAACTTCTTCATGATGAGTGCATTCAACTCACAGAGTTGAACGTGCCTTTTGATAGAACAGTTTTGAAACACTCTTTCAGTAGAATATGCAAGTGGATATTTGGAGTGCTAAGAGGCCAACACTGGAAAAGGAAATATCTTCACATAAAAAATAGACAGAAGCATTCTCAGAAACATCCCTGTGCTTTCTGCATTCAATCTACATAGTTGAACCTTCCTTTTGATAGAAAAGTTTTGAAAATCTCTTTTCGTGGAATCTGCAATTCGACATTTGGAACGCTTTGAGTCCTATGCTGGAAAAGGAAATATCTTCACATAAAAAATAGATAGAAGCATTCTCAGAAACTTCCCTGTTCTTTATGCATTCAAGTCACAGAGAGGAACCTTAATTTTGAAAGCACAGTTTTGAAACACCCTTTTTGTAGTATTTGCTAGTAGATGTTTGGAGCGATTTGAGGCCTATGCTGGGAAACGAAATATCTTCCCATAAAAACTAGACAGAAGCGTTCTCAGAAACTTCTTTGTGATGAGTGCATTCAACTCACAGACTTGAACTTTCGTTTTGAAAGAGGAGTTTTGAAAACACTCTTTTTGTAGAATCTGCAAGTGGATATTTTGAGCGTTTTGACACCTTTGCTGGGAAATGAAATATCTTCACCTGAAAACTACAGAGAAGCATTCTCAGAAACTTCTTTGTGATGTGCACATTCAACTGACAGAGTTGAAGCTTCCTTTGGATATAGCTGTTTTGAAACACTGTTTCAGTAGGATCTGCAAGTGGATATATGGAGTGTTAAGAGGCCAACACTGGAAAAGGAAATATCTTCACATAAAAACTAGATGGAAGCATTCTCAGAAACTTCCCTGTGCTTTATGCATTCAAGTCATAGAGAGGAACCTTCCTTTTGAAAGTGCAGTTTTGAAACACTGCTTTTCCAACATAGGCCTCAAAGAGCTCTAAACACTTGCAGATTCTAAGAAAACAGTGTAGAGTGGATTGGAGATTCCAATCCATTCCATTCCATTGTATTCTACTCACAGAGTTGAACCTTCCTTTTGATAGAACAGTTTTGAAACACTCTTTTTGAACAATCTGCAAGTGTTTATTTGAAGCGCTTTGAGGCCTAAGTTGGAAAAGGAAATATCTTCCCATAAAAACTAGACCGAAGCATTCCCCGAAACTTCTTTGTGATGAGTGCATTATTCTCACAGAGTTGAACCTTCCTTTGATAGAATAGTTTTGATACACTCTTTTTGTAGATTCTGCAAGTGGATATTTTTGCGCTTTGAAGCCTATGTTGGAAAAGGAAATTTCTTCCCATAAAAACTATATCGAAGCATTCTCAGAAACTTCTTTGTGATGAGTGCATTCTACTCACAGAGTTGAACCTTCCTTTTGAGAGAACAGTTTTGAAACACTCTTTTTGGAGATTCTGCAAGTGTTTATTTGAAGCTCTTTGAGGCCTATGCTGGTAAAGAAATTATCTTCACATAAAAACTAGACAGAAGCATTCTCAGAAACTTTTTCTGATGTGCGCATTCAACACACCAAATTGAACCTACCTTTTGGTATAGCAGTTTTGAAACAATCTTTTTCTAGAATGTGCAACTGGATATTTGGATTGTTAGGGGGCCAACACTGGAAAAGGAAATATCTTCCCATAAAAACTAGACAGAAGCATTCTCAGAAACTTCTTTGTGATGAGTGCATTCAACTCACAGACTTTAACTTTTCTTTTGAAAGAGCAGTTTTGAAACACTCTTTTTGTTGAATCTGCAGGTGGATATTTTGTGTGCTTTGAGGCCTAAGGAGCAAAAGGAAATATCTTCACATAAAAACTAGACAGAAACATTCTCCAAAACCTCTTTGTGATGTGTGCATTCAAATAACAGAGTAGAACCATCCTTTTGATAGTGCAGTTTTGAAACACCCTTTTTGTAGAATCTGCAAGTGTATATTTGGAGAGATTTGAGGCCTATACTGAAAAAGGGATATCTTCACATAAAAACTAGAGAGAAGCATTCTCAGAAACTTCTCTGTGCTTTATGCATTCAACTTACAGACTTTAAACTTCCTTCTGAAAGAGCAGATTTGAAACACTGTTTTTGTAGAAACTGCAGGTGGATATTTGGAGCTCTTTGAGGCCTATGCTGGAAAAGGAAATATCCTCACATAAAAACTAGACAAAAGCATTCTCTGAAACTTGTTATGATGAATGAATTCAGCTCACAGAGTTGAACCTTCCTTTTGATGGAACAGTTTTGAAACCCTCTTTTTGTGGAATCTGCAAGTGGGTACTTGGAGCGCTTTGTGGCCTATGTTGGAAAAGGAAATATCTTCACATAGAAACTAGACGGAAGCATTGTCAGACACTTCTCTGTGATGAGTGCATTCAACTCACAGAGTTCAACCTTCCTTTTTGGAGAACAGTTATAAAACACTCTCTTTGTAGAATCTACAAGGGATCATTTGGAGTACATTGAGGCCTATGCCGGAAAAGGAAGTATCTTCCCATATAAAAATAAGCAGAATCATTCTGAGATACTTTTTTGTGATGAGTGCATTCGACTCACAGACTTGAACCTTCCTTTTGATAGAGCAGTTTTGAAACACTCTCTTTGTAGAATCTGCAGGTGGATATTTGGAGCACTTTGAGGCCTGTGCTGGAAAAGAAAGTATCTTCCCATAAAAACTAAGCAGAATCATTCTCAGAAACATTTTTGTGATGAGTGCATTCAACTCACAGACTTGAACATTCCTTTTGATAGAGCAGTTTTTAAACACTCTTTTTGTAGATTATGCAAGTGGGTATTTCAAGCGCTTTGAGGTCAAAGATGGAAAAGGAAATATCTTCATATAAAAACTAGACAGAAGCATTCTCAGAAATTACTTTGGGATGAATGCATTCAACTCAAAGAGTTGAACCTTCCTTTTGATAGAACAGTTTTGAAACACTTTTTTTTGTAGAATCTGGAAGTGGATATTTGGGGCAACTTGAGGCCTATGCTGGAAAAGGAAATATCTTCACATAAAAACTAGATGGAAGCATTCTCAGAAATTTCTTGGTGATGAGTGCATTTAACTCACAGGTTTGAACTTGCCTTTTGATAGAAGAGTTTTGAAACACTCTGTAGAATTTGCAAGTGGATATTTGGAGAGATTTGTGGCCTGTGCTGCATAAAGGGAATATCTTAACTTAAGAACTAGACAGAAGCATTCTCAGAGACTTCCCTGTGCTTTATGCATTCAAATCACAGGCTTGAACCTTCGTTTTGATAGAGCAGTATTGAACCACTCTTTTTGTATAATGTGCAAGTGGATATTTTGAGCGATTTGAGGCCTATGATGAAAAAGGAAATGTCTTCACCTAAAAGCTAGACAGATACATTCTCAGAAACTTCTGTGGGATGAGTACATTCAACCAACAGAGTTGAACCTTCCTTTTGATAGACTAGTTTTGAAACACGCTTTTTGTAGAATCTGCAAGTGGATGTTTGGAGGGCTTTGAGGCCTATGCTGGAAAAGAAAATATCTTCACCTAAAAACTAGACAGAAGCATTCTCAGAAATTTCTTTGTGATTAGTGCATTCAACTCACAGGGTTGAATGTTCCTTTTGATAGAGCAATTCTGACACAATCTTCTTGTAGAATCTGCAAGTGGATATTTGGATCGCTTGAGGCCTATGCTGGAGTAAGAAATAATTTCACATAAAAACTATATTGAAGCATTCTCAAAAACATCTTTGTGATGTGTGCCTTCAACTCAAGAATTGAAACTTCCTTTTGATAAAGCAGTTTTGAAACACCATATTGTAGAATCTGCAAGTGGATAGTTTTAGCACTTTGAGGCCTAGCCTGGAAAAGGGTATATCTTCACATAAAAACCAGACAGAAGCATTCTCAGAAACTTCCCTGTGATTTATGAATTCAACCCACACACTTGAACCTTCCTTTTGATAGAACAGTTTGGAAACACACTTTTTGTAGAATCTGGAAGTGGATATTTGGAGCGCTTTGAGGCCTATGCAGGAAAAGGAAATACCATCACATAAAAACTAGACAGAAGTATTCTCAGAAACTTCTTTGTGATGTGTGCATTCAACTCACAGAGTTGAACCCTGCTTTTGAAAGAGCAGTTATGAAACACCCTTTTTGTAGGATCTGCAGGTGGATATTTTTGGTGCTTTGAGGCCAATGCTGGAAATGGAAATATGTATTCATAAAAACGAGACAGAAGCATTCTCAGAAACTTCTCTATGTTTTATGATTTCAACTCAGAGTGTTGAACCTTCCTTTTGATAGCGCAGTTTTGAAACACTCTTTTTGTAGAATCTGCAAGTGGATTTTTGGAGTGCTTTGAAGACTCTGCTGCAAAAGGAAACATCTTCATATAAAAATTGGACAGAGGCCTTCTCAGAAACTACTTTGTGATGAACGCATTCAGCTCACAGGGTTGAACCTTCCTTTTGATAGAACAGTTGTGAAGCACTCTTTTAGTAGAATCTTCAAGTGGATATTTCGAGCTCTTTGAGGCTTATGATGGAAAAGGAAATATCTTCACATAAAACCTAGACGGAAGTATTCTCAGAAACATCATTATGATGAGTGAGTTCAACTCACAGAGTTGAACCAACCTTTTGATTGAACAGTTTTGAAACACTCGTTTTGTAGAATCTGCAAGTGGATATTTGGAATGCTTTGAGGCCTATGCTCGAAAAGGAAATTTCCTCATATAAATACTAGACAGAAGCATGCTCAGAAACTTCTTTGTGATGAGTGCTTTGTACTTACAGACTTTAAATTTCCTTTTGATAGAGCAGTTTTGAAACAGTCTTTTTGTAGAATATGCGAGTTTATATTTGGTGCGATTTGAGGGCTAAGCTGGAAAAGGAAATATCTTCACATAAAAACTGGACAGAAGTATTCTCCTATCTTCTTTGTGATGTGTGCATTAAACTAGCAGAGTAGAACCTTCCTTTTGATAGAGCAGTTTTGAAACACCCTTTTTGTAGACTCTGCAAGTGGATATTTGGAGCGATTTGAGGCCTATGGTGAAAAAGGGGATATCCTCGCATAAAAAATAGATAGAAGCATTCTCAGAAACTTCCCTGTGCCTTATGCATTCAACTCACAGATTTAAAACTTCCTTTTGAAAGAGCAGATTTGAAACACTTTTTTTGTAGAAACTGCAGGTGGATATTTGGAGCGCTTTGAGGCCTACGCAGGAAAAGGAAATATCCCCACATAAAAAGTAGACAAAAGCATTCTCCGAAACTTCTTTGTGATGAATGCATTCACCTCACAGAGTTGAACCTTCCCTTTGATGGAACAGTTTTGAAACACTCTTTTTGTAGAATCTGCAAGTGGATATTTGGAGGGCTTTGAGGCCTATGCTGGAAAAGGAAATATCTTCACATAATAACTAGACGGAAGCATTCACAGAAACTTCTCTGTGATGAGTGCATTCAACTCACAGAGTTCAACCTTCCTTTTGGTAGAACAGTTATGAAACACTCTCTTTGTAGAATCTACAAGAGATTATTTGGTACTCATTGAGGCCTATGCTGGAAAAGAAAGTATCTTCCCATAAAAACTAAATAGAATCATCCTCAGAAATATTTGTGTGATGAGGGCATTCAACTCACAGACTTGAACCTTCCTTTTGATAGAGTAGTTTTGGAACACTCGTTTTGTAGAATCTGCAAGAGGATATTTGGAGCACTTTGAGGTCTATGCTGGAAAAGGAAATATCTTCACATCAAAACTAGACAGAAGCATTCTCAGAAATTTCTGTGTGATGAGTGCATTCAACTCACAGACTTGAACATTCCTTTTGATAGAACAGTTTTGAAACATTCTTTTTGTAGAATCTGCAAGTGGGTATTTGGAGTGATTTGAGGCCTATGCTGCAAAAAGTGAAATCTTCACATAAAAACTAGACAGAAGCATTCCCAGAAACTTCCCCATGCTTCATGCGTTCAACTCACATACTTGAACCTTCCTTTTGATAGAGCAGTTTTGAAACACTCTTTTTGTAGAATCTGCAATTGGATATTTGGAGCGATTTGAGGCCTATGACGAAAAAGGGAATATCTTCACCTAAAAACTAGACAGAAGCATTCTCAGAAACTTGTTTGTGATGAGTTCATTCAACCCACAGAGTTGAAACTTCCTTTTTTTAGAACAGTTTTGGAACACTCTCTTTGTAGAATCTGAATGTGGATACTTGGTGCACTTTGAGGCCTATGCTGGAAATGGAAATATGTTCTCATAAAAACTAAGCAGAAGCATACTCACAAAGTTCTTCGTGATGAGTGCATTCAACTCAGAGACTTAAACCTTTCTTTCGATATAGCAGTTTTGAGACACTCTTTTTGTAGAATCTGCATGTGGATATTTGGAGAGCTATGAGGCCTACGCTGTAAAAGGAAATATCTTCACATAAAAACTATACAGAAGCATTCTCAGAAACATCTCTATGATGAGTGCATTGTACTCACAGACTTGAACTTTCTTTTTGATAGAGCAGTTTTGAAACACTCCTTTTGTAGAATTTGCAAGTGGATATTTGGTGTGCTCTGAGGCCTAATCTGGAAAAGGAAATATCTTCACATAAAAACTAGACAGAAGCATTCTCTGAAACTTCTTTGTGATGCGTGCATTCATCTAACAGACTAGAAACTTCCTTTTGATAGAGCAGCTTTGAAACACACTTTTTGTAGAATCTGCAAGTGGATATTTGGAACGATTTGAGGCTTGTGGTGTAAAAGGGAATATCTTCACATAAAAACTAGATGGAAGCATTCTCAGAAACTTCAGTGTGCTTTATGCATTCAACTCACAGACTTGAACCTTCCTTTTGAAAGAGCAGATTTGAAAAACTCTTTTTGTAGAAATTGCAAGTGGATATTTGGAGCGCTTTGAGGCCTATGCTGGGAAAGGATATATCCTCACATAAAAACTAGACAAAAGCATTCTCCGAAATTTCTTTGTGATGAATGCATTCAGCTTACAGAGTTGAACCTTCCTTTTGATAGAACAGTTTTGAAACGCTCTTTTTGTAGAATCTGCAAGTGGATATTTGGAGTGCTTTGGGACCTATGCTGGAAAAGGAAATATCTTCACATAAAAATTAGACAGAAGCATTCTCAGACACTTCTCTGTGATGAGTGCATTCAACCCACAGAAATCAACCTTCCTTTTGGTAGAACAGTTTTGAATCACTCTCTTTGTAGAATCTACAATAGATTATTTGGAGCGCTTTGAGACCTATGATGGAAAAGGGAATATCTTCCCATAAAAACTAAGCAGAATCATTCTCAGTAACATTTTTGTGATGAGTGCATTCAACTCGGAGACTTGAACATTCCTTTTGATAGAGCAGTTTTGAAACACTCTTTTTATAGAATCTACAAGTGGATATTTGGAGCAATTTGAGGCCTATGCTGGAAAAGGGAATATCTTCACATAAAAACTAGACAGAAGCATTCTCAGAAATTTCTTTGTGACGAGTGCATTCAACTCACAGGGTTGAACTTTCCTTTTGATAGAACAGTTTTGAAACACTCTGTTTGTAGAATTTGCAAGTGGATATTTGGAGCAATTTGAGCCCTATGCTTCAAAAAGTGAATATCTGAACATAAGAACTAGACAGAAGCATTCTCAGAGACTTCCTTGTGCCTTATGCATTCAACTCACAGGCTTGAACCTTCCTTTTGATAGGGCAGTTTTGAAACACCCTTTTTGTAGACTCTGCAAGTGGATATTTAGAGAGATTTGAGACCTATGGTGAAAAAGGGGATATCTTCACATAAAAACTAGATAGAAGCATTCTCAGAAACTTCCCTGTGCTTTATGCAGTCAACTCACAGACTCGAAACTTCCTTTTGAAAGAGCAGATTTTAAATACTCTTTTTGTAGAATCTGCAAGTGGATATTTGGAGCGCTTTGAGGCCTGTGCAGGAAAAGGAAATATCTTCACATACAAACTAGTCGGAAGCATTCTCATACACTTCTCTGTGATGATTGCATTTAACTCACAGAGTTCAACATTCCTTTAGATAGAACAGTTTTGAAACACTCTAGTGGTAGAATCTGCAAGAGATTATCTGGAGCGCTTTGAGACATGTGCTGGAAAAGGAATTATCTTCCCATAAAACATGAGCAGAAGCATTCTCAGAAACATTTTTGTGATGAGTGCATTCAACTCGCAGACTTGAACCTTCTCTCTGATAGAGCAGTTTTGAAACACTCTTTTGGTAGAATCTGAAAGTGGATATTTGGAGCACTATGAGGCCTTCGTTGGAAAAGGAAATATGTTCACATAAAAACTGGACAGAATCATTCTCAGAAACTTCTTTGTGATGTGTGCATTCAACTCAGAGTGTTGAACCTTTCTTTTGAAACAGCAGTCTGAAACACACATTTAGTAGAATCTGCAAGTGGATATTGGGAGCGCTTTGAGGCCTTTTATGGAAAAGGAAATATCTTCACATAAAAACTAAACAGATGCATTCTCAGGAACTTCTTTGTGACGTGTGCACTCAACTCACAGAGTTGAACATGACTTTTGATAGAGCAGTTTTGGAACATCCTTTTTGTAGAATCTGCAAGTGGATATTTGTAGCGCTTTGAGGCCTCTGCTGGAAAAGGAAATATCTTCACATTAAAACTACAGAGAAGTATTCTGAGAAACTTCTTTGTGATGAGTACATTCAGCTAATGCAGTTGAACCTTCCTTTTCATAGAACTGTTTTGAAACACTCTTTTTGTAGAATCTGCAAGTGGATATTTGGAGAGCTTTGAGGCCTATGATGGAAAAGAAAATATCTTCACATAAAAACTAGACAGAACCATGCTCAGAAACTTCTCTGTGATGAGTGCATTGAAGTCAAAGAGTTGAACCTTCCTTTTGATAGAGCAGTTTTGAAGCACCCTTTTTGTAGAATCTGAAATTGAATATTTGGAGCTCATTGAGGCCTATGCTAGAAAAGGGAATACCTTCACATAAAAACTAAAGAAAAGGATTCTCAGAAAATTCTTTGTGATGTGTGCATTCAATTCACAGAGTTGAACAGTATTTTTGATGGAGCAGTTTTGAAACACCCTTTTTTCAGAATCAGCAAGTGGATATTTTGAGCGCTTTGAGGCCTATGCTGGAAAATAAAATATCTTCACATAAAAACTAGACTGAAGCATTCTCAGAAACTTCTTAGTGATGAGTGCATTCAACTCATGGATTTGAACCTTTGTTTCGATAAATCGGTTGTGAAGCACACTTTTTGTAAAATCTGCAGGTGGATATTTGGAGTGCTTTGAGGCCTACACTGGAAAAAGGAATATCTTCACATAAGAACTTGACAGAAGCATTCTGAGAAACTTCCCCGTGCTTTATGAATTCAAATCAAAGAGTTGAACCTTCCCTTTGATAGCGCAGGTTTGAAACACTCTTTTTGTAGAATCTACAGTTGGATATTTTGAGTGCTTTGAGGTCTATCCTGGAAAAGGAAATAACTTCACATAAAAACTAGATTGAAGCATTCTCAGAAACTTCTTTGTAATGTGAGCATTCAACTCACAGAATCGACCAGTCCTTTTGACAGAGCAGTTTTGAAACACCCTTTTTGTAGAAACTGCAAGTGGATATTTGTAGCCCTTTGAGGCTTATGCTGGAAAAGGAAATATCTTCACATAAAAACTAGACAGAAGCATTCTCAGAACCTTCTTTGTGATGATTGCATTGAACTCACTGAGTTGAAACTTTCTTTTCATAGGACAGTTTTGAAACACTCTTTTTGTAGAATCTGCAAGTGGATTTTTGGAGCGCTTTGAGGCCTACCCTAGAAAAGGAAATATCTTCACATAAAAACTAGACAGAAGAATTCTCAAAAACATCTAGGTGATGAGTGCATTCAATTCACGGAATTGAAATTTCTTTTCAATAGAGCAGTTTGAAATACTCTTTTAGTGGAATCTGAAAGTGGATATTTGGAGTGTTATGAGGCATTTGCTGTCAAAGGAAATATCTTCACATAAAAACTAGACAGAAGCTTTCTCAGAAACTTGCTTATGATGCCCGCATTCAACTCACAGAGTTGAAACTTCCTTTTGAAACAGCAGTTTTGAAACACACTTTTAGTAGAATCTGCAAGTGGATATTTGGAATGCTTTGAGGCCTATGCTGGAAAAGGAAATGTCTTCACAGAAAAACTAAACAGAAGCATTCTCAGAAACTTCTTTATGATGTGGGCCTTAAACTATCCGATTTGGACCTTCCTATTGATAGAACAGTTTTGCATCACTGTTTTTACAGAATCTGCAAGTGTATATTTGGAGCGCTTCGAGGCTTATGAGGTAAAAGGAAATAACTTCACATAAAAATGAAACAGAAGCATCCTCACCAACTTCTTCATGATATGTGCATTCAACTCACAGAGTTGAACCGTACTTTTGATACAGCATTTTTGAAACACTCTTTTTGTAGGCTCTGCAAGTGGATATTTTCAGTGCTTTGAGTCCTATACTGGAAAAGTAAATATCTTCACATAAAAACTAGATGGAAGCATTCTCAGAAACTTCTTTGTGATGAGTGAGTTGAACTGACAGAGTTTAACTTTGCTTTTTAAGAGCAGTCTTGAAACACCTCTTTTATAAAATCTGCAAGTGGATATTTGGAGTGCTTTGATGCCAATGATGGAAAAGGAAATATCTTCACATAAAAATTAGACAGAAGCATTCTGATAAACTTCTATGTGATGAGTGCATTCAAATCTCAGAGTTGAACCTTCGTTTGGAAAGAACAGTTTTGAAACACTCTTTTTGTAGAATCTGCAGTTGGATATTTGGAGCAATTTGAGGCCTATCCTGGAAAGGATTGTATCTTTATATAAAAACTAGACAGTAGCATTCTCAGAAACTTCTTTGGGATGAGCACATTCATCTCACAGACGTGAGACTTCCTTTAAATAGAGAAGTTGTGAAACACTCTTTTTGTAGAATCTACAAGTGTATATTTGGAGTGCTTTGAGGCCTATGCTGGTTAAGGAAATATCTTCACACAAAAATTAGACAGAATCATTCTCAGAAACTTCTTTGTGATGAGCTCATTCACCTCGCAGAGTTAAGCCTTCCTTTTGATAGAGAAGTTTGAAACACTCTTTTTGTCGGATCTGCAAGTGGATATTTGGGGTGCTATGAGGCTTACGCTGGAAAAGGAAATATCTTCACATAATAACAAGACAGAAGAATTCACGAAAATTTCTTTTTTATGAGTGCATTCAACTCACAGAGTTGAACCTTCCTTTTCATAGAACAGTTTTGAAACACTCTTTTTGTAGAATCTGCAAGTGGATATTAGGAGCATTTTGAGGCCTATGATGGAAAAGGAAATATCTTCACATAATAACTAGACAGAAGTATTCTCAGAAACTTCTCTGTGATGAGTGCACTGAACACCCTGAGATGAAACTTTCTTTTTATAGAACAGTTTTGAAACTCTCTTTTTGTAGAATCTACAAGTGGATATTTGGAGCCCTTTGAGGCCTATGCTGGAAAAGGAAATATCTTCACATAAAAACTAGACAGAAGAATTCTCAGAAATATCTTTGTGTTGAGTGCATTCAACTCACAGACTTGAACTTTCCTTTTGATAGAGCAGTTTTGAAAAATTCTTTTGGTAGCATCTCAAAGTGGATATTTGGAGTGCTATGAGGCTTATGCTAGAAAATTGAATATCTTCACATAAAAACTAGACAGAGGAATTCTCAGAAAATTCTTTGGGATGTGTGCATTCAACTCACAGAGTTGAACCTTACTTTTGAAACAGCAGTTTTGAAACACACTTTTAGTAGAATCTTCAAGTGGATATTTGGAATGCTTTGAGGCCTATGCTCGAAAAGTAAATATCTTCTCATAAAAAATGGGCAGATGCATTCTCAGAAAGTTCTCTGTGATGAGTGCTTTCAACCCACAGAGTTGAGCTTTCCTTTTGATAGAACAGTTTTCAAACACACTTTTTGTAGAATCTGCAGGAGGATATTTGGAGTGGTTTGAGACCTATGATGGAAAAGGAAATATTTTCTCATGAAAACAAAACAGAAGCATTTCAGAAACTTCTTTGTTATATGTGCATTCAACTCACAGAGGTGAACCATACTTTTGATAGAGCAGTTTTGAAACACCCTTTTTGTAGTATCTGCTAGTGGATATTTGGAGTGCTTGGAGGCCTATACTGGAAAATTAAATATCTTCAAATAAAAACTAGACAGAAGCATTATGAGTAACTTCTTTGTGATGAGTGCATTCAACTCACAGAGTTTAAAATTTCTTTTCATAGAGCAGCTTTGAAACACCCTTTCTGTAAAATCTGCAAGTGGATATTTGGAGCTCTTTGAGGCCTATGCTGGAAATGGAAGCATCTTCACATAAAAACTAAACAGAAGGATTCTGGGAAACTTCTATGTGATGAGTCCATTCAACTCTCAGATTTGAACCTCCTTTTGATAGGACAGTGCTGAAACACTATGTTTCAATAATCTGCAAGTGGATATTTGGAGCACTTTGAGGCCTATGCTGGAAAAGGAAATATCTTCACATTAAAACTAGACAGTAGCATTCTCAGAAACTTCTTTGTGATGAGCACATTCAACTCACCAATTTGAGCCTTCCTTTTGATAGAGCAGTTTTGAAACCCTCTTTTTGTAGAATCTGCAAGTGGATATTTGGAGGACTTTGAGGCCTATGCTGGAAAAGGAAATATCTTCACATAAAAACTAGACAGAAGAATCCTCAGAAACTTCTTTGTGATGAGCACATTCAATTCACAGAGGTGAGCGTTCCTTTTGATAGAGCAGTTTTGAAACACTCTTTTTGTAGAATCTGCAAGTGGATATTTGGAGCACTTTGAGGCCTATTCTGGAAAAGGAAATATCTTCACATAAAAACTAGACAGCAGTATTCTCAGAAACTTCTCTGTGATGAGTGCATTGAACTCCCTTAGTTGAACCTTTCTTTTGATAGAACAGTTTTGAAGCTCTCTTTTTGTAGGATCTGCAAGTGGATATTTTGAGCGATTTGAGATCTAAGCTGGAAAAGGAAATATGTTCACAAGAAACTAGACGGAAGAATTCACAGAAACATCTTTATGATGAATGCACTTAACTCACAGACTTGAACTTTCTTTTAATAGAGCAGTTTTGAAACACTCTTTTGGCAGAATCTGAAAGTGGATATTTGGAGCGCTATGAGGCCTGTGCAAGAAAAGGAAATATCTTCACATAAAAAGTAGATGGAAGCATTCTCAGAAACTTCTTTGTGATGTGTGCATTCAACTCACAGAGTTGAAACTTCGTGTTGAAACAGCAGTTTTGAAACACACTTTTTGTAGAATCTGCAAGTGGATATTTGGAATGTTTTGAGGCCTATGCTGGAAAAGGAAATATCTTCACATAAAAACTAAACAGAAGCATTCTAAGAAACTTCTTTGTGATGTGTGCATTCAACTCACAGGTTTGAACCTTACTTTTGATAGAGCAGTTTCGAAACACCCTTTTTGTAGTATCTGCAAGTGGATATTTGGAGCACTTTGAGGCCTATGCTGGAAAAGGAAATATCATGACATAAAAACTAGACGGAAGCATTCTCAGAAACTTCAATGTGATGAGTGCATTCAACTAATGGAGTTGAACTTTCCATTTGATATAGCAGTTTTGAAACACCATTTTTGTGGAATCTGCAACTGGATATTTGGAGTGCTTTGAGGCCTATGCTGGAAAAGGAAATATCTTCACATAAAAACTAGAGAGAAGCATTCTCAGAAACTTCCCTCTGCTTTATGCATTCATCTCACAGACTTGAACTTTCCTTTTGATGCAGCAGTTTTGAAACACCCTGTTTGTAGAATCTACACGTGGATATTTGGAGCGCTTTGAGGCCTATGATACAAAAGAAAATATCTTCACATAAAAACTCAATGGAAGCATTCTAAGAAACTTCTTTGTGATGACTGAATTCAACAGACAGACTTGAACCATCCTTTTGATAGAGGAAATTTGAAACACTCTTTTTTTAGAATCTTCAAGTGGATATTTGGAGCAATTTGAGGCTTATGATTGAAAAGGAAATATCTTCACATAAAAACTAGACAGAAGCATTTTCAGAATCTTCTCTGTGATGAGTGCATTCAACTTACACAGTTGTACTTTTCTTTTCATGTAACAGTTTTGAAACACTCTTTTTATAGAATATGCACGTGGATATTTGCAGCTTTTTGAGGCCTATGCTGCAAAAGGAAATATCTTCACACGAAGACTAGGCAGAAGCATTCTGAGAAATTTCTTTGTGATGTGCACATTCAACTCACAGAGTTGAACCTTCCTTTTGATAGAACACTTTTGAAACATTCTTTTTGTAGAATCTCCAAGTTATTATTTGGAGTGCTTTGAGGCCTTTGCTGGAAAAGGAAACAACTTCACATAAAAACTAGATTGAAGCATTCTCAGACACTTCTTTGAGATGTGTGCATTCATCTTACAGGCTTGAACCTGCCTTTTGATAGAGCAGATTTGAAACACTCTTTTTGTAGAATCTGCAAGTCGATATTTGGAGCACTTTCAAGCCTATGCTGGAATAGGAAATATCTTCACATAAAAACAAGACAGAAGCTCTATCGGAAACTTCTTTTAGATGAGGCATTCAACTCACAGAGTTGAACCTTCCTTTTGATAGAACGGTTTTGAACCACTCTTTTTGTAGAATCCCAAGTGGATATTTGGAGGGCTTTGAGACCTATAATGGAAAAGGAAATATCTTCACATAAAAACTAGACAGAAGAATTCTCATAAACTTCTCTGTGATGAGTGCATTGAAATCCCTCAGTTGAAATTTTCTTTTGATAGAAAAGTTTTGAAATACTCTTTTTGTAGAATCTGCAAGTGGATATTTGGAGCGCTATGAGGCCTATGCTGGAAAACGAAATGTCTTCACATAAAAGTTATACAGAAGAATTCTCAGAAACAACTTTGTGATGAGTGCATTCAACTCACAGATTTGAACTTTGCTTTTGATAGAGCAGTTTTGAAAAACTCTTTTGGTAGAATCTGAAGGTGGATATTTGGAGCGCTATGAGGCCTATGCTATAAAAGAAAATATTTTCACATAAAAACTAGACAGAAGCATTTTCAGAAACCTCTTTGTGATGTGCACATTCAACTCACAGAGTTGAACCTTGCTTTTGAATCAGCAGTTTTGAAACACACTTTTAGTAGATTCTGCAAGTGGATAGATTGAATGCTTTGAGGAATAAGCTGGAAAAGGAAATATCTTCACATAAAAACTAAACAGAAGCATTCTCAGAAACTTCATTGTGATGTGTGCATTCATCCACAGAGTTGAAGCTTACTTTTGATAGAGCAGTTTTTAACCACCCTTTTTGTAGAATCTGCAAGTGGATATTTGGAGCACTTTGAGGTCAATGCTGGAAAAGGAAATATCTTCACATAAAAAATAGACAGAAGCGTTATCAGAAACTTCTTTGTGATGTGTGCATTCAACTCACAGAATTGAAACTTCCTTTTGATAGAGCAGTTTTGAAACACCCTTTTCGTACAATCTGCAAGTGTATATTTGGAGCGCTTTGAGGTCTATGCGGGAAAAGGAAATATCTTCACATAAAAACTAGACAGAAGCATTCTCAGAAAGAGTGCATTAAACTGACAGAGTTGAAACTTCCTTTTGATAGAATACTTTGGAAACACTCTCTTTGTAGAATCTGCAAGTGGATACTTAGAGTGCTTTGGGGCCTATGCTGGAAAAGGAAATCTTCCCACAAAAACTAGACAGAAACATTCTCAGAAACTGCTTTGTGATGAGTGCATTCAACTCGCAGAGTTGAACCTTCTTTTTGATAGGACAGTTTTGAAACAGTCTTTTTGTTCAATCTGCAAGTTTATATTTGGAACGCTTTGAGACCTATAATGGAAAAAGAAATATCGTCACATAAAAACTAGACAGATGCATTCTCAGAAAGTTCTCTGTGATGAATGCGTTCAACTCACAGAGTTGAACTTTCCTATTGATAGAAGAGGTTTGAAACACACTTTTTGTAGGATCAGCAATTTATATTTGGAGGGCTTTGCGGCCTATGCTAGAAAAGAAAATATCTTCACACAAAAACTAGACAGAAGTATTCTCAGAGACTTCTTAGTGATGAGTGCATTCAACTCACACAGTTGAACCTTCCTTTTCATAGAAGTGTTTAGAAACACTCTTTTTGTATAATCTGCATGTGGATATTTGGAGCGCTTTAAGGCCTATGATGGAAAAGGAAATATCTTCACATAAAAACTAGAAAGAATCTTTCCAAGGAACTTCTCTGTAATGATTGTATTCAACTCACAGATTGAAACTTCCTTTTGATTGAGCAGCTTTGGAACACCATTTTTGTAGAATCTGCAAGTGGATATTTGCAGCAATTTGAGGCCTGTGCTGGAAAAGGAAATATATTCACATAAAAACTAAACAGAAGCATTCTCAGAAACTTCTTTGTGATGTGTGCATTCAACTCACAGAGTTGAACCATACTTTTGATAGTGCAGTTTGGAAACACCCTTTTGTAGAATCTGCAAGTGGATATTTGGAGTGCTTTGAGGCCTATATTGGAAAAGTAAATATCTTCACATAAAAACTAGACAGAAGCATTCTCAGAAACTTCTTTGAGATGAGTGCATTCAACTCACAGAGTTTAAACTTTCTTTTGATAGAGCAGTTTTGAAACAACCTTTTTTAAAATCTGCAAGTGGATACTTGGAGCACTTTCCGGCCTATGCTGGAAAAGGAAACATCTTCACATAAAAACTAGACAGATGCATTCTCAGAAAGTTCTCTGTGATGAATGCGTTCAACTCACAGAGTTGAACTTTCCTATTGATAGAAGAGGTTTGAAACACACTTTTTGTAGGATCAGCAATTTATATTTGGAGGGCTTTGCGGCCTATGCTAGAAAAGAAAATATCTTCACACAAAAACTAGACAGAAGTATTCTCAGAGACTTCTTAGTGATGAGTGCATTCAACTCACACAGTTGAACCTTCCTTTTCATAGAAGTGTTTAGAAACACTCTTTTTGTATAATCTGCATGTGGATATTTGGAGCGCTTTAAGGCCTATGATGGAAAAGGAAATATCTTCACATAAAAACTAGAAAGAATCTTTCCAAGGAACTTCTCTGTAATGATTGTATTCAACTCACAGATTGAAACTTCCTTTTGATTGAGCAGCTTTGGAACACCAATTTTGTAGAATCTGCAAGTGGATATTTGCAGCAATTTGAGGCCTGTGCTGGAAAAGGAAATATATTCACATAAAAACTAAACAGAAGCATTCTCAGAAACTTCTTTGTGATGTGTGCATTCAACTCACAGAGTTGAACCATACTTTTGATAGTGCAGTTTGGAAACACCCTTTTGTAGAATCTGAAAGTGGATATTTGGAGTGCTTTGAGGCCTATACTGGAAAAGTAAATATCTTCACATAAAAACTAGACAGAAGCATTCTCAGAAACTTCTTTGAGATGAGTGCATTCAACTCACAGAGTTTAAACTTTCTTTTGATAGAGCAGTTTTGAAACAACCTTTTTTAAAATCTGCAAGTGGATACTTGGAGCACTTTCCGGCCTATGCTGGAAAAGGAAACATCTTCACATAAAAACTAGACAGAAGCATTCTCAGAAACATCTTTGTGATGAGTGCATTCAACTAACGTAGTTGAACCTTCCGTTTGATATAGCAGTTTCGAAACACCATTTTTGTGGAATCTGCAACTGAATATTTGGAGCACTTTGAGGCCTATGCTGGAAAAGGAAATATCTTCACATAAAAACTACAGAGAATCATTCTCAGAAACTTCACTGTGCTTTACACATTCAACTTACAGACTTCAACTTTCCTTTTAATAGAGCAGTTTTGAAACACTCTTTTTGTAGGATCTGCAAGTGGACATTTGGAGCACTTTGAGGCCTATTCTGGAAACGGAAATATCTTCACACAAAAAATTAATGGAAGCATTCTAAGAAACTTCTTTGTGATGAGTGAATTCAATCACAGGCTTAAACCATCCTTTTGATAGAGCAATTTTCAAACACTCTTTTAGTAGAATCTGCAAGTGGATATTTGGAGGGCTTTGAGGCCTATGCTGGAAAAGGAAATATCTTCACATAAAAAATAGACAAAAGGATTTTCAGAAACTTCTTTGTGATGAGTGCATTCAACTCAAAGAGTTGCACCTTCCTTTTGATAGAACAGTTTTGAAACACTCTTTTTGTAGAATCTGTAAGTAAATATTTGCAGTGCTGTGAGGCCTATCTTGCAAAAGGAAATATCTTCACATAAACACTAGACAGAAGAATTCTCAGAAACTTTTTGTGATGTGTGCATTCAACTCACAGAATTCAACCTTCCTTTGATAGAACAGTTTTGAAACACTCTTTTTGTACAATCTGCAAGTTGATATTGGAGAACTTTGAGGCCTGTGCTGGAAAAGGAAATAACTTCACATAAAAACTAGATGGAAGCATTCTCAGAAACTACTTTGGGATGTGTTCATTCAACTCACAGGTTTGAACCTTTCTTTTATTAGAGGAATTTTGAAACACTCTTTTTGTAGAATCTGCAAGTGGATATTTGGAAAACTATGGGGCTTATGATGGAAAAAGAAATACCTTCTCATAAAAACTAGACAGAAGAATTCTCAGAAACTTCTCTGTGATGACTGCATTCAACTCATAGAGTTGAACCTTCCTTTTGACAGAACGGTTTTGAAACACTCTTTTGAACAATCTGCAAGTGGATATTTGGAGTGCTTTGAGTCCGATGCTGGAAAAGGAAATATCTTCACATAAAAACTAGACAGAAGCATTCTTAGAAACATCTTTGATGAGTGCATTAAACTCACAGACTTGGACCTTCCTTTCCATAGAGCAGTTTTGAAATACTCTTTTTGTAGAATCTGCAAGTGGATATGTGGAGCACTTAGAGGCTGATGTTGGAAAAGGAAATATTATCACATAAAAACAAGACAGAATCATTCTCAGAAAATTTTCTGCAATGAGTGCATTCAACTCACAGAGTTGAACCTTCCTTTTGAGAGAACAGTTTTGAAACATTCTCTTTGTAGAATCTGCAAGTGTATATTTGGAGAGCTTTGGGGACTATGCTGGAAAAGGAAATATTTTCACATAAAAACTAGACAGAAGCATTCTCAGAAACTTCTTTGTGATGTGCACATTCAACTAACAGTGTTGAACCTTCCTTTTGATTGAGCAGTTTTGAAACACCCTTTTTATGGGATCTGCAAGTGGATATTTGGAGAGCTTTGAGGCCTATGTTGGAAAAGGAAATATCTTCACATAAGAACTAGACAGAAACATTCTCAGAAACTACCCTGTGCTTTACGAATTCAACTCACAGACTTGAACCTTCCTTTTGATAGAGCAGTTTTGAAACACTCTTTTTGTAGAATCTGCAAGTGGATATTTGGAGCGCTTTGAGGCCTATGCTGTAAAAGGGAATATCTTCACATAAAATCAAGACAGAAGCATTATCAGAAACTTCCTGTGCGTTGTGCATTTATCTCACAGACTTGAACCTTCCCTTTGATAGAGCAGTTTTGAAACACTCTTACTGAAGAAACTGCAAGTGGATATTTGGACCGCTTTGAGGTCTATGCTGGAAAAGGTAATATCTTCACATAAAAATTAAGCTGAAGCATTCTCAGAAACTTCTTCATGATGAGTGCATTCAACTGACAGACTTGAACTTTCCTTTTGATAGAGTCGTTTTGAAACACTCTTTTTGTGGAATCTGCAATTGGATATTTGGAGCGCTTTGAGGCCTATGCTGGAAAAGGAAGTGTCTTCACATAAAAACTAGACAGAAGCATTCTCAGAAACTTCTTTGTGATGTGTGCACTCAACTCACAGAATTGAACCTTCCTTTAGGTAGAGAAGTTTTGAAACACCCTTTTTGTAGAATCTGAAAGGGGATATTTGGATCGCTTTGAGGCCTATGATGGAAAAGGAAATATCTTCACATAAAAACTTGACAGAAGCATTCTAAGAAATTTCCCTATGCTTTATGAATTCAACTCACAGACTTGAACTTTCCTTTTGATTGAGTAGTTTTGAAACACACTTTTTATAGGATCTGCAAGTGGATATTTGGAGCATTTTCTGGCCTTTGCTGGAAAAGGGAATATCTTCACATAAAACCTAGACAGAAGCATTCTAAGAAACTTTCCTGTGCTTTATGAATTCAACTCACAGACTTGAAGTTTCCTTTGATAGAGCAGTTTTGAAACACACTTTTTGTAGAATCTGCAAGTGGATATTTGGAGCACTTTCTGGCCTATGCTGGAAAAGGGAATATCTTCACATAAAATGTAGACAGAAGCATTCTCAAAAATTTCACTTTGCTTTAGGCATTTAACTCACAGATTTGAACCTTCGTTTTGATACAGCAGTTTCAAAAAACTCTTATTGTAGAATCTGCATGTGGATATTTGGAGCGATTTGAGGCCTATGCTGGAAAAAGAAATATCTTCACATAAAAACTAGACAGAAACATTCTCAGAAACTTCTTTATGATGAGTGCATTCATCTCACAGAGTTCAACATTACTTTTGATAGAACAGTTTTGAAACACTCTTTTTGTAGAATCTGCAAGTGCATATTTGGAGCATTTTGAGGCCTATGATGGAAAAGGAAATATCTTCATATAAAAACTAGACAGAAGCATTCTCAGAAATTTCTCTGTGATGACAGCATTGAACTCACAGAGTTGAACTTTCCCTTTTAAAGAACAGTTTTGAAACACTCTTTTTGTACAATCTGCAAGTGGATATTTGGAGCGCTTAGAGGCCTATGCAGGAAAAGGAAACATCTTCACATAACAGCTAAGCAGAAGCATTCTCAGAAAGTTCTTTGAGATGAGTGCATTCAACTCACAGACTTGAGCCTTCCTTTTGATAGAGCAGTTTTGAAACCCTCGTTTTGTAGTATCTGCAAGTGGATATTTGGAGCGCTTTGTGGCCTATGCTGGAAAAGGTAATAACGTCACATAAAAATTAAGCTGAAGCGTTCTCATAAACTTCTTCATGATGAGTGCATTCAACTGACAGACTTGAACCTTCCTTTTGATAGAGCCGTTTTGAAACACTCCTTTGTGGAATCTGCAATTGGATATTTGGAGTGCTTTGAGGCCTATGCTGGAAAGGGAAATATCTTCACATAAAAAATAGACAAAAGCATTCTCAGACAGTACTTTGTGATGAGTGTATTGAACTCGCAGAGTTGAACCTTTCTTTTCATAGAGCAGTTTTGAAACACTCCCTGTGTAGAATCTGCAAGTGGATATTTGGGTGCATTGAGGCCTATGATGGAAAAGGAAATATCTTCATATAAAAACTAGACAGAAGCATTCTCAGAAACTTCTTTGTTATGAGTGCATTCAACTCACAGACTTGAACCTTCCTTTTCATAGAGCAGTTTTGTAAGACACTTTTTGTAGAATCTGCAAGTGGATATTTGGAGCGCTTTGAGGCCTATGCTGGAAAGGGAAATATCTTCAAATAAAAACTAGACAGCAGTATTCTCAGAAACTTCTCTGTTATCAGTGCATTGAACTCACAGAGATGAATCTTCCTTTTGATAGAAGAGTTTTGAAAAACTCTCTTTGTAGAATCTTCAAGGGGATATTTGGGGTCCTTTGAGACCCATGCTGTAAAAGGAAATATCCTCACATAAAAACTAGACAGAAGCATTCTCAGAAACTTCTTTGTAATGTGTGCATTCAACTCACAGAGTTGAACATTCGTTTTGATAGAGCAGTTTTGAAACACACTTTTTGTAGAAACTGCCAGTGGATATTTGGGGATATTTGAGGACTATGCTGGAAAAGGGAAAATCTTCTCATAAAAGTATTAAAGAAGCATTCACAGAAACTTACCTGTGATTTATGCATTCAACTCACAGACTTGAACCTTCCTTTTGATAGAGCAGTTTTGAAATACTGTTATTGTAGAATCTGCAAGTGGATATTTGGACAGCTTTGTGTTCTATGCTGAAAAAGAAAATATCGTCACGTAGAAACTAGACAGAAGCATTCTCAGAAACTTCTTGGTGATGACTGCATTCAAATCACAGAGTTGAAACTTCCATTTGACAGAACACTTTTGAAACACTCTTTTTATGGAATCAGCAAGTGGATATTTGGAGGGCTTTGAGGCCTACGATGGAAAAGGGAATATCCGTGATGAGTGCCTTCAACTCACAGACTTGAACATTCCTTTTGATAGAGCAGTTTTGGAACACTCCTTTTGTAGAATCTGCAAGTGGATATTTGTAGCACTATGAGGCCTACACTGGAAAAGGAAATATCTTCACATAAAAACTAGACAGAAGTACTCTCAGAAACTTCTTTATGATGAATGCATTCAGCTCACAGAATTGAACCTTCCTTTTGATAGAATAGTTCTGAAACATTCTTTTTATAGAATCTGCAAGTGGATGTTTTGAGGGCTTTGAGGCCTATGCTGGAAAAGGAAATATCTTCATTTAAAAATAGACAGAAACATTCTCAGAAAATTCTTTGTGATGAGTGCATTCAACTCAAAGACTTGAACCTTCTTTTGATAGAGCAATTTTGAAACACTTTTTTGTGGAATCTGCAAGTGGATGTTTGGAGCAATTTGAGGCCTATGCTGGAAAAGGAAATATATCCACATAAAAAGTAGACAGAAGCGTTCTCAGAAACTTCGTTGTGATGTACGCATTCAACTATCAGAGTTGAACCTTTCTTTTGATAGAGAAGTTTTGAAACACCCTTTCTGTAGAATCTGCAAGTGGATATTTGGAGCGCTTGAGGCCTATGCTGGAAAAGGAAATATCTTCGCATAAAAATTAGACCAAAGCATTATCAGAAACTTCCCTGTGCTTTATGAATTCAACTCACAGACTTGAACATTCCTTTTGATAGCTCAGGTTTGAAACACTCTTTTTGTAGTGTCTGCCAGTTGATATTTGGAGAGCCTTGAGTGCTATGCTGGAAAAGGAAATATCTTCACAGAAAAACTAGACAGAAGCAATTTCAGAAACTTCTTTGTGATGAGTGCATTCAACTCAAAGACTTGAACCATCTTTTGATTGAGCAATTTTGGAACACTCTTTTGTAGAATCTGCAAGTGGATATATGGAATAATTTGAGGCCTATGCTGGAAAAGGAAATATCTTCACATAAAAAGTAGACAGAAGCGTTCTCAGAAACATCTTTGTGATGTATGCATTCAACTCACCGTGTGGAACCTTCCTTTTGATATAGCAGTTTTGAAACACCCATTCTGTAGTATCGGCAAGTGGATATTTGGAGTGCTTGAGGCCTATGCTGGAAAAGGAGATATTTTCCCATCATAATTAGACAGAAGCATTGTCAGAAACTTCCCTGTGCTTTATGAATTCAACTCACAGTCTTGAACATTCCTTTTGATAGTTCAGTTTGAAACACTCTTTTTGTAGTATCTTCAATTTGATATTTCGGGCGTTTGAGTGCTGTGCTGGAAAAGGAAATATCTTCACATAAAAACTAGACAGAAGAATTCTCAGAGACTTCTTAATGGTGAGTGCATTCAACGCACACAGTTGAACCTTCCTGTTGATGGAACAGTTTTGAAACACTATTTTTGTAGGATCTGCAAGTGGATATTTGGAGCGATTTCAGGCCTATGATGGAAAAGGAAATATCTTCACTTATAAATTAGACAGAAGCATTCTCAGCAACTTCTCTGTGATGAGTGCATTCAACTGATAGTGTTGAACCTTCGTTTTGATAGAATAGTTTTGAAACTCTCTCTTTGTAGATTGTGGAAATGGTACTTGGAGCGCTTTGATGCCTATGCTGGAAAAGGAAATATCTTCACATAAAAAATAAACAGAAGCATTCTCAGAAACTTCTTTGTGATGAGAGCATTCAACTCATGGATGTGAACCTTCCTTTTGATAGAACAGTTTTGAAGCATTCTTTTTGTAGAATCTGCAAGTGGATATTTGGAGCGCTTTGAAGCCTATGCCGGAAAAGGAAATATCTTCACATAAAAACCAGACAGAAGCATTCTCAGAAACTTCTTTTTGATGAGTGCATTCAACTCACAATGTTGAACCTTCCTTTTGATAGAAGAGTATTGAAACACTCTTTTTGTGGAATCTGCAAGCGGATATTTGGAGCCCTTTGGGGCTTATACTGGAAAAGGAAATAAATTCACATAAAAACTAGATTGAAGCATTCTCAGAAACGTCTTTCTTATGTGTGCATTCAACTCACAGACGTGAACCTTCCTTTTCATAGAGCTGTTTTGAAACACCCTTTCTGTACAATCTACAATTGGATATTTGGAGCGATTTGAGGCTTATGATGGCAATAGAAATATCTTCACATACAAACAAGTCTGAAGCATTCTCAGCAATTTGTTTCTGATGTGTGCATTCAAATCGCAGTGTTGAACCTTCCTTTTGATAGAGCAGTTTTGAAACACACTTTTTGTAGAATCTGCAAGTGGATACTTGGAGCGATGTGACGCCAGTGCTGGAAAAGGGAATATCTTCACATAAAAACTAGATAGAAGCATTCTCAGAAACTTCTCTGTGCCTCATAAATTCAATTCACAGACTTGAAACTTCCTTTTGATAGAATAGTTTTGAAACACTCTTTTTGTAGAATCTGCAAGTGATTTGAGTGATTTGAGGCCTATGCTTGAAAGCGAAATATCTTCACATGATAAGCAGAAAGAAGCATTCTCAGAAACTTCTTTGTGATGTCTACATTCAACTTACAGAGTTGAACATTCCTTTTGATAGAGCTGTTTTGAAACACCCTTTCTGTACAATTTGCAATTGGATATTTGGAGCGATTTGAGGCCTATGATGGAAATAGAAATATGTTCACATACAAACAAGACAGAAACGTTCTCAGAAACTTCTTTGTGATGAGTGCATTCAACTCATGGTGTTTAACCTTCTTTTCGGTAGAACAGATTTGAAACACTCTCTTAGTAGAATCTGCAAGTGGATATTTGGAGAGTTTTGAGGCCTATGCTGGAATAGGAAATACCTTCACAAAAAAACTAGACAGAAGCATTCTCAGAAACTTTCTGTGAAGAGTGCGTTCAACTCACAGATCTGAACTTTCCCTTTTGATCGAACAGTTTTAAAAAAACCCTTTTGGGGAATCTACAGGTGGATATTTGGAGCGCTTTCAGACCTATGCTGGAAAAGGAAATCTCATCACATAAAAACTAGACAGAAGCATTATCAGAAACTACTTTGTGATGGGTGCATTCAACTCACAGTGTTGAAACTTCCTTTTGATAGGACAGCTTTGAAACACTCTTTTTGTAGAGTCTGCAAGTGGGTATTAGGAGCGCATTGAGGCCAATGGTGAAAAAGGCAATACCTTCACATTAAAAGTAGACAGAAGCATTCTCAGAAACTTCTTTGTGATGAGTGCATTCAGCTCACAGAGTTGAACTTTATTTTTGATAAGGCAGTTTTGAAACACTCTTTTTGTAGAATCTGCAGGTAGATATTTGGAACACTTTGAGGCCTTTGCTGAAAAAGGAAATATCTTCACATAAAAACTGGACAGAAGCATTCTCGGAAACTTCTTTGTGATGAATGCATTCAACTCACAGAGTTGAACCTTCCTTTTGATAGAGCTGTTTTGAAACACCCTTTCTGTACAATCTGCAATTGGATATTTGGAGCGATTTGAGGCCTATGCTGGAAAAGGAAATAGCTTCACATAAAAACTAGACAGAAGCATTCTCAGAAACATCTTTGTGATGCGTTCATTCAACTCACATAATTGAACATAACTTTTCATACAGCAGTTTTGAAACAGTATTTTTGTAGAATCTGCAAGGGGAGAAGTGGACCAATTTGAGGCTTTCATTGGAAAAGGGAATATCTTCACATAAAAACTTGACAGAAGCATTCTCAGAAACTTCTTTGTGATGTGTGCATTTAGCTCAAAGAGTTGAACCATCCTTTTGGTAGAGCAGTATTGAAACACTCTTTTTGTACAATCTGCAATTGGACATTTGACCTATTTGAGGCCTTCATTGTAAACGGGAATGTCTTCACATAAAAACTAGACAGAAGCATTCTCAGAAACTTCATTGCAATGTGGGCATTTAACTCACAGTGTTGAACCTTTCTTCTGATTGAAGAGTTTTGAAACACTCTTTTTGTAGAATCTGCAACTGGATATATGGACTGCTATGAGGCCTTCATTAGTAATGGGAATAATTTCGAATAAAAACTAGACAGAAGTATTCTCAGAAACTAATTTGTGATGTGTGCATTCTACTCACATAGTTGAACCTTCCTTTCAATAGAGTAGTTTTGAACACTCTTTTTGTAGAACCTGGAAGGGGATATTTGGAGCGTTTTGAGGCCTTCGTTGGAAATGGGAATATCTTCACATAAAAATTGGACAGAAGCATTCTCAGAAAATTCTTTGTGATGTGTGAATTGAACTCACAGATTTGAACCTTCCTTTGGATAGACCAGTTTTGAAACATCTTTTTTGTGGAATCTACAAGAGAACATTTGGAGTGCTTTGAGGCCTACACTGGAAAAGGGAATATCTTCACATAAAAACTAGACAGAAACTTCTATGTGATGTGTGCATTCAACTCACAGAGTTCAAATTTCCTCTTGATATAGCAGTTTTGGAACACTCTTTTGTGGAATCTGCAATTGGATATTTGAAGCATTTTGAAGCTTTAGTTGGAGAAGGGAATATCTTCAAATAAAAGCTAGACAGAACAATTCTCAGAAACTACTGTGTGATGTGTGTATTCAACTCACAGAGATGAACCTTTCTTTTGAGAGAGTAGTTTTGAAACATTCTTTTTGTGGAATCTGCAAGTGGACATTTGTAGTGCTTTGAGGGCTATGGTGGAAAGGAAATATCTTCAAAATAAATCTAGACAGAAGCATTCTCAGAAACTTCTTTGTGATGTTTGCATTCAACTCACAGAGTTGAACATATCTTTTCACAGAGCAGTTCTGAAACACTCTTTTTGAAGAACGTGCAAGTGGATATTTAGACCGAATTGACACCATCTTTGGAAACGGGAATATCTTCACATAAAAACTACACAGAAGCATTCTCAGAAATTATCTTGTGATGTGTGCATTCAACTCACGGAGTTGAACCTTCCTTTTGATAGAGCAGTTTTGAAACCCTCTTTTTGTATAATCTGCAAGGGGATATTTTGACCGTGTAGAGGTGTTCGTTGGAAACGGGAATATCTTCACATAAAAACTGCACAGAAGCATTCTCAGAAACTACTTTGTGATGTGTGCATTCTACTCACAGAGTTGAAACTTCCTTTAGATAGAGCAGTTTCGAACCACTCTTTTTGTAGAATCTGCAAGGGGATATTTGTAGCGTTTTGAGGTCTTTGTTGGAAACGGGAATATCTTCACATAAAAACTGGACAGAAGAATTCTCAGAAATTCCTTTTGATGTGTGCATTCAACTCACAGACTTGAACATTCCTTTTGATACAGCAGTTTTGAAAGAACTCTTTTTTGGAACCTGCAAGAGGACATTTTAGGCGCTTTGAGGCCTTCGGTGGAAAAGGAAATATCTTCTCATAAAAACTAGACAGAAGCATTCTCAGAAATTTCTTTCTGATGTGCACATTCAACTCACAAAATTGAACCTTCTTTTTGATAGAGCAGTTTTGAAACACTCCTTTTGTAGAATCTGCAAGGGGATAATTAGACCGATTTGAGGCCTTTGTTGGAAATGGGAATATCTTCACATAAAAACTGTACAGAAGCTTTCTCAGAAACTTCTTTGAGATGTGTGCATTCAACTCTCAGAGTTGAAGCTTCCCTTTTATAGAGCAGATTTGAAACTGTCTTTTTGTACAATTTGCATTGGGATATTTGGACAGTTTTGGGACTTCTTTGGAAACGTGTATATCTTCAAATAGAAACTAGACAGAGTATTCTCAGAAGCTTCTTCATGATGAGTGTATTCAACTCACAGAGTTGAGCCATCCTTTTGATAGTGCAGTTTTGAAACACTCTTTTTGTAGAAACTGGAGGTGGTTATTTGGAGTGCTTTGAGACCAATGGTACAAAAGGAAATATCTTCACATAAAAACTAGACAGAAGCATTCTCATAACTTCTTTTTGATGTGTCCATTCAACTCACTGAGTTGAACCTTCCTTTTGATAGACCAGTTTTGAAACACTCTTTTTGTAGAATCAGCAAGTGTATATTTTGAGTGCTTCAAAGCCTTCACTGGAAATAAAAATATCTTCAAATAAAAACAAGACAGAAGCATTCCCAGAAACTACTTTGTGATGTATGCATGCAACTCAAAGAGTAGAACATTTCTTTTGATAGAAGAAATTTGAAACTCTCTGCTTTTAGATTCTGCAAGTGGACATTTGTAGAGCTTTGAGGGCTGTGGTGGAAAATGAAATAACTTCAAATAAAAACTAAACAGAAGTATTCTGAGAAACTTCTTTGTGATATTTGCATTCAGCTCACAGACTTGAACCTTCCTTTTGATAGAGCAGTTTTGAAACACATTTTTTGTAGAATCTGCAAGTGGACATTTCGGGGGCTAGGAGGCCTTCGGTGGAAAAGGAAATATCTTCACATAAAAACTAGACAGAAGCATTCTCAGAAACTTCTTGGAGATATGTGCATTCAACACACAGATTTGAACCTTCCTTTTGATAGAGCAGTTTTGAAACACTCTTTGTAGAATCTACAAGTGGATATTTCGAGCACTATGAAGCATTTGCTGGAAAAAATATCTTCAAATAAAAAGTAGACAGAAGCATCCTCAGAAAGTACCTTCTGATGTGTGCATTCAACTCACTGAGATGAACCTTCCTTTTGATAGAGCAGTTTAGAAACACTCTTTTTGTAGAATCAGCAAGTGTATGTTTTGAGCACTTCAAAGCCTTCATTGGAAATGACAATATCTTCAAATAAAAACAAGACAGAAGCATTCTCAGAAACTACTTTGTGATGTGTGCATGCAACTCAAAGAGTAGACCATTTCTTTTGATAGAATAAATTTGAAACAGTCTGCTTTTAGAATCTGCAAGTGGACATTTGTAGAGCTTTGGGGGCTGTGGTGGAAAATGAAATAACTTCAAATAAAAACTAGAAAGAAGAATTCTGAGAAACTTCTTTGTGATATTTGCATTCAACTCACAGACTTGAACTTTCCTTTTGATAGAGCAGTTTTGAAACTCTTTTTGTAGAATCTGCCAGTGGACATTATGGGCGCTTTGAGGCCTTCGGTAGAAAAGGAAATATCTTTACATAAAAACTAGACAGAAGCATTCTCAGAAACTTCTTGGCAATGTGTGCATTCAGCACACAGAGTTGAAACTTCCTTTTGATAGAGCAGTTTTGAAACGCTCTTTTTCTAGAATCTGCAAGTGGATATTTGGAGCACTATGATGCATTCGCTGGAAACGGGAATATCTTCAAATAAAAAGTAGATAGAAGCATCCTCAGAAAGTACCTTGTGATGTGTGCATTCAACTCACTGAGATGAACCTTCCTTTTGATAGAGCAGCTTTGAAACACTCTTTTTATAGAATCTGCAAGTTCATATTTGGAGTGAATAAGCCTATTCTGGAAAAGGAAATATCTGCCTATAAAAAGTAGAGAGAAGCATTCTCAGAAAAATCTTTGTGATATGTGCAATCAACTTTCACTTTTGAAACCTCCTTTTGATAGAGCAGTTTTGAAACACTGTTTTTGCAGAATCTGCAAGAGGATATTTGGAGCGGTTTGAGGCCTATGCTGGAAAAGGATATATCTTCCCATAAAAAGTAGAGAGATGTATTCTCAGAAACTTCATTTGCTGCGTGCATTCAACTCACAAAGTTGTACCTTCCTTTTGATAGAACAGTTTTGAAACACCCTTTTTGCATAATCTGCAACTGGATATTTGAAGCCCTTGAAGGCCTATGCTGGAAAAGGAAATATCTTCACATAAAAACTATACAGAAATATTATCAGAAACTTCTTTGTGATGTGTGTATTAAATTCACAGAGTTGAACCTTCTTTCGGATAGAGCAGTTTTGAAATACTCTTTTTGAAGAATCTACAAGTGGATATTTGGAGCAACTGTGGCCTTTGGGGGAAAAAGAAATATCTTCATATAAAAACTAGACAGAAGCGTTCTCAGAAACTAATTAGTGATGTGTGCTTTCAAATCACAGACTTGTACCTTCCTTTTGATAGAGCTGTTTTGAAAGACTCTTTTTGTAGAATTTGCAGTTGGTTATTTGCAGCACTTTGAGGCCTATGCAGGAAAAAGAAATATCTTCACATAAAAACCAGACAGAAGCGCTTTCAGAAACTTCTTTGTGATGTGTGCCTTCAGCTCACAGAGTTGAACATTCCTTTTGATAGGGCAGTTTTGAGACACTCTTTTTTAGATTCTGCAAGTAGATATTTGGATCTCTTTGATGCCTATGATGGAAAAGGAAATATCTTCACATAAAAACTAAAGAGAAGTGGTTTCAGAATCTTCTTTGTGATGTATGCGTTCAACTCTCAAAGTTGAATCATCCTTTGTATAGCGAAGATTTGAAACACTCTTTTTGTATTATCTGCAAGTGGATAGTTGGAGTGCTTTGAATCCTAAGCTGGAAAAGGCAATATCTTCACATAAAAACAAGAGAGAAGCATTCTCAGAAACTTCTTTGTGATGTGTGCATTCAACTCACAGAGTTGAACCTTCCTTTTGATAGTGCAGTTTGGAAGCACTCTTTTTGTAGAATCTGCTACTCGATACTAGGGGCATCTTGAGGCCTATGCTGTAAAAGGAAATATTTTTCCATAAGAACTAGACAGAAGTATACTCAGAAACTTCTTTGTGGTGTGTGCATTCAAATCACAGAGATGAAATTTCCTTTAGATAGACCAGTTTTGAAATACTATTTTTGAAGTATCTGCAAGTGGATATTTGGAACGCTATGAGGCCTGTGCTTGGAAAAGGAAATATCTTCACATAGAAACTAGAAAGGAGCATTCTCAGAAACTTATTTGTGATGTGTGTGTGCTTTCAACACACAGAGTTGAACCTTCCTTTTGATAGAGCAGTTTTGAAACACTCTTTTTGTAGAATCTGCAAGAGGATATTTTCAGCGCCTTGAGGACTGTGCTGGAAAAGGAAATATCTTCACATAAAAACTACACAGAAGCATTCTCAGAAACTTCTTTGTGATGTCTAAATTCAAGTCATAGAGTTGAACATTCCTTTTGATGGCGCAGTTTTGAAACACTCTTTTTATAGAATCTGCAAGTGGACATTTGGAGTCCTTTAAGGACAATGCTTGAAAAGGAAATATCTTCACCTAAAAACTGGACAGAAGCGTTCTCAGAAACTTCTTTGTGATGTGTGCCTTCAGCTCACAGAGTTGAACCTTCCTTTTGATAGAGCAGTTTTGAAACACTCTTTTTTTTTCGAATATGCAAGTGAATATTTGGAGTGATTACAGATTCTGGGGGAAAAGGAAATATGTTCATTTAAAAACTAAACAGAAGTTTTCTCAGAAACTAATTTTTGATGCATGCTTTCAACTTCCAGATTTGTACCTTCCTTTTGACAGAGCAGTTTAGAAAGACTCTTTTTGTAGAAATTGCAAGTGGTTATTTGCAGCGCTTTAAGGCATATCGTGGAAAAGGAAATATCTTCACATAAAAATTATACGGAAGCATTCTCAGAAACTTCTATGTGATATGTGGCTTCAACTCACCGAGTTGAACAATACTTTTGATAGAGCAGTTTTGGAACACTCTTTTTGTAGATTATCCAAGTGGATACTTTGATCCCTTAGATGCCAATGATGGAAAAGGAAATATCTTCACATAAAAATTATAGAGAAGCGTTTTCAGAAACATCCTTGAGATGTGTGCATTCAACTCACAGAGTTGAACTTTCCTTTTGATAAAGCAGTTTTGAAACACTATTTTTGGAGAATTTGCAAGTGCATATATGGAGCGCTTTGAGGTCAATCCTGAAAAAGGATATATCTTCACAAAAACTAGACAGAAGCATTCTCACGAACTTCTTTGTTATGTGTGCTTTCAATACACTGAGTTGAACGTTCCTTTTGAGAGAGTAGTTTGAAACACTCTTTTTGTAGAATCTCCATGTGAATATTGCGAGCAGTTTAAGGTCTAAGCTGGAAAAGGAAATATCTTCACATAAAAAGTAGATAGTAGCATTCTCAGAAACTTCTTCATGATATATGCATTAAACTCACGGAGTTGAACCCTTTTATTGATAGAGCAGTTTTGAAACACTCATTTTGTGGAATCTGCAAGGGGATATTTGGAGCGCTTTGTGTTCTAAGCTGGAAAAGGGAATATCTTCACATAAAAACTAGACAGAAGCATTCTCAGAAACTTCTTTTTGATGTGTGCATTCAACTCACAGAGTTGAACATTCTTTTTGATAGAGCAGTTTTGAAACAGTCTTTTTTAAAATCTGCAAGTGTATATCTGGAGCGCTTTGAGGCCTATGCTGGAAAAATAAATATTTCTCATAAAAAGTAGAAAGAAACATTCTCAGAAACTTCTTTGTGACGTTTGCATTCAACTCACAGAGTTGAACCTTCCTTTTGATAGAGCAGTTTTGAAACGCTCTTTTTGTAGTATCTGCAAGTGGATATTTGAAGCCCTTTAAGGTCTATGTTGGAAATGGAAATATCTTCACATAGAAACTAGACAGAAGCATTCTCATAAACTTCTTTGTGATGTGTGCATTCAATTCACAGAGCTGAAACATCCTTTTGAAAGAGCAGGTTTGAAGCACTCTTTTTGCAGAATCTGCAAGTGGTTATTTTGAGCGCTTTGAGGCCAATGCTGTAAAAGGAAATATCTTCAACTAAAAACCAGACAGAAGCATTATCAGAAACATCCATGAGATGTGTGCATTCAATTCACAGAGTTGAACCTTCCTTTCGATAGAATAGTTTTGAAACACTCTTTTTGTAGAACCTGTAAGTGGATATTTGGATCGCTTTGCGGCCAATGCAGGAAAAGGAATTATATTCACATAAAAACTAGACAGCAGCATTCTCACAAACTTCTTTGTTCTGTGCACATTCAACACACAGAGTTGAACCTTCTTTTTGGTAGAGCAGTTCTGAAACAATCTTTTTTCAGAATCTCCAAGTCAATATTTGGAGCGCTTAGAGGCCTATTCTGGAAAAGGGAACAGCTTCATTTAAAAACTAGAAAGAAGCATTCTCAGAAATTTCTTTGTGATGTCTACATTCAAGTTATAGAGTTGAAACTTCATTTGATAGAACAGTTTTGAAACACTCTTTTTTTAGAATCTGCAAGTGGATACTTGGAGCAATTTCAGGCCAAACCTGGAAAAGGAAATATCTTCACATAAAAACTAGACAGAAGCATTCTCAGAAACTTCTTTGTGATGCATGCATTCAACTCACAGAGTTGAACCTTCCTTTTGATAGAGCAGTTTTGAAACACTCTTTTTGCAGAATTTGCAAGTATATATGTGTTGCGCTTTGAGGCCTATGCTGGAAAAGGAAATAACTTCCCATAAAAAGTAGAGAGAAGCATTGTCAATAACTTCTTTTTGATGTGTGCATTCAACTCACAGAGTTGAACCTTCCTTTTGATAGAGCAGTTTAGAAACCCTCTTTTTTTAGAATCGGCAAATGAATATTTGAAGCCCTTTAAGGCCTATGCTGTAAAAGGAAACATCTTCACATAAAAAACTAGACAGAAGCATTCTCAGGAACTTCTTTGTGATATGTGCAGTCAATTCATAGAGTTGAACCTTCCTTTTGATAGAGCAGTTTTCAAACACTCTTTTTGTAGAATCTGCAAGTGGATATTTGGAGCGATTGCGGCCTCTGGTGAAAAAGGAAATATCTTCATATAGAAACTAGACGGAAGCCGTCTCAGAAACTAATTTGTGGTGTGTGTTTTCAACTCACAGACTTGTACCTTCTGTTTTGTAGAGCAGTTTTGAAACACCTTTTTTGTAGAATTTTCAATTGGTTATTTACAGTGCTTTGAGGCCTATGCTGGAAAAGGAAATATCTTCACATAAAAAAAAGAGAGAAATGTTTTCACAAACTTCTTTGTGTTGTGTGCATTCAACTCCCAGAGTTGAACTTTTCTTTTGATAGAGCAGTTTTGAAACACTGATTTTAGAGGATCTGTAAGTGTATATATGGAGCGCTTTGAGGACTATGCTGGAAAAGGAAATATCTTCACATAAAAACAAGACAGAAGCATTCTCAAAAATTTCTTTGTGACATGTACATTCAACTTATAGAGTTAAACCGTCCTTTTGATACAGCAGCTTTGAAACACTCTTTTTGAAGAAGTTGCATGTGAATACTTAGAGCACTTTGATGCCTAAGCTGGAAAAGGAAATATCTTCACATAAAAACTAGAGAGCTGCATTTTCAGAAACTTCTTTGCGATGTACGCGTTCAAATCACAGAGCTGAACCACCCTATTCATACAGCAGTTTTGAAACACTCTTTTTGCAGAATCTGCAAGTGGATATTTGGAGCGCTTTGATGCCTAAGCTGGAAAAGGGAATATTCTCACATTCAAACAAGAGAGAAGCATTCTCAGAAACTTGTTTGTGATGTGTGCATTCAATTCACAGTGCTGAACATTCCTTTTGATAGAGCAGTTTCGAAACACTCTTTTTCTAGAATCTGCAGGTGGATATTTGGAGCACTTCGAGGCCTATGCTGGAAAAGGAAATATCTTCACTTAAAAACTATACAGAAGCATTCTGAGAAATTGCTTTGTGATGACTTCATTCAATTCACAGAGTTGAATCTTCCTTTTGATAGAGCAATTTAGAAACACTATTTTTGTAGAATCTGCAAATGAATATTTGAAGCGCTTTGAGGCCTATGCTGGAAAAGCGAATATCTTCACCTTAAAACTAGACCGAAGCATTCTAAGAAACTTCTTTTTGACGTGTGCATTCAACTAACAAAGTTAAAACTTTGTTTTTATAGAGCAGTTTTGAAACACTCTTTTTGTAGAATCTGCAAGTGGATATTTGGAGTGTTTTGAGGCCAATGCTGGAAAAGGAATTATATTAACATAAAAACTAGACAGCAGCATTCTCACAAACTTCTTTGTTCTGTGTGCATTCAACATGCAGAGTTGAATCTTCCTTTTGATAGAGCAGTTTTGAAACAATCTTTTTGCAGAAACCCCAAGTCAATATTGGGAGCGCTTGGAAGCCCATTCTGGAAAAGGAAACATCTTCATATAAAAACTAGACAGAAGCATTCTCAGAAACTCCTTTGTGATGTCTACATTCAAGTCATAGAGTTGAACCTTCCTTTTGATAGAGCAGTTTTGAAACACTCTTTTTGTAGAATCTGAAAGTGGCTATTTGGAGCGATTGTACCTCTTGTGGAAAAGGAAATATCTTCATATAGAAACTAGATGGAAGCCTTCTCAGAAACTAATTTTTGATGAGTGTTTTCAACTCACAGACTTGTACCTTCTGTTTTATAGAGCAGTTTTGAAACACCTTTTTGGTAGAATTTTCAATTGGTTATTTGCAGCGCTTTGAGGCCTATGCTGGAAAAGGAAATATCTTCACTTAAAAACTACAGAGAAGCGTTTTCTCAAACTTCTTTGTGATGGGTGCATTCAACTCCCAGAGTTGAACTTTCCTTTTGATAGAGCAGTTTTGAAACACTGTTTTTAGAGGATCTGCACGTGTACATATGGAGTGCTTTAAAGACTATGCTGGAAAAGGAAATATCTTCACATAAAAACAAGATAGAAACATTCTCAAAAATTTATTTGTGACGTGTGCATTCAACATATAGAGTTATATCGTCCTTTTGATACAGCAGCTTTGAAACACTCTTTTTGTAGTATTTGCGTGTGAATACTTACAGCACTTTGAGGCCTAAGCTGGAAAAGGGAATATCCTCACATAAAAACAATAGAGAAGCATTCTCAGAAACTTCTTTGTGATGAGTGCATTCAATTCACAGTGCTGAACATTCCTTTTGCTAGAGAAGTTGTGAAACACTCTTTTTCTAGAATCTGCAAGTGGATATTTGGAGCACTTTGAGGCCTATGCTGGAAAAGGAAATATCTTCACTTAAAAACTAGACAGAAGCATTCTCAGAAACTTCTTTGTGATGTCTGCATTGAATTCACAGAGTTGGACCTTCCTTTTGATAGAGCAGTTTTGAAACACTATTTTTGTAGAGTCTGCAAGTGAATATTTGGAGCGCCTTGAGGCTAATGCTCTAAAAGTAAATATCTTCACCTAAAAGCTAGACAGACGCATTCTAAGAAAATTCTTTTTGATGAGTGCATTCAATTCAACTAACAAATTTGAACTTTTTTTGATAGAGCAGTTTTGAAACACTCTTTTAATAGAATCTGCAGGTGAATATTTGGAGTACTTTGAGGCCAGTGCTCCAAAAGTAAATATCATCAAATAAAAACTAGACAGAAGCATTGTCAGAAACATCTTTATGATGTGTGCATTCAACTCACAGAGTTGAAGCTCCTTTTTGATAGATTAGTTTTGAAACACTCTTTTTGTAGAATCTGCAAGGGGATATTTGGACTGATTTGAGGCATTCGTTGGAAACGGGAATATCTTCACTTAAAACTAGACAGAAGCCTTCTCAGAAACTTCTTTGTGATGTGTGCAATCAACTCACCTAGTTGAACCTTCCTTTTTTGATAGAGCAGTTTTGAAATACTCTTTTTGTAGAATATGCAAGTGGACATTGGGAGCACTTTGAGGCCTTCTGAGGAAAAGGAAGTGTCTTCACATAAAAACTAGACAGTAGCGCTTTCAGAAACTGGTTTGTGATGTGTGCATTCAATTCACTGAGTTGAACTTTCCTGTTGATCAGCTGTTTTGAAACACTCTTTTTGTAAAATCTGCAAGTGGATATTTGGAGTGCTTTGAATCCTTCATTGGAAAAGGGAATATCTTAAAATAAAACAAGACTGAAGCATTCTCAGAAACTTCTTTGTGATGTGCACATTCAACTCACAGAGTTGAACCTTCCTTTTGATACAGCAGATATAAAACACTGTTTTTCTAGGATCTGCAATGGACATTTGTAGTACTTTGAGGGCTATGTTGGAAAATGAAATATCTTCAAATAAAACCTAGACAGAAGCATTCTCAGAAATATCCTTGTGATGTTTGCATTCAACTGACAGAGTTGAACATACCTTTTAATAGAGGAGTTGTGAAACACTCTTTTTGAGAAACCTGCAAGTGGAAATTTGAAATGATTTCAGGCCTTTGTTGGAAACGGAATATCTTCACATAAAAACTAGACAGAAGCATTCTCATAAACGTCTTTGTGATGTGTTCATTCAATTCACAGAGTTGAACTTTTGATAGAACAGTTTTGAAACAATGTTTTTGTAGGATCTGCAGTAGGATATTTGGACATATTTGAGGCCTTCTTTGGAAACTGGAATATCTTCACATAAAAGCTGGACAGAAGCATTCTTAGAAATTTCTTTGTGATATGTGCACTCAACTCACAGAGTTGAACCTTACTTTTGCTATATCAGTTTTGAAACCCACTTTCTGTAGATTCTGCAAGAGGACATTTGGAGGGCTTTAAGGCCTTTGGTGGAAAAGGAAATATCTTCACATACAAACTAGACAGAAACATTATCAGAAACATCTCTGAGATGTGTGCATTCAACTCAATGATTTGAGTCTTCCTTTTGATAGAGCAGTTTTGAAACACTCTTTTTGTAGAATCTCAAAGTGGATATTTGGAGCTGTTTGAATCCTTCATTGGAAACGGGAATATCTTCAAATAAAAACAAGACAGAAGCATTCTCAGAAACTACTTTGTGACATGTATATTCAACTCACAGAGTTCAACCCTTCTTATGATAGAGTAGTTTTGAAACGCTCTTTTTGTAGAATCTGCAAGTGGACATTTGCAGCTCTTTGAGGCCTCTGGTGTAAAAAGAAATATCTTCACATAAAAACTAGACAGAATCATTCTCAGAAACTTCTTTGTGATGTTTTCATGCAACGCACAGAGTTGAACATATCTTTTCATAGAGCAGTAGTGAAACACTCTTTTTCAAGGACTTGCAAGTGGTTATTTGGACAGATTTGAGGCCTTCATTGGAAACAGGAATATCTTCACAGAGAAACTAGACAGAAGCATTCTCAAAAACTTCTTTCAGATGTGTGCATTCCCCTCACAGAGGTCAACATAACTTTTCATAGAGCAGTTTTGAAACACTCTGTGGAATCTGCAAGTGGATATTTAGACCTCTTTGACGCCTTCTTTGGAAACGGGAATATCTTCACATAAAAACTAGACAGAAGCATTCTCAGAAACTTCTTTTTCATGTGTGACTTCAACTGACAGATTTGAAACCTCCTTTTGATAGAGCAGTTTTGAAACATTTTGTGTAGAATCTGCAATTGGACAGTTTGAGAGCTTTGAGGCCTTTGGTGGAAAGGGAAATATCTTCACATAAAACTAGACAGAAGCAATCTCAGAAACTTCTCTGTGATCTGTGCATTCAACTCACAGAGATGAACCATCCTTTTCATAGAGCAGTTTTGAAACACTCTTTTTGTAGAATCTGAAAGAGGACAATTTGTAGGACATTGAGGGCTGTAGTGGAAAAGGAAATATCTTCCAATAAATACCAGACAGAAGCATTCTCAGAAACTTCTTTGAGAAGTTTGCATTCAACTCACAGAGTTGAACATTCCTTTTGATAGAGCAGTAGTGAAACACTCTTTTTGAAGAACCTGCAAGTGGATATTTGGACAGATTTGGGGCCTTAATTAAAAGCAGGAATATCTTCACATAAAAACTGGACAGAAGCGTTATCAGTAATTTCTTTGTGATGTATGCTTTCAATTCATGGAGCAGAACATAAGTTTCCATGGAGCAGTTTTGAAACCCTCTTTTTGTATAATCCACAAGTGGATATTTGGACCATTTCAGGGCTTCATTAGAAACGGAATTATCTTCCCATAAAAACTACACAGAAGCATTCTCAGAAACTTCTTTGTGATGGGTGCATTCAACTCACAGATTTGAACATAACTTTTCATAGAGCAGTTTTGAAACAGTCTTTTTGTAGAATCTGTAAGGGGATATTTGGACCGATTTGAGGCCTTTGTTGGAAACTTGAATATCATCACATAAAAACTAGACAAAAGCATTGTCAGAAACTTCTTTGTGATGTGTGCATTCAACTCAAAGATTTAAACCTTCATTTTGATAGAGCAGTTTTGAAATCTTTTTTTGTGGAATGTGAATGTGGACAATTGGAGCGCTTTGAGGCCTTCAGTGGAAAAGGAAATATCTTCACATAAAAACTAGACTGAGCATTCTCAGAAAGTTCTTTCTTTTGTGTGCATTCAACTTACAGAGTTGAACCTTCCTTTTGATAGAGCCATTTAGATACAGTTTTTTGTGGTATCTGAAAGTGGACATTTGGAGCACTTTGAGTTCTCTGGTGGAAAAGGAAATACCTTCACATGAAAACTAGACAGAAGCATTCTCAGAAACTTCTTTGTGAAGTGTGAATTCAACTCACTGAGTTGAATCTTCCTTTTGATAGAGTAGTTTTGAAACAGTTTTTTGTAGAATCTGCAAGCGGATATTTAGAGGGCTTTGAAGCCTTTGTTTGAAACGGGAATATCTTCAAATAAAAACTAGACCAAAGCACTCTCAGAAACAACTTTGTGATATGGCCATTCAACTCACAGAGTTGAACCTTTCTTTTGATAGAGCAGTTTAGAAACTCTCTTTTTTGTAGAATCTGAAAGAGGACCTTTGTAGCACCTTGAGGGCTATCGTGGAAAAGGCAATATCTTCAACCAAAGACTACACAGAAAAATTCTCAGAAACAACTTTGGAATGTTTGCATTCAACTCACGGAGTTGAACATACATTTTCTTAGTGCAGTTGTTGAACACTCTTTTTGAAGGACCTGCAAGTGGATATTTGGAATGATTTGAGGCCTTCATTGAAAATGAGAACGTCTTCACATATAAACTAGACAGAAGGATTCTCAGAAACTACTTTGTGATGTGTGCATTCAACTGATGGAGTTGAACATAACTATTCATAGAGCAGTTTTGAAACACTCTTTTTGTAGAATCTGCGAGAGCATATTTGGACAGTGTGAAGCCTTCATTGGAAACGGGAATATCTTCACAAAAAATCTAGACAGAAGCGTTCTCAGAAACTACCTTGTAATGTGTGCATTCGACTCACAGAGTTGAACATAACTTTTCATAGAGCAGTTTTGAAACACTCTTTTTGTAGAATCTGAAAGGGGATATTTGGACCGATTTGAGGCTTTCATTGCAAACGGGAATATCTTCAGATAAAAACAAGACCTGAGCACTGTCAGAAACTTCTTTGTGATGTGTGCATTCAGCTCACAGAGCTGAAACTTCCTTTTGATAGAGCAGTTTGAAACCTTTTTTTATGGAATTTGCAAGTCGACATTTGGAGTGCTTTGAGGTCTTTGGTGGAAAAGGCAACATCTTCACATAAAACTAGACAGAAGCAACCTCAGAAACTTCTCTGTGATCTGTGCATTCAACTCACAGAGTTGAACCATCCTTTTCATCGAGCAGTTTTGAAACACATTTTTTGTAGAATCTGGAAGTAGACAATTGGAGTGCTTAGAGGACTTCATTGGAAAAGGAAATCTCTTCACATAAAAACTAGACAGAAGCATTATCAGAAACTTCTTTGTGTTGTGTGCATTCAACTCCCAGAGTTGAATCTTCCTTTTGATAGAGCAGTTTTGAAACATTCTTTTTGTAGTATCTGCAATTGGATACTTGGAGAGTTTTGAAGCCTTCATTGGAAACGGGAACGTGTTCAAATAAAATCAGAAGAATTCTCAGAAACTACTTTGTGATGTGTGCATTCAACTCACAGAGATGAACATTTCCTTTGATAGAGCAGCTTTGAAACACTCTTTTTGTAGAATCTGCAAATGGACATTTGTATCGCTTTGAGGGCTATGGTGGAAATTGAAATATCTTCAAATAAAAACTAGACGGAAGCATTCACAGAAACTTCTTTGTGATATTTGCATTCACCTCACAGTTGAACATGCCTTTTCATAGAGCAGTTGTGAAACAGTCTTTTTGAAATCCTGCAAGTGGATAATTTTACCAATTTAAGGCCTTCGTTGAAATTGGGAAAATCTTCACATAAAAACCAGACAGAAACATTCTCAGAAACTTCTTTGTGATGTGTGCATTCAACTCACAGAGTAGAACATAAGTTTTCATAGGACAGTTTTGAAACACTCTTTCTGTAGAATCTGCAAGTGGATATTTGGACTGTTTGATTCATTCATTGGAAACGGGAATTTCTTCCCATAAAAATTAGACAGAAGCATTCCCAGAAACTTCTTTGTGATGTGTGCATTCAACTCACAGAATTGAACATACCTTTTCATAGAGCAGTTTTGAAACACTCTTTTTGTAGAATCTGCAAGGGGATATTTGGACCAATTTGAGGCCTTCGTTGGAAACAGGAATATCTCCTCATAAAAACTAGACAGAAGCATTGTCAGCAACTACTTTTTGATGTGTGCATTCAACTTAAACAGTTGAACCTTCCTTTTGCTAGAGTAGCTTTGAAACCTTTTTTTTTTTTTGGAACTTGCAAGTGGACATTTGGAGCGATTTCAAGCCTTCGGTGGAAAAGGAAATATCTTTACATAAAAAGTGGACAGAAGCATTCTCATTAACTTCTTTGTGATGTGTGCATTCAGTCAAGGAGTTGAAGTATCTTTTTGAAGAGCATTTTTGAAACACTCTTTTTTAGAGTCTGCAAAAGGACACTTTTAGCGATTTTGGGCTATGGTGGAAAAGAAAATATCATCAAATAAAAACTACACAGAAGCATACTCAGAAACTTCTTTGTGATGTGTGCGTTCAACTCATAGAATTGTACATATCTTTTCATAAAGCAGTTTTGAAACTGTCTTTTTGTGGAATCTGCAAATGAATACTTGGAACGCTTTGTGGCCTTCCTTGGCAACGGGAGTACCTGCACATAAAAACAAGAAAGAATAATTCTCAGAATTTTTTTGTGATGTGTGCATTCAACTGACAGAGTTGATCCTTCTTTTTGATAGAGGAGTTTTGAGACACTGTTTTTGTAGATTCTGCAAGGGGATAGACCGATTTGGGGCCTTCATTGGAATCCAGAATAGCTTCACATAAAAACTAGACAGAAGGATTCTGAGAAAAGATTTTGTGATGTGTGCATTCAACTCACAGAGGTGAACCTTCCTTTTCATAGAGCAGTTTTGAAACACTCCATTTGTAGAATCTGCAAGTGGAAATTTGGTCCGCTTTGAGGCCTTTGTTGGAAACGGGAATATCTTCACCTAAAAATTAGACAGAAGCATTCTCAGAGAATTCTTTGTGATGTGTGCTTTTACCTCACAGAGTTGAACCTTCCTCTTGATAGAACACTTTTGAAACACTCTTTTCGTAGAATCTGCAATGGGATATTTGGATCGTTTTGAAGCCTTCATCAGAAACAGGAATATCTTCACATAAAAGTACACAGAAGCATTCTCAGAAACTGTTTTGTTATGTGAGCATTCAACTCACCGAGTTGAATCTTCCTTTTCATAGAACAGTTTTGAAAAACTTTTTTGGCAGAATCTGCAAGAGGATATTTGGAGCGCTTTGAGGCCTTCAGTTTAAAAGGAAATATCTTCATATAAAAACTAGACAGAAGTATCCTAAGAAACTTCTTTGTGATGCGTGCATTCAACTCACAGAGTTGAACATAACGGTTCATCAAGCAGTTTTGAAACACTCTTTTTGTACAATCTGCAAGTGGATATGTGGAGCGCTTTGAAGCTTTCATTGGAAACGGGTATATCTTGAAATAAAATCTAGATAGAAGAATTTTCAGAAACTAATTTTTGGTGTGTGCATTCAACTCACGGAGTTGAGCCTTCCTTTTGATAGAGCAGTTTTGAAACACTCTTTTTGTAGAATCTGCAAGTGGATATTTGCAGTGCTTTGAGGCGTATGGTAGAAAAGGAAATATCTTCATATAAAAACTAGACAAATCATTCTCAGAAACTTCTTTGTGATGTTTGCATTGAACTCACAGAGGTGAACAAATCTTTTCATAGAGCAGTTGTGAAACATGCTTTCTAAGAACCTGCAAGTGGATATTTGGACCGAATTGAGGCCCTCTTTGGAAACGGGTATATCTTCACATAAAAACTAGACAGAAGCATTCTCAGAAACATCTTTGAGATGTTTCTCACAGAATTGAACATAATGTTTCATAGAGCAGTTTTGGAACACTCCTTTTCTAGAATCTGCAAGTGGATATTTGGAGTGCTTTAAGGCCTATGGAAGAAAAGGAAATATCTTCTCATAAAAACTAAACGGAAGCATTCTCAGAAACTTCTTTTTGATGTGTGCATTCAACTCACAGAATTGAACCTTCCTTTTGATAGAACAGTTTTGAAACACTCTTTTTGTATAATCTGCAAGTGGATATTTGGAGCGCTTTGAGGCCTGTGGTAGAAAAGGAAATAACTTCACTTAAAAACTACACAACAGCATTCTCAGGAACTTCTTCTTGATGTGTGCATTCTACTCACAGAGTTGAACCATCCTTCTGATAGAGCACTTTTAAAGCACTCTTTTTGTAGAATCTGCAAGTGGATATTTGGAGTGCTTTGAAGCATTCTTTGGAATCATGAGTATTTTCAAATAAAAACCAGGCAGATTCATTTTCAGAAACTACTTTGTGATGTGTGCATTCAACTCACAGTGTACAGCCTTCTTTTTGATAGAACAGTTTTTAGCAATCTTTTTGTGGAATTTACAAGTGGATATTCAGAGCGTTTCAAGGATTATGGTGGAAAAGGAAATGTCTTCAAATAAAAACAAGACAGAAGCGTTCTCAGAAACTTCTTTGTGATGTGTGCATTCAACTCACAGTGTTGAACCTTCCTTTAGATACAGCAGTTTTGAAAAACCCTTTTCGTAGATTCTGCAAGGGGATATTTAGACCTATTTGAGGCCTTCCTTGGAAACGAGCAGATCTTCACATAATAACTAGACAGAAGCATTCTCACAAACTGCTTTGTGATGTGTGCATTCAACTCATAGATTTGAACATAACTTTTCATAGAGCAGTTTTGAAACACTCTTTTTGTAGAATCTGCAAGTGGACAATTGGAGCACTTTTAGGAATTCGGTGGAATAGGAAATATCCACATAAAAAGTAGACAGAAGCATTATCAGAAACTTCTTTGTGATGTATGTATTTAACTCACAGAGTTCAACATAATTTTTAATAGAACAGCTTTGAAACACTCTTTTTGTAGAATCTGCAAGTGGACATTTGGAGCACTTTTAGGCATTCAGTGGAACAGAAAATATCTTCACATAAACACTAGACAGAAGCATTCTCAGAAACTTCTTTGTGATGTGTGCATTCAGTTTACTGAGCTGAAACTTCCTTTTGATAGAGCAGGCTTGAACGTCTCTTTTTGTAGAATCTGCAAGTGGATATTTGGAGCACATTGAATCCTTCCTTGGAAACGGGAATATCTTCAAATATAAACTAGACAGAAGCATTCTCAAAAACTGCATTGTGATGTGTGCATTCTTCTCACAGAGTTAAACTTTCCTTTTGATAGAGCAGTTATGAAACACTCTTTTTGTATAAACTTCAGGATGATGTTTGCACCATTTTGAGGCCTTCATTCGAAACGCATATACATTTACATAAAAACTAGACAGAAGCATTCTCAGAAACTTTTTGTGATGTGTGCATTCAACTCACAGATTTTAACATTCCTTTTGATAGAGCAGTTTCAAAACACTTCGTTTGTAGAATCTGCAAGTGGACATTTGGAGCGCTTTGAGGCCTTCTGTGGAAAAGGAAATATCTTCACATAAAAACTAGACAGAAGCATTCTCAGAAACTTATTTGTGATGTGTGCATTCTGCTCACAGAGTTGAACATACCTTTTCATAGAGCAGTTTTGTAACACTCTTTTTGTAGAGTCCGCAAGGGGATATGTGGATCGATTTGAGGCCTTTTTTGGTAACGAGAATTTCTTCACATAAAAAATTGAGGGAAGCATTCTCAGAAACTGCTTTCTGAAATGTGCATTCTACTCACAGAGTTTTACCTTCCTTTTGATACAGCAGTTTTGAAACCCCCTTTTTGTAGAATCTGCAAGTGGATATTTTGAACGCTATGGTTCCTTCATTGGAATCCGGAATATCTTCAAATAAAAAATAGACAGAAGCATTCTCATAAACTACTTTGTGATATGTGCATTCAACTCGCAGAGTTCAACCTTTCTTTTGATAGAGCAGTTTCTTTTTTTTTTTTTCTTTTATTATTATTATTATTATTATTATACTTTAGGTTTTATGGTACATGTGCGCAATGTGCAGGTAAGTTACATATGTATACATGTGCCATGCTGGTGCGCTGCACCCACCAACTCGTCATCTAGCATTAGGTATATCTCCCAATGCTATCCCTCCCCCCTCCCCCCACCCCACAACAGTCCCCAGAGTGTGATGTTCCCCTTCCTGTGTCCATGTGTTCTCATTGTTCAATTCCCACCTATGAGTGAGAATATGCGGTGTTTGGTTTTTTGTTCTTGCGATAGTTTACTGAGAATGATGATTTCCAATTTCATCCATGTCCCTACAAAGGACGTGAACTCATCATTTTTTATGGCTGCATAGTATTCCATGGTGTATATGTGCCACATTTTCTTAATCCAGTCTATCATTGTTGGACATTTGGGTTGGTTCCAAGTCTTTGCTATTGTGAATAATTTTCGCAACCTACTCATCTGACAAAGGGCTAATATCCAGAATATACAATGAACTCCAACAAATTTACAAGAAAAAAACAAACAACCCCATCAAAAAGTGGGCGAAGGACATGAACAGACACTTCTCAAAAGAAGACATTTATGCAGCCAAAAAACACATGAAAAAATGCTCACCATCACTGGCCATCAGAGAAATGCAAATCAAAACCACAATGAGATACCATCTCACACCAGTTAGAATGGCAATCATTAAAAAGTCAGGAAACAACAGGTGCTGGAGAGGATGTGGAGAAATAGGAACACTTTTACACTGTTGGTGGGACTGTAAACTAGTTCAACCCTTGTGGAAGTCAGTGTGGCGATTCCTCAGGGATCTAGAACTAGAAATTCCATTCGACCCAGCCATCCCATTACTGGGTATATACCCAAAGGACTATAAATCATGCTGCTATAAAGACACATGCACACGTATGTTTATTGTGGCATTATTCACGATAGAGCAGTTTCAAAAAACTCTTTTTACAGAATCTGCATGTGGACAATTGTAGTGCTTTGAGGGCTATGGTGTGATAGGAAATATCTTCAAATTAAAACTAGACAGAAATATTCTAAGAAACTTCTTTGTGATTTTTGCATTGAACTCACTGAGTTGAACATTCCTCTTCATAGAGCAGTTGTGAAACACTGTTTTTGAAGAACCTGCAACTGTATACTTGGACCAATTTGAGGCCCTCATTGGAAACGGGAATATCTTCACATAAAAACAAGACAGAAGCATTCTCAGAAATGTCTTTGTGATGTGTGCATTCAACTCATAGAGTTGAACCTTCCTTTTGATAGAGCAGTTTTGAGACACTGTTTTTGTAGACTCTGCAAAGCGATATTTGGACTGATTGCGTTCCTTCATTGGAAAGGGGAATATCTTTACAAAAATCTAAGCAGAAACATTCTCACAAACTCCTTTGTGATGTGTGCATTCAACTCACAGAGTTGAAAATACCTTTTCTTGGAGCAGTCGTGAAACACGCTTTTTGAAGAATCTGAAAGTGGATATTTGGGCCAATTTGAGGCCCTCATTGGAAACGGGAATACCTTCACACAAATACTACACAGAAGCATTCTCAGAAATGTCTTTGTGATGTGTGCATTCAACTCACAGAGTTGAACCTTCCTTTTGATAAAGCAGTTTTGAGACACTGTTTTTGTAGTATATGCAAAGTGATATTTGGACCGGTTGCATTCCTTCGTTGGAAAGGGGAATATCTTCATAAAAATCTAAGCAGAAACATTCTCACAAACTCCTTTGTGATGTGTGAATTCAACTCACAGAATTGAGAATACCTTTTCATAGAGCAGTTGTGAAACACGCTTTTTGAAGAACCTGCAAGTGGATATTTGGGCCAATTTGAGGACTTCGTTGGAAACGGGTATATCTTCACATAAAAACTAGACAGAAGCATTCTGAGAAACTTCTTTGCGATATGTGCATTCAACTCACAGAGTTGAAACTTCCGCTTGATAGAGCAGTTTTTAAACACTCTTTTTGTAGAATCTGCAAGGGGATATTTGAACTGATTTGAGCCCTTCGTTGAAAACGGGAATATCTGCACATAAAAACTGGACAGAAATATTCTCAGAAACTTCTTTCTGATGACGTCATTCAACTCACAGATTGGACCTTCCTTTTGATAGAGCAGTTTTGAAACAATTTTTTGTAGAACCTGCCAGTGGACATTCGGAGTGCTTTGAGGACCTCAGTGGAAAAAGAAATATCTTCATATAAAAATTAGACAGAAGCATTCTTTGAAACTACCTTTTGATGTGTGCATTCAACTCACAGAGTTGAACATTCCTTTTGATACAGCAGTTTTAAAACACTCTTTTTGTACAATCTGCAAGTGGACATTTGGAGCGGTTTGAAGCCTTCTTTGGTATCGTGAATATCTTCAAATAAAAACTAGACAGAAGCATTCTCAGAAAGCCCTTTGTGGTTTGTACATTCAACTTACAGAGTTGAGCTTTCCTTTTGATAGAGCAGTTTTGAAACAATGTTTTTGTAGAATCTACAAGTGGGTATTTGGAGCGCTTTGAGGCCTATGTTAGTAAAGGAAATAACTTCACATAAAAACTAGACAGAAACATTGTCAGAAACTTCGTTGAGATGTGTGCATTCAACTCACAGGGTTGAATGTAACTTTTCATAGAACATTTGTGAAACATTGTTTTTGAAGGACCTGCAAGTGGATATTTGGACTGATTTGAGGCTTTCATTGGAAACGGAAATATCTTCACCTAAAAATTCCCCAAAAGCATTCTCAGAAACTTCTTTGTGATGTGTGCATTCAACTGACAGAGTTGAACATAGATTTTCATAAAGCAGTTTTGAAACGCTCTTTTTGTAGAATCTGCAAGTGGATATTTGCACTCCTTTGAGGCCTTCATTGGAGACGGGAATATCTGCACATAAAAACTAGAGAGACACATTCTCAGAAACTTCTTTGTGGTGTGTGCATTCAATTCACAGAGTTCAACCTTACTTTTGATAGAGCAGATTGAAACGTTCTTTTTGTAGAATCTGCAAGGGGATATTTGGACCGTTTTGAGGCCTTTGTTGGAAAGGGGAATATCTTCACATAAGAACTACACAGAAGCATTCTCAGAAACCTCTTTGTGATGTGCGCATTCAACTCACAGAATTGAACCTTCCTTTTTATAGAGCAGTTCTGAAACACTTTTTGTGTAAAATTTGCTAGTGGATGTTTGCAGAGCTTAGAGACATTCAGTGGAAAAGGAAATATCTCCACATAAAAACTAGACAATAGCATTCTCAGAAACTTCTTTGTGATGTGTGCATTGAACTCACAGAGTTGAATCTTCCTTTTGATAGAGCAGCTTTGAAACTTTCTTTTTGTGGAAAATGCAATTGGACATTTGCAGCACTTTGAAACCTTCATTGGAAACGGGAATATCTTCCACTAAAAACAAGACAGAACCATTCTCAAAAACTGCTTTTTGATGTGTTCATTCAACTTACATAACTGAATGTTACCTTTCATAGATCAGTTTGGATACACTCTTTTTGTCAAATCTGCAAATGGACATTTGTAGTGCTTCATGGGCTATGGTGGAAAATGAAATATCTTCAAAGAAAATTAAACAGAAGTATCCTCAGAAACTTCTTTGTGATATGTGCATTCAGCTCACAGAGTTGAACATAACTTTTCATAGAGCAGCTTTGAAACCATTTTTTGTAGAATCTGCAAGTGTACATTTGATCACTTTGAGGCCTTCAGTGGAAAAGGAAATATCTTCACATAAAAACTAGACTGAAGCAGTCACAGAAACTTCTTTGTGTTGTGGGCATTCAACTGACAGAGTTGAACCTTCCTTTAGATAGAGCTGTTTTGAAACACTGTTATTGTAGGATCTGCAAGTGGATATTTGGAGGGCTTTGAGTCCTATGCTGGAAAAGGAAATATCCTCACATAAAAACTAGACAGAAGCATTCTCAGAAACTGGTTTGTGATGTGTGCATTCAACTCACAGAGTTGAACCTTCCTTTTGATAGAGCAGTTTTGAAACACTCTTTTCGTAGAATCTGAAAGTGGATATTTAGAGAGCTTTGTGACCTATGCTAGAAAAGGAAATATCTTCACATAAAAACTAGACAGAAGTGTTCTCAGAAACTTATTTGTGATGTGTGCATTCAACTTACAGAGTTGAACTTTCCTTTAGATAGGGTAGTTTTGAAACACTGTTTTTGTAAAATCTGCAAGTGGATATTTGGCAGGCTTTGAGGCCTTTCCTGGAAAAAGAAATATCTTCACATAAAAACTGGACAGAAGCGTTCTCAGAACCTTCTTTCTGATGTGTGCATTCAACTCACAGGGTTGAATCTTACTTTTGATAGAGCAGTATTGAAACACACTTTTGGTAGAATCTGCAAGTGGATACTTAGAGCACTTTGAGTCCTATGATAGAAAAGGAAATATCCTCACATAAAAACTAGACAGAGGCATTCTCAGAAACTTCTTTGTGATGTGTGCATTAAACTCACTGAGTTGAACTTAACGTTTCATAGAGCAGTTTTGAATCACTCTTTTTGTAGAATCTTCAAGTGGACATTTTGAGTGCATTGACGCCTTAGGTGGAAAAGGAAATATCTTTACACAAAAACTACAGAGTAGCATTCTCAGAAATTTATTTATGATGCATGCATTCAACTCATGGGGTTGAACGTTCACTTTCATATAGCAGTTTTGAAACTCTCTTTTTGTAGAATTTGCAAGGGGATATTTGGAGTGCTTTTAGGCCTAAGGTAGAAAAGGAAACATCTTCATATTAAAACTACACAGAAGCTTTCTCAGAAACTTCTTTGTGATGTGTGCATTCATCTGACACGGTATAACCTTCCTTTTTATAGAGCAGTTTTGAAACACTCTTTTTGTAGAATCTGCAAGTGGTTATTTGGATTGCTTTGAAGCCTTCATTGGAAACGGTAATATCTTCAAATAAAAACTAGACAGAAGCATTCTCAGAAACTACCTTGTAATGTGTACTTTCAACTCACCAAATTGAGCATTTCTTTTGATAGAGCAGTTTTGAATCTCACTTTTTGTAGAATCTGCCAGTGGATATATGGAGTGCTTTGAGGCCTACATTAGGAAAGGAAATATCTTCACATAAAATCTAGAGAGATGCATTCTCAGGAACTTCTTTGAGATGTGTGCATTCAACTCACAGGGTTGAACCTTCCTTTTTATAGAGCAGTTTTGAAACACACTTTTTGTAGAATCTGCATTTGGCTATTTGGAGATATATGAAGCCTTTGTTGGAAACGGGAATTTCTTCAAATAAAGAAGAGACAGAAGCATTCCCAGAAACTGTTTTGTGACGTGTACATTCAACTCACAGAGTTGAACCTTTCTTTTGATAGATCAGTTTTGAAACACTCTTTTTGCAGCATCTTCAAATGGTTGCTTGTAGTGCTTTGAGAGCTGTGGTGGAAAAGGAAATATCTTCAAATAAAAACTACACAGAAGTATTCTCAGAAATTTCTTTGTTATGTGCACATTCAACTCACAGAGTTGAACACACCTTTTCATAGAGCAGTTGTGAAACTCTTTTTGAAGGACCTGCAAGTGGATATTAGGACCGATTTGAGGACTTCATTGGAAATGGGAGTGTCTTCACATAAAATCTAGAGAGATGCATTCTCAGGAACTTCTTTGAGATGTGTGCATTCAACTCACAGGGTTGAACCTTCCTTTTTATAGAGCAGTTTTGAAACACACTTTTTGTAGAATCTGCATTTGGCTATTTGGAGAGATATGAAGCCTTCTTTGGAAACGGGAATTTCTTCAAATAAAGAAGAGACAGAAGCATTCCCAGAAACTGTTTTGTGACGTGTACATTCAACTCACAGAGTTGAACCTTTCTTTTGATAGATCAGTTTTGAAACACTCTTTTTGCAGCATCTTCAAATGGTTGCTTGTAGTGCTTTGAGAGCTGTGGTGGAAAAGGAAATATCTTCAAATAAAAACTACACAGAAGTATTCTCAGAAATTTCTTTGTTATGTGCACATTCAACTCACAGAGTTGAACACACCTTTTCATAGAGCAGTTGTGAAACTCTTTTTGAAGGACCTGCAAGTGGATATTAAGACCGATTTGAGGCCTTCATTGGAAATGGGAATGTCTTCACATAAAACTAGACAGAACCATTCTCAGAAACTTCTTTGTGATGTGTGAATTCAATTCACATTGTTGTGCATAACTTTTCATAGAGCAGTTTTGATACACTCTTTTTGTAGAATCTGCAAGTGGATATTTAGATGACTTTGAGGCCTTCATTGGAAAAGGGAATATCTGCAGATAAAAACTTGACAGAAGCATTCTCAGAAACTTCTTTGTGATGTGTGCATTCAACTCACAGAGTTGAAGCTTCCTTTTGATAGAGCAGTTTTGAAACACTCTTTTTGTCGAATCTGCACGGGATATTTTGACCGTTTTGAGGCTTTCAATTTAAACGGGAATACCTTCACATAAAAACTAGAGAGAAGCATTCTTAGAAACATCTTTGTGATGTGTGTATTCAACTCACAGAGTTGAACATTTATTTTGATAGAGCAATTTTGTAACACATTTTTGGTAGAATCTGCAAGAGGACATTTCGAGCCCTTTGAGACCTTTGGTACAAAAGGAAATATCTTCACATAAATACTAGACAGAAGCATTGTCAGAAACTTTTTTGTGATGTGTGCATTCAAACTCACAGTGATGAGCCTTCCTTTTGATAGAGCAGCTTTGAAAGACTCTTATTGTAGAATCTCCAAGTGGATATTTGGAGCTCTTTGAATCCTTCATTGGAAACGGGAATATCTTCAAATAAAAATTAGACAGAAGCATTCTCCAAAACTACTTTGAGATGTACTCTTTCAATTCATGGAGTTGAGCCTTTCTTTTGATAGAGCAGTTTTGAAAAATCTTTTTGTAGAATCTGCAAGTGGATATTTGGACCGCTTTGAGGCTTTTGCTGGAAACGGGAATAATTTCACACAGAAACTAGACAGAAGCATTCTCAGAAACTACTTTGTGATGTGTGCATTCAACTCACATATTTGACCCTTCCTTTTGATAGAGCAGTTTTCTAACACGCTTTTTGTAGAATCCGCAAGTGGATATTTGGAGTGCCATGAAGCCTATGGTAGAAAAGAAAATGACTTCACATAAAAATTGGACAGCAACATTCTCAGAAACTTCCTTACGATGTGTGCGTTCCACTAACAGAGTTGAACCTCTCCTTTGAGAGAGCACTTTTGAAACAGTCTATTTGTAGAATCTGCAAATGGACATTTCTAGCACTTTGAGAGCTATGTTGTAATTGGAAATATCTTCATATAAAAACTAGGCAGAAGCATTCTCAGAGACTTATTTGTGATGTGTGCATTCAACTCACAGAGGTGAATATAACTTTTCATAGAGCAGTTTCAGAGCACTCTTTTTGTAGAATCTCCAAGTGAATATTTGGACCACTGGGAGGCCTTTGTTGGAAACTGGAATATCTTCACATGACAACTAGACAGAAGCATCCTCAGAAACTTCTTTGTGATGTGTGCACTCAACTCACAGAGTTAAACGTTCCTTTTGATGGAGCAGTTTTGAAATACTCTTTTTATAGAATCCGCAAGTGGATATTTGGAGCACTTTGAAGCCTTCGTTGAAAACGGAAATATCTTCAAATAAAAACCAGACAGAAGCACTCTCAGAAACCACTTTTTGATGAGTGCATTTATCTCACAAAGTTGAAACTTGTTTTAATAGAAAAGTTTTGAAACACTCGTTTTGTAGAATCTGCTAGTGGACATTTGTAGAGTTTTGAGGGCTATGTTGGAAAAGGAAATATCTTCAAATAAAAACTAGATAGAAGCATTCTCAAAAACTAATTTGTGATGATAGCATTTAACTCCCAGAGTTGAAAATACCTTTTCATACAGCTGTTGTGAAACACTCTTTTTGAAGATCCTGCAAACAGATAATTTGAACGCTGTGAGTCCTTCGTTGGAAACTGGAATACCTTCACATAAAAACTAGACAGAAGCATTTTCAGAAACTTCTTTGTGATGTGTGCATTCAACTCACAGAGATGAACATTCCTTTTAATAGAGCAGTTTTGAGACACTCTTTTTGTAGAATCTGAAAGAGGACATTTCTTGGACTTTGAGGGTATGTTGGAAAAGTAAATACCTTCAAATAAAAACTAGAAAGAAGCATTCTCAGAATGTACTTTGTGATGCGTGCATTCAACTCACCGAGTTGAACATAACTTTTCATAGAGCAGTTTTGAAATCCTCTTTTCGTAGAATATGCAAGTGGATATTTAGACCGATTTGAGGCCTTTGTTGCAAACGGGATTATCTTCACATAAAAATTAGACAGAAGCATTCTCAGAAACTTCTTTGTGCTGTGTGCATTCAACTTATGAAGTTTAACCTTACTTTTATTAGAGCAGTTTTGAAACGTTTTTTTGTGGAATGTGCAAGTAAACAATTGGAGCACCTTGAGGCCTTTGGTGGAAAAGGAAACGTCTTCACATGAAAACTAGACAGAAAAATTCTCTGAAACTTCTCTGTGATGTGTGCCTTCAACACACAGAGTTGAACCTTCCTTTTGATAGGGTAGTTTTGAAAAACTTTTTTTGTAGAATCTGCAAGTTTACATTTGGAGCGTTTTGAGGCCTTCGGTGGAAAAGGAAATATCTTCACATAAAAAGTAGACAGAAGCACTCTCAGAAACTTCTTTGTGATGTGTCCATTCAACTCACAGAGTTGAAACTTCCTTTTGATAGAGCAGTTTTGAAAAACTCTTTGTAGAATCTGCAAGTGGATATTCGGAGCGTTTTGAAGCCTATGGTAGAAAAGGATATATCTTCACATAAAAACTAGACAAAACATTCTCAGAAACTTCTTTGTGATGTGTGCATTCACCTGACAGAGTTGAACCTTCCTTTTGATAGAGCAGTTTTGAAACACTCCTTTTGTAGAATCCGCAAGTGTATATTTGGAGTGCTTTGAAGCATTCGTTGGAAACGGGAATATTTTCAAATAAAATCTAGACGGAAGCATTCTTAGAAACAACTTTGTGATGTGTCCATTCAACTCACAGAGTTGAACCTTCCTTTTGATAGAGCAGTTTTGAAACACTCCTTTTGTAGAATCTGCAAGTGTATATTTGGAGTGCTTTGAAGCATTCTTTGGAAACGGGAATATTTTCAAATAAAATCTAGACAGAAGCATTCTTAGAAACAACTTTGTGATGTGTGCATTCAACTCTCAGAGCCGAAATTTTTTGTTGATAGAACAGCTTTGAAACACTCTTTTTGTAGAATCCCAAAGAGGACATTTGTAGCACTTTGAGGGCTATAGTGGAAAAAGGAATATATTAAAATTTAAACTAGACAGAAGCATTTTCAGAAACCTCTTTTTGATGTTTGCATTCAACTCACCGTGTTGAACACACCTTTTCATAGAGCAGTTGTGAAACACTGTTTTTGAAGAAACTGCAAGTGGCTATTTGGACCGATTTGAGGCCTTCATTGGAAACGGGAATATCTTCATATAAAAACTAGACAGAAACATTCTCCAAAACTTCTTTCTGATGTGTGCATTCACCTCAAATAGTTGAACATTCTTTTTGATACAGCAATTTTGAAACACTCTTTTTGTAGGATCTGCATGGGGATATATGGACTGTTGTGAGGCCTTCGTTGGAAACACAAATAACTTCACATAAAAACTAGACAGAAGCTTTCTCAGAAACTTGTTTGTGACGTGTGCATTCAACTCACAAAGTTGAACCATTCTTATCATAGAGTAGTTTTGAAAACTCTTTTTGTAGAATCTGCAACTGGATATTTTGACCACTTTGAGGCTTTTGTTGGAAACGGGAATATCTTCACATAAATACTAGACGGAAGCATTCTTAGAAACTACTTTGTGATGTGTGCATTAAACTCACAGAGTTGAACCTTCCTTTTGATGGAGCAGTTTTCTAACACTGTTGTACAATCTGCAAGTGGATATTTGAAGCACTGTGAAGCCTACGATAGAAAAGAAAATAACTTCACATAAAAACTAGACAGAAGTATTCTCAGAAACTTCTTTGTGAGGTGTGCATTCCACTCACAGAGTTGAACCTTTCCTTTGATAGAGCAGTTTTGAAATACTCTTTTTGTAGAATCTGCAAATGGACATTTCTAGTGCTTTGAGTGCTATGTTCTAAATAGAAATATCTTTTAAAAAAACTAGACAGAAGCATTCACAGAAACTTTTTTGTGATGTGGGCATTCAACTCACAGAGTTGAACATACCTTTTCATAAAGCAGTTATGAAACACTCTTTTTGAAGAGCCTGCAGGTGGATATTTGGACCAATTTGAGTCCTTCGTTGGAAGCGGGAATATCTTCACATGAAAACCAGACAGAAACATTCTCAGAAACATCTTTGTGATGTGTGCATTCAACTCACAGTGTTTAACATAACGTTTCATTGAGAACTTTTGAAACACTCTTTTTGTAGAATCTATAAGTGGATATTTGGACCTCTTTGAGGCCTTTGTTGGAAACGGGAATATCTTCACATAAAAACTAGACAGAAGCATTCTCAGAAACTTCTTTGTGATGTGTACATTCGACTAACAGAGTTGAACATAGCTTTTCATAGAGCAGTTTTGAGACACTCTTTTTGTAGAATCTGTAAGTGGATATTGGGACAACTTAGAGGCCTGTTTTGGAAACGGGAATATCTTCACATAAAAATTAGACAGAAGCATTATCAGAAACGTCTTTTTGATATGTGCATTCAACTCACAGGTTTGAACAAAACTTTTCATAGAGCAGTTTTGAATCAATATTTTTGTAGAATCTGCAGGGGGATATTTGTACCATTTTGAGGCCTTTGTTGGAAATGGGAATATCTTCACATAAAAACTAGACAGAAGCATTCTCAGAAACGTCTTTATGATGTGTGCATTCAACTCACAGAGTTGAACCTTCCTTTTGATAGAGCAGTTTTGAAACACTCTTTTTGTAGAATCTGCAACTGGATATTTTGAGTGCTTTATGGCCTTTGATAGAATAGGATATATCTTCACATAAAAACCAGACAGAAGCATTATCAGAAACTTCTTTGTGATGTGTGCATTCAAATCACAGATTTGAACCTTCTTTTGATAGAGCAGTTTTGAAACACTCTTTTTGCAGGATCTACAAGTGGACATTTGTGGTGATTTGAGGGCTGTGGTGGAAAGGGAAATATCTACAAATATAAACTAGACAGAAGCATTCTCAGAAACTTCTTTGTGATGTTTGTGTTCAACTCACAGAGTTGAAGATACCTTTTCATAGAACAGTTGTGAAACACTCTTTTTGAAGAACCTGCAAGTGGATATTTGTTCTCATTTGAGGTCTAGGTTGGAAACGAGAATATCTTCACATAAAAATAGACAGAAACATTCTCAGAAAATACTTTGTGATGTGTGCATTCAACTCACAGAATTGAACACAACTTTTCCTAGAGCAGTTTTGAAACACTCTTTTTGTAGGATCTGCAAGTGGATATTTGGATCGCTTTGAGGCCTTCGTTGGAAACGGGAGTTTCTTCACATAAAAACTAGACAGATGCATTCTCAGAAAAATCTTTGTGATGTGTGCATTCAACTGACAGTGTTGAACCTTCCTTTTGATAGAGCAGTTTTGAAAACCCCATTTGTAGAATGTGCAAGTGAGTATTTAGAGTGCTTTGAAGACTTCGTTGGAAACCAGAATATCTTCAAATAAAAACTAGACATAAGCAGTCTCAGAAACTACTTTGTGATGTGTGCATTCAACTCACAGTGTTGAAACTTTCTTTTGATAGAGCAGTTTTGAAACACTATTTTGTTAAAATCTGCAAGTGGATATTTGGAGTGCATTAAATCCTTCATTGGAAACGGGAATATCTCCAAATAAAACTAGTCAGAAGCCTTCTCAGAATCTGTTTTGTGATGTATCCATTCAACTCACACAGTTGAACCTTTTTTTGAGAGAGCAGTTTTGGAACTCTCTTTTTGTAGAATCTGCAAGTGGACCTTTGTAGCGCTTTGAGGGTTATGGCGGAAAAGGAAATATCTTCAAATAAAAACTAGACAGAAGAATTCTCAGAAACTACTTGGTGATGTTTGCATTCAACACACAGCGTTGAACATACCTTTTCTTAGAGCAGTTGTGAAACGCTCTTTTTGAAGAATCTGCAAGTGGATATTTGGACTGATTTGTGGCCTTCATTGGAAACAGGAATATCTTCACATAAAAACTACACAGAAGCATTCTCGGAAACTTCTTTGTGATGTGTGCATTCAACTCGCAGAGTTGAACATTCCTTTTGATTCAGCAGTTTTGAAACACTCTTTGTAGAACCTGCAGGTGGATATTTGCACCGTTTTGAGGCCTTAATTAGAAACGGGAAAATCTTCACTTAAATATTAGACAGAATGATTCTGAGAAACTTCCTTGTTGTGTGTTCATTCTACTCACAGAGTTGAACTTTTCTTTTGATAGGGCAGTTTTGAAACCCTTTTTTTGTAGAATCTGCAAGTAGACATTTGGAGTGCTTTGAGGACTTCTGTGGAAAATAAAATATCTTCATATAAAAACTAGACAGAAGCATTCTCAGAAACTTCTTTGTGATGTGTGCATTCAAATCACAGAGTTGAACCTTCATTTTGATAGAGCAGTTTTTAAACACTCTTTTTGTAGAATCTCAAAGTGGATATTTGTAGCACTTTGAAGACTTCATTGGAAACGGGAATATCTTCAAATAAAAACTAGACAGAAACATTCTCAGAAACTACTTTGTGATGTGTGCATTTAACTGACAGCATTGAACATTTCTTTTGATAGAACAGTTTTAAAACACTCTTATTTTAGAATCTGAAAGGGACATTTGAAGTGCTTTGTGGGCTATGGTGGAAAAGGAAATAACTTCAAACAAAAACTAGAGAGAAGCATTCTCAGAAATTTCTTTGTGATGTGTGCATTCAAATCACGAAGTTGAGCATATCTTTTCCAAGAGCAGTTTTGAAACACTCTTTTTGGAGAATCTGCAAGTGGATATTTGGACCGCTTTGAGGTCTTCATGGAAAAGGGACTATCTTCATATAAAAACCGGACAGAAGCATTCTCAGAAACTTCTTTGTGATGTTTGTATTCAACTCACAGTATTGAACCTTCCTTTTCAGAGAGCTGTTTTGAATCACTCTTTTTAAAGAATCTGCAAGGGGATATTTGACCGATTTGAGGCCTCTGTATAAAAACTATGAGGCCTTCGTTAGAAACGGGAATATCTTCACATGAAAACTAGACAGAAGCATTTTCAGAAACTTCTTTGGGATGTGTTCATTCAACACACGGAGTTGCACCTTCCTTTAGATAGAGCAGTTTTGAAACACTCTTTTTGGAGAATCTCCAAGGTGATATTTGGAACTTTTTAAGGCATTGGTTGTAAACGGGAATATCTTCCCATAAAAACTAGGCAGAAGCAGACTCAAAAACTTCTTTGTGATGGGCGAATTCAACTCACAGAGTTGAACCTTCCGTTTCATAGAGCAGTTTTGAAACATTTGTAGAATCTGAAAGTGGACATTTGAAGCACTTTGAAGATTTGGTTGGAAACAGGAATGTCTTCAAATAAAAACTAGATAGAAGAAGTCTCAGAAAACTCTATGCTATGTGTGCATTCAAATCACAGAGTTCAACCTTTCTTTTGATAGAGTAGTTTTGAAACACTCTTTTTGTGGATTCTGCAAGTGGACATTTGTAGCGCTATGAGGGCTACAGTGGAAAAGGGAATAACTTCAAAAAAAAAACTATACAAAAGCCTTCTCAGAAACTACTTTGTGATGCGTGCATTGCACTCACAGATTTGAATATAATTTTTCATAGAGCAGTTGTGAAACGCTCTTTTTGTAGAATCTGCAGGTGGAAATTTGGACTGCTTTGAGGCCTTCGTTGGAAACGGGAATATCTTCACATGAAAACTAGACAGAAACATTCTCAGAAACTTCTTTGTGATGTATACATTCAACTCACAGAGTTAAACTTTCCATTTGATAGACTAGTTTTGAAACACTCTTTTTGTAGAATATGCCGGTGGATATTTGGAGTGCTTTGAGGACTATGGTAGGAAAGGAAATATCTTAACAAAAAAACTAGGCAGAAGCATTCTCAGAAACTTCTTTGTGATGTGGGCATTCAACTCACCGGGTTGAATCTTCCTTTTGATAGAGCAGTTTTGAAACACTCTTTTTGTAGAATCTGCAAGTGGATATTTGGAGCGCTTTGAAGCCTTCATTGGAAAAGGGAATATCTTCAAATAAGAACTAGACAGAAGCATTCTCAAAAAGTACTTTGTGATGTGTGCATTCAACTCACAGAATTGAGCCTTCCTTTTGATAGAGCAGTTTCAAAAAACTCTTTTTGTGGAATCTGCAAGTGGATATTTGGATCGCTTTGAGACCTATGGTAGAAAAGGAAATACCTTCACATAAAACCTAGACAGAAGCATTCTCAGAAACTTCTTTGTGATGTTTGCATTCAACTCACAGAATTGAATATACCTTTTCTTAGAGCAGTTGTGAAACACTCTTTTTGAAGAACGTGGAAGTGGATATTTGGACCAATTTGGGGCCTAGTTTGGAAACAGAAATATCTTCACATAAAACTAGACAGAAACATTCTCCGAAAAATGTCTGTGATGTGTGCATTCAACTCACGGAGTTGTGCACAACTTTTCATAGAGTTGTTTTGAAGCACTCTTTTTGTTGAACCTGCAAGTGCATCAAGTGCATATTTGAACTGCTTTGAGGCCTTCGTTTGAAGTGGGAGTTTCCTCTCATAAAAAATAGACAGAAGCATTGTTAGAAACTTCTTTATGTTGTGTGCATTCAACTCATGGAGTTCAACCTTCCTTTTGATAGAGCAGTTTTGAAAACCCCATTTGTACAATGTGCAAGTGGATATTTGGAGTGCTTTGAAGACTTTGTTGGAAACGGGAATATCGTCACATAAAAACTTGACAGAAGCATTCTCAGAAACAACATTGTGATGTGTGCGTTCATCTCACAGAGTTGAAACTTCCTTTTGATAGAGCAGTTATGAAACACTCTTTTTGTAGAATCTGCAAAGTGATGTTTGCACCATTTTTAGGCCTTCATTGGAAACGAGTATATCTTCACATAAAAACTAGACAGAAGCATTCTCAGAAACTTCTTTGTGATGTGTGCATTCAGCTCACAGAGTTGAACATTCCTTTTCATAGAACAGTTGTGAAACAATCTTTTTGAAGAACTTGCAAGTGGATATTTGGACCGACTTGAGGCTCTCATTGGAAACGGGAATATCTTCCCATAAAAATTAGACAGAAGCATTCTCAGTAATTTCTTTGTGATGTGTGCATTCAACTCCCAGATTTGAACGTAACTTTTCATAGAGCAGTTTTTTGCCACTCTGTTTGTAGAATCTGGAATTGGAAAGTTAGGCCGCTTTGAGTCCTTCGTTGGAAACTGGAATATTTTCACATACAAACTAGACAGATGCATTCTCAGAAAATTTTTTGTGACGTGTGCATTCAACTCACAGATTTGAGCCTTCCTCTTTGATAGAGGATTGTTGAAACACTCTTTTTGTAGAATCTGCAAGTGGATATTTGGAGCACTTTGAGACCTATGATTGAAAAGGAAATGTCTTCAAATAAAAACTAGACGGAAGTGTTCTCAGAAACTTCTTTGTGATGTGTGCATTCAACTCAGAGTGTTGAAATTTCCTTTTGATAGAGCAGCTTTGAAACACTCTCTTTGTAGAATCTGCAAGTGAATATTTGGAGTGCTTTGAAGACTTCATTGAAAACGGGAATATCTTCAAGTAAAAACTAGAGAGAAGCATTCTCAGAAACTACTTTGTGATGTGTACATTCAACTCACAGAGTTGAACTTTTCTTTTGATAGAGCAGTTTTGAAACACTTTTTTTTTTTCAGAATCTGCATGTGGACATTTATAGCATTTTGAGGGCTATGGTGGGAAATATCATCAAATAAAAACTAGATAGCAGCATTCTCAGAAACTTCTTTGTAATGTGTGCATTAAACTGACAGAGATGAACATTCCTTTTCATAGAGCATTTGTGAAACACTCTTCTTGAAGGAACTGCAAGGGTATATTTGGACGGATTTGAGGCCCTCGTTGGAAACGGGAATATCTTCACATAAAATCTAAACAGAAACATTCTCAGAAACTCCTTTGTCATGTGTGAATTCAACTCATAGGGTTGAACATACGTTTTCATAGAGCAGTTGTGAAATACGCTTTTTGAAGAACCTGCAAGTGGATATTTGGACTGGATTTGTGGTCTTCATTGGAAACGGGATTATCTTCATCTAAAAACTAGACAGAAGCATTCTCAGAAACTTCTTTGGGATGTGTGCGTTCAAATCACAAAGTTGAACCTTCCTTTTGATAGAGCAATTTTGAAACACTCCTTTGTAGATTCTGCAAGTGGACATTTGTAGCCCTTTGTGGGCTTTGGTGCATAAGGAAATATCTTGAAATAAAAACTAGGCAGAAGCATTCTCAGAAACTTCATTTTGATGTTTGCATACAACTCACAGCGTTGAACATACCTCTTCGTAGAGCAGTCGTGAAACACCCTTTTAGAAGAAACTGCAAGTGGATATTTGGACACTTTTGAGGCCTTCGTTGGAAATGGGAATATCCTCGCATAAAAACTAGACAGAAGCATTCTCAGAAACTTCTATGTGATGTGTGCATTCAACTGACAGAGTTGAACTTTCCTTTTGATAGAGCAGTTTTGAAACACTCTTTTTAGAATCTGCAAGTGGATATATGGACCACTTTGAGACCCTTCATTGTAAATGGGAATATCTTCAAATAAAAACTAGACAGAAGCATTTTCAGAAACTTCTTTGTGATGTGTGCATTCAACTTACAGAGTTGAACCTTCCGTTTGATAGAGCCTTTTGAAAAACCCTTTTTGTAAAATCTGCAAGTGGATATTTGGATTGCTTTGAAGCCATCATTGGGAATATCCTCACATAAAAACTCGACAGAATCATTCTCAGAAACTTTTTTGTGATGCGTAAATTCAACTAACGGAGTTCAACTTTCCTTTTGATAGAGCAGTTTTGAAACACTCTTTTTGTAGGATGTGCAAGTGGATATTTGCACCGTTTTTGAGGCCTTCGTTGGAAAGGGGAATATCTTCATGTAAAAACTACAGAGAAGCCTTCTCTGAAATTTCTTTGTGATATGCACATTCAACTCGCAGAGTTGAACCTTCCCTTTGATAGAGCAGTTTTGAAACCCTCTTTCTGTAGAATCTGCAAGTGGACATTTGTAGCTCTTTGAGGCCTTCCTTGGAAAAGGATATATCTTCATATAAAAACTATACAGAAGAATTCTCAGAAACTTCTTTGTGATGTTTGCATTCAACTCACAGAGTTGAACATAACTTTTCATAGAGCAGTTTTGAAATTCTATTTTTGTAGAATCTGCAAGTGGAAATTTGAAGCCCTTTGAAGCCCTCATTGGAAGCGGAAATATCTTGGAATAAAAACTAGACAGAAGCATTGTTAGAAACTACTTTGTGATGTGTGCATTCAACTCAGAGAGTTGAACATTTCTTTTGATAGAGCACTTTTTAAACCCTCTTTTTGTAGAATCTGCAAATGTACATTTGTAGTGCTTTGAGGGCTATGGTGGAAAAGGTAATATCTTCTTATAAAAACTAGACAGAAGCATTCTCAGAAACTTATTTGTTATATTTGCATTCAAGTCACAAAGTTGAACATACCTATTCATAGAGAAGTTGTGAAACACTCTTTTTGTAGGATCTGCAAGTGGATTTGGACCGCTTTGAGGCCTTCATTGGATATGTGATTATCTTCACATAAAACTAAAGAGAAGCATTCTCAGAAAATTCTTTGTGATGTGTGCTTTCAACTCACAGAGTTGAACATAACTTTTCATTGAGCAGTTTTGAAACACTCCTTTTGTAGAATATGCAAGTGGACTTTTGAAGCGCTTTGAGGCCTTCAGTGGAAAGGGAATTATCTTCACATAAAATCTGGTCAGAAGAATTCTCAGAAACTGCTTTTTGATGTGCACATTCAACTCACAGTGTTGTAATTTCTTTTAATGGAGCAGTTTTGAAACACTCTTTTTGTAGAAACTGCAAGTGGATATTTGGTGCTCTTTGACCTCTATGATGGAAAAGGAAATATCTTCACATAAAAACAACACAGAAGTATTCTGAGAAACTTCTTTGGGATGTATGCATTCAACTCAAAGCATTGAGCCTATCTTTTTATTGAGCAGTTTTGAATCTCCCTTTTTGCAGAATCTGCAAATGGGTGTTTGGAGAGCTCTGAATCTTACTGTGGAAAAGGAAATATCTTCACATAAATACTACACAGAAGCATTCTGTAAACTTCTTTGTGAGCTGTGCGTTCAACTCATAGACTTGAACTTATCTTCTCATTAAGAAGTTTTGAATCTCTCATTTTGTAGAATCTGCAAGTGGATATTTGGAGCCCTTTGCATAATATGGTGGAAAAGGAAATATCTTCAAATAAAAACTACATAGAAACAATCAGAGAAACTACTTTGTGATGTGTGCATTCAGCTCACTGTGTTGAACCTGTCTTTTGATTGAGTAGTTTTGAATCTCTCTTTTTGCAGAATCTGCAGGTGGATATTTGGAGCCCTTTGAGGCTTATAGTGGAAAAGCAAATATCTTCACATAAAAATTACACAGAATGATTCTGAGAAACTTCTTTGTGATGCGTGCATTCAACTCCCAGAGTTGAACCCATCTTTAGATTGAGCAGTTTTTAATCTGTCTCTTCCAGAATCTGCAAGTGGATATTTTTAGCCCTTTGTGGACTATGGTGGAAAAGGAAATATCTTCAAATAAAAACTACACAGAAACTTTTGGAGAAACTTCATTGTCATATGTGCATTCATCTCACAGGGTTGAAGCTAACTTATGCTTGAGCAGTTTTGAAACAGTCTTTTTGTACAGTCTGCAAGTGGATATTTAGAGTGCTATGAGGCCCACCGTGGAAAAATAAATATCTTCAGACAAAAACTACACAGAAGAATTCTGAGAAACTTCTTGGGATGCGTGCATTCATCTCACAGAGTTGAAACTTTCTTTTGATTGAGCAGTTTTGGAACACTCTTTTTGTAGAAGCTGCAAGTGAATATTTGCAGTCCTTTGTTGCCTATGGTGGAAAAGGAAATCTCTTCACATGAAAACTGCACAGAAGCATTCTGAGAAACTTCTTTGTGATGTGTGCATTCATCTCACAGAATTGAAACTTTCTTTTGATTGAGCAGTTTTGACACACTCTTTTCGTAGAATCTGCAAGTGGATAACTGAAGCCCTTTGAGGCCCACTGTGGAATAGGAAATATCTTCACATAAAAACTACTCAGAAGCATTTTGAGAAACTTCTTCGTGATGTTTGCATTCAACTCACAGAGTTGAATCTATCTTTTGATGGAGCAGTTTAGAATCTCTCTTTTTGTAGAATCTGCAAGTGGATATTTAGAGCACTTTGTGCCCTGTGATGGAAAAGGAAATAACTTCAAATAAAAACTACACAGAAGCATTCTCAGAAATTTCTTTGAAATGTGTGCATTCAATTCACAGAGTTGAACTTATCTTCTTATTGAGCAGTTTTGAATCTCTCTTTTTGAAGGATCTACAAGTGGATATTTGGAGCCCTTTGCGACCTATTGTGGAAAAGGAAATATCTTCAAATGAAAACTACTCAGAAGCATTCTAAGAAATTTTCATGATGTGTGCATTCAACTCAATGAATTGTTCCTACCTTTCTATTGAGCCGTTTGGATTTCTCTGTTCATAGAATCTGCAAGTGGATATTTGGAGCGCTGTGACCCCTACTGTGGAAAATAAAATACTTTCAAATAAAACCACACAGAAGCATTCTGAGAAACTTCTTTATGATGTGTGTATTCAACTCACAGAGTTGAACCAATCTTTTGATTGAGAAGTATTGAATCTCTCTTTTTGGAGAATCTGCAATTGGATGTTTAGAGAGCTTTGAGGCTTTGTGTAAAAGGAAATATATTCACATAAAAAGTACACAGAAACATTCTGAGAAACTTCTTTGCAAGGTGAACATTCAAATCACACAGTTGATCTTATCTTCCCATTGAGCAGTTTTGAATCTCTCTTTTTGGAGAATCTGCAAGTGGATATTTGGAGCCCTTTGTGCCGTATGGTGGAAAAGGAAATATCTTCAAATAAAAAGTACAGAAAATCATTCAGAGAAACTTCCTTGTGATGTATGCATTGAACTGATAGAGCTGAACCTGTCTTTTGATTTAGTCATTTTGAATCACTAACTTTGCAGAATCTCCAGGTGGATATTTGGAGACATTTGAGGCCTAATGTGGAAAAGCAAATGTCTTCTCATAAAAACTACACAGACGCATTCAGAAAAACTTCTTTGGGATGTGTGCAATCAACTCACAGAGTTGAACCTTCCTTTTGATTGAGCAGTTTTGAATCTCTCTTTTGCAGAATCTCCAAGAGGATATTTGGAGCCCTTTGTGGCCTATGGTGGAAATGGTTATATCTTCAAATAAAAACTGCACAGAAACATTCTGAGAATCTTTTTGAGGAGTGCACTCATCTCACAGGGTTGAACTGATCTTATCATTGAGAAGTTTTGAAACACTCTTTTTGTAGAATCTGCAAGTGAATATTTGGAGCCCTTTGAGGCCTACCATGGAAAACCAAATATCTTCAGATAAAAAAATACACAGAAGCATTCTGAAAAACCTCTTTGTGGTGTGTGCATTCAACTCACTGAGTTGAAACTTTGTTTTGATTGAGCAGTTTTGAAACAATCTTTTTCTAGAATCTGCAAGTGGATAATTTGAGCCCTATGAGGCCTATTGTGGAAAAGGAAATATCTTCAGATAAAAACTATTCAGAAGCATTCTAAGAAACTTCTTTGTGATGTGTGCATTTAACTCACAGAGTTGAATCTATCTTTTGGTTTAGCATTTTAGAATCTCTCTTTTTGTAGAATCTGCACGTGGATATTTAAGCCCTTTGGACCCTATGGTGGAAAAGGAAATATCTTCAAATAAACGTTACACAGAAGCATGCAGAGAAACTTCTTTGTGATGTATGAATTCAACTCACAGACTTGAACCTATCTTTTGATTGAGCAGTTTTGAAACTCTTTTTGCACAATCTGCAGGTGGATGTTTGGAGGGCTTTGAGGACTATTGTGGAAAAGGAAATATCTTCACATAAAAACTACACAGAAGCATTCTGAGAAACTTCTTTGTGAGGTGTGCATTCAACTCACACTGTTGAACTTATCTTCTCATCGAGCAGTTTTGAATCTCTCTTTTTGCATAATCTGCAGGTGGCTATTTGGAGCCCTTTGAGGCCTACTGTGGAAAAGCAAATATCTTCACGTAAGAACTACACAGAAACATTTTGAGAAATTCTTTGGGATGTGTGCATTCAACTCACAGAGTTGAAACTATCTTTTGATAGAGTAGTTTTGAATCTCTCTTTTTGCAGAATCTGCAAGTGGATATTTTGTGCCCTTTGAGGCCTATTGTGGAAAAGTAAATATATTCACATAAAAACTGCACAGAAGCATTCTGAGAAACTTCTTTGTGATGTGTGCAGTCATCTCACATAGTTGAACCTTTCTTTTGTTAGAGCAGTTTTGATTCACTCTTTTTGTAGAATCTGCAAATGGATAGTTGGAGTCCTTTGAGGTGTAATGTCGAAAAAAAAATCTTCACAAAAAAACTACACAGAAGGATTCTGGGAAACACCTGTGAGATGGGTGCATTCAACACACATAGTTGAACCTATCTTTTGATTGAGCAGTTTTGAATCTCTCTTTTTGTAGAATCTGTGAGTGGATATTTGGAGTGCTGTGAGGTCTACTTTGGAAAATCAAATATGCTCATATAAAAACTACACACAAGCATTCTGAGAAACTTCTTTGTGATGTGTGCATTCAACTCAAAGAGTTGAAACTACGTTTTGATTGAGCAGCTTTGAATTTCTCTTTTTGCAGAATCTGCAAGTGGATGTTTGGAGAGCTCCGAGGCCTGTTGTGGAAAAGGAAATATCTTCACATGAAAACTACACAGAATAATTCTGAGAAACTTCTTTGTGAGGTGTGCATTCAACTCACAGAGTTGAACTTATCTTCTCATTGAGCAGTTTTGAATCTATCTTGTTGTAAATTCTGCAAGTGGATATATTGAGCCCTTTGAGCCCTATGCTGGAAAAGGAAATGTCTTCAAATAAAAACTACACAGAAGCATTCAGGGAAATTTCTTTGTGAGGTATGCATTCAACTCACAGTGTTGAACCTATCTTTTGATTGAACAGTTGTGAATCTCTCTATTTGCAGAATCGGCAGGTGGATGTTTTGCGCCCTTTTAGGTCTACTGTGGAAAAGAAAATATCTTCACATAAAAACTATACTGAAGCCTTCTGAGAAACTTCTTTGGGATGTATGCATTCAACTCACAGAGTTGAACCTTTCTTTTGACTGAGCAGTTTTGAATCTCCCTTCTTGCAGAATCTGCAAGTGGATATTTGGAGCCCTATGCACCCTATGGTGGAAAAGGAAATATCTTCATATAAAAACTACACAGAGACATTCTGAGAAAGTTCTTTGTGATGTGTGCATTCATCTCACAGGTTGAACCTATCTGATGATTGAGCAGCTTTGAAGCACTCTTTTTGTGGAATCTGCAAATGGATATTTGGAGGGCTTTGAGGCCAACTGTGGAAAAGCAAATATCTTCAGATAAAAATTACACAGAAGCACTCTGAGAAACTTTTGTGTCATGTGTGCATTCAACTCACAGAGTTGAACCTATCTTTTGATGGAGCAGTTTTGAATGTCTCTTTTTGCAGAATCTGCAAATGGATGTTTCGAGATCTTTGAGGATTGTGGTGTAAAAGGAAATATCTTCACATAAAAACTACACAGAAGCATTCTGAGAAACTTCTTTGTGAGGTGTGCATTCAACTCACAGAGTTGAACTTATCTTCTAATTGAGCAGTTTTGCATCTCTCATTTTGTAGAATCTGCATGTGGATATTTGGAGCCCATTGTGACCTATGGTGGAAAAGGAAATATGTTCAAATAAAAACTACACAGAAGAATTCAGAGAAACTTCTTTGTTATGTAGGCATTCAACTAACAGGGCTGAACCCATCTTTTCATTGAGCAGTTTTGAATCTCTCTTTTTGTAGAATCGGCAAGTGGATTTTTGGAGACCTTGGCGCCCCATAGTGGAAAAGGAAATATCTTCAAATAAAAACTACACAGTACTATTTAGAGAAACTTCTTTGTGATGTATGCAATCAACTCTCAGAGTTGAACCTATCTTTTGATAGAGCAGTTTTGAATCTCTCCTTTTGCAGAATATGCAGGTGGATATTTGGAGCCTTTTGAGGCCTACAGTGGAAAAGCAAATCTCTTCACATAAAAACTACACAGAAGCATTCTGAGAAACTACTTTGGGCAGTGTGCATTCAACCCACAGAGTTGAACCTATCTTTTGATTGAGCAGTTTTGAATCTCTCTATTTGCAGAATCTGGAAGAGGATATTTGGAGTCCATTGGTCCCATGGTGGAAAAGAAAATATCTTCAATTAAAAACTACACAGAAACATTCAGAGAACCTTCTTTGTGATGTGTGCATTCATCTGATAGGGTTCAACCTATCTTATGATTGAGGAGTTTTGAAACACTCCTTTTACAGAATCTGCGAGTGGATATTTGGTGCGCTTTCAGGCCTATCTTGGAAAAGCAAAAATCTTTAGATAAAAACTACACAGAAGCATTCTGAGAAACTTCTTTGTGATGTGTGCATTCATCTCACAAAGTTGAACTTTTCTTTTGATTGAGGAGCTTTGAAACACTATTTTTGTAGAATCTGCAAGGGGATATTTGGAGCCCTTTGAGGTCTATTGTGGAAAAGGAAATATCTTCACATAAAAACTACACAGAAGCTGTCAGAGAAACTTTTTTGTGATGTGTGCATTCATCTCACAGATTTGAACATTCCTTTTGATTGAGCTGTTTTGAAACACTCTTTTTGTAGAATCTACAAGTGGATAATTGGAGCCCTTTGCACCCAATGGTGGAAAAGGAAATATCTTCAAATAAACCCAGAAACTTTTTCGTGATGTGTGCATTCAACTCACAGAGTTGAACCTATCTTTTGATTGAACAGTTTTGAATCTCACTTTTTGTAGAATCTGCAAGTGTGTATTTGTTTTCCTTTGTGCCGTATGGTGGGAAAGGAAATATCTTCAAATAAAAAGTACATAGAAGCATTTTCAGAAACTTTTTCTTGATGTGTGAATTCAACTCACAGAGTTGAACCTATCTTTTGATTGACCAGTTTTGAATCTCTCTTATTGTAGAAACTGCAAGTGGATATTTGGACCTCTGTGAGGCCTATGGTGGAAAATCAAATATGTTCACATAGAAACTTCACAGAAACATTGTGAGAAACTTCTTTGTGATGTCTGCATTCAACTCAGAGGATTGAGCCATCTTTTGATTGAGCAGTTTTGAATCTCTCTTTTTGAAGAATCTGAAGAATCTGCAAGTGGATGTTTGCAGAGCTTTGAGGCCTATTATGGAAAAGGAAATATCTTCACATAAAAACTACACAGAAGCATTCTGAGAAACTTCTTTGTGATGTGTGCACTCTTCTCACAGAGCTGAGAATTTATTTTGATTGAGCAGTTTTGAAACACTCTTTTTGTAGAATCTGCAAGTGGATAATTTGAGCCCTTTGAGCTTTACTGTGGAAAAGCAAATATTTTCAAATTAAAACTAACCAGAAACATTCTGAGAATCTTCTTTAGGATGTCTGCATTCAAATCACAGAGTTGAATCTATGCTTTGATTGAGCAGTTTTTAATCTCTTTTTGCAGAATCTGTTAGTGGATATTTGGAGCCCTTTGCAGCCTATGGTGGAAAAGGAAATATCTTCAAACAAAAACTACACAGAAATAGTCTCAGAAACTTCTTTGTGATGTGTGCATTCATCTCACAGGGTTGAACCTATCTTACGATTGAGCAGTTTTGAAACACTCTTTTTGTAAAATCTGCAAGTTGATATCCGGAGCGCTTTGAGGCTTACCGTGGAAAAACAAATATCTTCAGATAAAAACTACACAGAAGCATTCAGGAAAACACTTTGTGATGCGTGCATTCATTTCACAGAATTGAAACTTTCTTTTGATTCAGCAGTTTTGAAACACTGTTTTAGTAAAATATGCAAGAGGATATTTGGAGCCTATTGAGGACTATTGTGGAAAAGGAAATATTTTCACATAAAAACTACACAGAAGCATTCTGAGAAACTTCTCATCGATGTGTGCATTCATCTCAGAGAGTTGAAACTTTGTTTTTATTGAGCAGTTTTTAAACACTCTTTTTCTAGTATTTGCAAGCGGATAATTGGAGCCCTTTGAGTCCTATTGTGGAATAGGAAATATCTTACCATAAAAACTACTCAGAAGCGTTCTGAGAAACTTACTTGTGATGTATGCATTCAACTGACAGAGTTCAACATATCTTTTGATTGAGCAGTTTTGAATCACTCTTTTTTTAGAATCTGCAAGTGGATATTTGGAGCCCTTTGAGACATATTGTGGAAAAGGAAATATCTTCACATAAAAACTACACAGAAGCAGTCAGAGAAACTTATTTTTGATGTGTGCATTGACCTCACAAGGTTGAACCTATTTCATGATTGAGCAGTTTTGAAACACTCTTTTGGTGGAATCTGCAAGTGGATATTTGGATCGCTTTCAGGCCTACCATGGAAAGGCAAATATCTTCAGCTAAAAACTACACAGAAGCATTCTGAGAAACTTCTCTGTGATGTGTGCATTCAATTCACATATTTGAACCTCTCTTTTGAATGAGCTGTTTTGAATCTCTGTTTTTGCAAAATCTACAAGTGGATGTTTGGAGAGCTTTGAGACCTATTGTGGAAATGGAAATATCTTCACATAAAAACTACACAGAAGCATTCTGAGAAACTTCTTTGGGATGTGAGCACTCAACTCACAGAGTTGAACTTATCTTTTGATTGAGCAGTTTTGAATCTCTCTTTTTGCAGGATCTGCATGTGGATATTTGGAGCCGTTTGTGGCCTATTGTGGAAAAGGAAATTTCTTCAAATAAAAACTACTCAGAAGCATTCTGAGAAACTTCTTTGTGATGTGTATTCATCTCACAAGGTTGAACCTATCTTATGATTGAGCAGTTTTGAAACATTCTTTTTGTGGAGTCTGCAAGTGGATATTTGGAGTGCTGTGAGGGCTTCTAGGGAAAATCAAATATGTTCACATAAAAATTACACAGAAGCATTCTGAGAAACTTCTTTGTGATGTGTGCATTCAACTCACAGAGTCGAACCTATCTTTTGATTGAGCAGTTTTGAATCTCTCTTTTTGCAGAATCTTCAAGTGGATGTATGGAGAGCTTTGAGGCCAATTGTTGAAAAGGAAATATCTTCACATACAAACTAAAAAGAAGCATTCTAAGAAACTTCTTTGTGAGGTGTGCATTCAACTCACAGAGTTGAACTTATCTTCACATTGAGCAGTTTCAAATCGCTCTATTTGTAGAATCTGCAAGTGAATATTTGGAGCGTTGTGAGGCCTGCTTTGGAAAATCAAATATGTTCACAGAAAGACTACACAGAAGCATTCTGAGAAACTTTTTCTGATGTGTTCATTCATCTCAAAGTGTTGAACCTATCGTTTGATTGAGCAGTTTTGAATCTCTCCTTTTGCAGAATCTGCAAGTGGATGTTTGCGGATCTTTGAGGCCTATTGTGTAAACGGAAATATCTTCACAAAAAAACTACATGGAAGCATTCTGAGAAACTCCTTTGTGAGGTGTCCATTCAACTCACAGAGTTAAACTTATCTTCTCATTGAGCAGTTTTGAGTCTCTCTTTTTGTGGAATATGCAAGTGGATATTTGGAGCCCTTTGCGCCCTATGGTGGAAAAGGAAATATCTTCAAATAAAAGCTACACAGAAGCATACAGAGAAACTTTCTTGTGATGTGTGCTTTCGTTTCACAGAGTTGAACCTTTCTGTTGATTTAGCAGTTTTGAAACACTCTTTTTGTAGAATCTGCAAGTGGATAATTGGAGACCTTTGAAGCCTATTGCAGAAAAGGAAATATCTTCATATAAAAACTACTCAGAAGCATTCTGAGAAACTTCTTTGTGATGTGTAGATTCAACTCACAGAGTTGAACCTATGTTTTGATTGAGCAGTTTTGATACACTCTTTTTGTAGAATCTGCAAGTGGATATTTGGAGTGTTGTGGGGCCTACTGTAGAAAATCAAATATGCTCACATAAAAACTACACAGGAGCATTCTGAGAAACCTGTTTGTGATGTGTGCATTCAACTCACAGAGTTGAAACTTTCTTTTGATTGAGCAGTTTTGAATCTCTCTTTTTGCAGAATCTGCAAGTGGAAGTTTGGAGAGCTATGAGGCCTATTGTGGAAAAAGCTATATCTTCACATAAAAACCATACAGAAGCATTCTGAGAAAGCTCTTTGTGATGTGTGCATTCAGCTCACAGTGTTGAACTTATTTTCTCATTGAGCAGTTTCGAATCTCTCTTTTTGTAGAATCTACAAGTGGATATTTGGAGCCCTTTGTGCCCTATGGTGGAAAAGGAAATATCTTCAAATAAAATCGACACAGAAGTATTCAGAGAAACTTCTTTGTGATGTATGCATTCATCTCACAGAAGTGAACTTATGATTTGATTGATGAGTTTTGAATCTCTCTTTTGCAGAATTTGCAGTTGGATATTTGGAGCACTTTGAGGCCAATGGTGGAAAAGCAAACATCTTCACATGAATACTACACAGAAGCATTCTGAGAAACTATTTTGGGATGTGTGCATTCAACTCCCAGATTTGAAACTTTCTTTCATGGAACAGTTTTGAATCTCTCTTTTTGCAGAATCTGCAAGTGTATATTTGGAGCCCTTTGCAGCCAATGGTGGAAAAGGAAATATCTTCAAATAAAAACTACACAGAAACATTCTGAGAAACTACTTCCTGTTATGTGCATTCATCTCACAGGGTTGAACATATCTTATGATTGATCAGTTTTCAAACACTTTTTTTGTAGTATGTGCAAGGGGATATTTGGAGCGCTTTGAGGCCTACCATGGAAAAGCCAGTATCTTCAGATAAAAACTACACAGAAGCATTCTGAGAAACTCCTTTGTGATGTGTGCATTCATCTCAGAGTTGAACTTTTCTTTTGATTGAGCAGTTTTGATACACTCTTTTTGTAGAATCTGCAAGTGGATAATTGGAGCCCTTTTTGACCTATTGTGGAAAAGGAAATATTTTCACATAAAAAGTAGACAGAAGCATTCTGAGAAACTTCTTTCTGATGTGTGCATTCAACTCACAGAGTTGAATCTTTCTTTTGATTGAGCAGTTTAGAAACTCTTTTTGCAGAATCTGCAGGTGGATATTTGGAGCCCTTTGAGGCCTACTGTGGAAAACCAAATATCTTCACATAAAAACTACACAGAAGAATTCTGAGAAATTTCTTTGGCATGTGTGCATTCACTCATAGGGTTCAACTTATCTTTTGATTGAGCAGTTTTGAATCTCTCTTTTTGCAGAATCTGCAAGTGGATATTTGGAGCCCATTGCGGCCTGTGGTTGAAAAGGAAATATCTTCAAATAAAAACTACACAGAAACATTCTGAGAAACTTCTTTGGGATGTGTGCCATCATCTCACAGGGTTGAACCTATCTTCTGATTGAGCAGTTTTGAAACAATCTTTTTGTATAATCTGCAAGTGGATATTTGGAGCACTTTGAGGCCTACTGTGGAAAAGCAAATATCTTCAGATAAAAACTACACAGAATCATTCTGAGAAACTTCTTTGTGATGTGTGCATTCATCTCAGAGCTGAACTTTTCTTTTGATTGAGCAGTTTTGAAACTCTCTTTTTGTAGGAACTGCAAGTGGATATTTGCAAATTTTTGAGGCCTGTTGTGGAAAAGGAAATATCTTCCCATAAAAACCAGATAGAAGCATTCTGAGAAACTACTTTGTGATGTATACATTCATCTCACAGAGTTGAAAGTTTCTTTTGATTGAGCAGTATTGAAACATCCTTTTTGTAGAATCCGCAAGTAGATAATTGCAGCCCTTTGAGGCCTATTGTGGAAAAGGCAATGTCTTCACATAAAAACTACTTAGAAGCCTTCTGAGAAAGTTTTTGTGATGTGTGCATTCAACTCACAGAGTTGAAAATATCATTTGATTGAGCAGTTTAAAATCTCTCTTTTTGTAGAACCTGCAAGTGGATATTTGGAGCCCTTTGCACTCTGTGGTAGAAAAGGAAACATCTTTAAATAAAACCTACACAGAAGCATTCTCAGAAACTTCTTCCTGATGTGTGCATTCAAATCACAGAGTTGAACCTAATTTTTGATTAAGTTGTTTTGAATCTCTCTTTTTGTAGAATCTACAAGTGGATATTTGGAGTGCTGTGAGGCCTTCTGAGGAAAATCAAATATGTTCACAGAAAAATTACACAGAAGCATTCTGAAAAACTCCTTTTTGATGTTTGCATTAAACTCACTGAATTGAACCTACCATTTCATTGAACAGTTTTCAATCTCTTTTTGCAGAATCAGCAAGTGGATGTTTGGATAGCTTCGAGGTCTATTGTGGAAAAGGAAATATCTTCACTTAAATACTAAACAGAAGCATTCTGAGAAACTTCTTTGTGAGGTGTGAATTCAAAACACAGTGTTGAACTTATCTTCTCATTGAGCTAATTTGAATCTCCCTTTTTGTAGGATCTGCAAGAGGATAGAAAAAATATATCTTCCAATAAAAGCAACATAGAAGCATTCAGAGAAACTTCTTTGTGATGTATGCATTCAACTCAAAGGGTTGAACCTATCTTGTGATTGAGCAGTTTTGAATCTCTCTTTTTGTAGAATCTGCAGGTGGATATTTGGAGCCCTTTGAGGCCTACTGTGGAAAACCAAATACCTTCGCATAAAAATTACACAGAAGAATTCTGAGAAACTTCTTTGGGATGTGTGAATTCAACTCACATTGTTGAACCTATCTTTTGACTGAGCAGTTTTGAGTCTCTCTTTTTGCAGAATCTGCAAGTGGATATTTGGAGCCCTTTGTGGCCTACGGTGGAAAAGGAAATATCTTCAAAAAAAAAAAACTACACAGAAACATTGTGAGAAACTTCTTTGTGATGTGTGCATTCATCTCACAAGTTTGAAGCTATCTTATGATTCAGCAGTTCACACTTTTTTAAATTAATTTATTTATTATTATTATACTTTAGGTTTTAGTGTACATGTGCACAATGTGCAGGTTAGTTAAATATGTATACATGTGCCATGCTGGTGCGCTGCACCCACTAACTCCTCACCTAGCATTAGGTATATCTCCCAATGCTGTCCCTCTCCCATCCCCCCACCCCACAACAGTCCCCAGAGTGTGATGATCCCCTTCCTGTATCCATGTGTTCTCATTGTTCAATTCCCACCTATGAGTGAGAATATGCACTGTTTGGTTTTTGGTTCTTGCGATAGTTTACTGAGAATGATGATTTCCAATTTCATCCGTGTTCCTACAAAGGACATGAACTCATCATTTTATATGGCTGTATAGTATTCCATGGTGTACATGTGCCACATTTTCTTAATCCAGTCTATCATTGTTGGACATTTGGGTTGCTTACGTGTGCATGTGTCTTTAGAGCAGCATGATATATAGTCCTTTGGGTATATACCCCATAATGGGATGGCTGGGTCAAATGGAATTTCTAGTTCTATATCCCTGAGGAAATGCCACACTGACTTCCACAATGGTTGAACTAGTTTAGAGTCCCACCAACTGTGTAAAAGTGTTCCTATTTCTCCACATCCTCTCCAGCACCTGTTGTTTCCTGACTTTTTAATGATTGCCATTCTAACTGGTGTGAGATGGTATCTCATTGTGGTTTTGATTTGCGTTTCTCTGATGGCCAGGGATGGTGAGCATTTTTTCATGTGTTTTTTGGCTGCATAAATGTCTTCTTTTGAGAAGTGTCTGTTCATATCCTTTGCCCACATTTTGATGGGGTTGTTTTTTTTCTTGTAAATTTGTTGGAGTTCATTGTAGATTCTGGATATTAGCCCTTTGTCAGATGAGTAACTTTGAAAATTTTCTCCCATTTTGTAGGTTTCCTTTTCACTCTGATGGTAGTTTCTTTTGCTGTGCAGAAGCTCTTTAGTTTAATTAGATCCCATTTGTCAATTTTGGCTTTTGTTGCCATTGCTTTTGGTGTTTTAGATATGAAGCCCTTGCCCATGCCTATGTCCTGATTGGTAACGCCTAGGTTTTCTTCTAGGGTTTTTATGGTTTTAGGTCTAACGTTTAAGTCTTTAATCCATCTTGAATTGATTTTTGTATAAAGTGTAAGGAAGGGATCCAGTTTCAGCTTTCTACATATGGCTAGCCAGTTTCCCAACACCATTTATTAAATAGAGAATCCTTTCCCCATTGCTTGTTTTTCTCAGGTTTGTCAAAGATCAGATAGTTGTAGATATGTGGCATTATTTCTGAGGGCTCTGTTCTGTTCCATTGATCTATATCTCTGTTTTCGTACAGTACCATGCTCTTTTGGTAACTGTAGACTTGTAGTATAGTTTGGAGTCAGGTAGTGTGATGCCTCCAGCTTTGTTCTTTTGGCTTAGGATTGACTTGGCGATGTGGCTCTTCTTTGGTTCCATATGAATTTGAAGTAATTTTTTCCAATTCTGTGAAGAAAGTCATTGGTAGCTTGATGGGGATGGCATTGAATCTGTAAATTGCCTTGGGCAGTATGGCCATTTTCACGATATTGATTCTTCTCACCCATGAGCATGGAATGTTCTTCCATTTGTTTGTATGCTCTTTTATTTCCTTGAGTAGTGGTTTGTAGTTCTCCTTGAAGAGGTCCTTCACGTCCCTTGTAAGATGGATTCCTAGGTATTTTATTCTCTTTGAAGCAATTGTGAATGGGAGTTCACTCATGATTTGGCTCTCTGTCTGTTGTTGGTGTGTAAGAATGCTTGTGATTTTTGTACATTGATTTTGTATCCTGAGACTTTGCTGAAGTTGCTTATCAGCTTAAGGAGATTTTTGGCTGAGACAATGGGGTTTTCTAGATATACAATCATGTCGTCTGCAAACAGGGACAATTTGACTTCCTCTTTTCCTAATTGAATACCGTTTATTTCCTTCTCCTGCCTAATTGCCCTGGCCAGAACTTCCAACACTATGTTGAATAGGAGTGGTGAGAGAGGGCATCCCTGTCTTGTGCCAGTTTTCAAAGAGAATGTTTCCAGTTTTTGCCCATTCAGTATGATATTGGCTGTGGGTTTGTCATAGATAGCTCTTATTATTTTGAGATACACCCCAACAATACCTAATTTATTGAGAGTTTTTAGCATGAAGCGTTGTTGAATTTTGTCAAAGGCATTTTCTGCATCTATTGAGATAATCATGTGGTTTTTGTCTTAGGTTCTGTTTATATTCTGGATTACATTTATTGATTTGTGTATATTGAACCAGCCCTGCATCCCAGGGATGAAGCCCACTTGATCATGGTGGATAAGCTTTTTGATATGCTGCTGGATTCGGTTTGCCAGTATTTTATTGAGGATTTTTGCTCCAATGTTCATCAAGGGCATTGGTCTAAAATTCTCTTTTTTGGTTGTGTCTCTGCTCGGCTTTGATATCAGGATGATTCTGGACTCATACAATGAGTTAGGGAGGATTCCCTCTTTTACTATTGATTGGAATAGTTTCAGAAGGAAGAGTACCACCTCCTCCTTGTACCTCTGGTAGAAATTGGCTGTGAATCCATCTGGTCCTGGACTTTTTTTGGTTGGTAAGCTATTGATTATTACCACAATTTCAGCTCCTGTTATTGGTCTATTCAGAGATTCAACTTCTTCCTGGGTTAGTCTTGGGAGAGTGTATGTGTCATGGAATGTATCCATTTCTTCTAGATTTTCTAGTTTATTTGCATAGAGGTGTTTGTAGTATTCTCTGATGTTAGTTTGTATTTCTGTGGTCTCAGTGGTGATATCCCCTTTATAATTTTTATTGCATCTATTTGATTCTCCTCTCTTTTTTTCTTTATTAATCTTGCTAGCGGTCTTTCAATTTTGTTGGTCCTTTCAAGAAACCAGCTCCTGGATTCACTAATTTTTTGAAGGGTTTTTTGTGTCTCTATTACCTTCAGTTCTGCTCTGATTTTAGTTATTTCTTGCCTTCTGCTAGCTTGTGAATGTGTTTGCTCTTGCTTTTCTAGTTCTTTTAATTATGATGTTAGAGTGTCAATTTTGGATCTTTCCTGCTTTCTCTTGTGGGCATTTAGTGCTATAAATTTCCCTCTACACACTGCTTTGAATGCATACCAGAGATTCTGGTATGTTGTATCTTGGTTCTCGTTGGTTTCAAAGAACCTCTTTATTTCTGCCTTCATTTTGTTATGTATCCAGTAGTCATTCCGGAGCAGGTTGTTCAGTTTCCATGTAGTTGAGCGGTTTTGAGTGAGATTCTTAATCCTGAGTTCTAGCTTGATTGCACTGTGATCTGACAGATAGTTTGTTATAATTTCTGTTCTTTTACATTTACTGAGGAGAGCTTTACTTCGAAGTATGTGGTCAATTTTGGAATAGGTGTGGTGTGGTGCTGAAAAAAATGTATATTCTGTTGATTTGGGGTGGAGAGTTCTGTAGATGTCTATTAGGTCCGCTTGTTGCAGAGCTGAGTTCAATTCCTGGGTGTCCTTGTTGACTTTCTGTCTCGTTGATCTGTCTAATGTTGAAAGCGGAGTGTTAAATTCTCCCTTTATTAATGTGTGGGAGTCTAAGTCTCTTTGTAGGTCATTCAGGACTTGCTTTATGATTCTGCGTGCTCCTGTATTAGGTGCATATATATTTAGGATAGTTAGCTCTTCTTGTTGAATTGATCCCTTTACCATTATGTAATGGCCTTCTTTGTCTCTTTTGATCTTTGCTGGTTTAAAGTCCGTTTTATCAGAGACTAGGATTGCAATCCATGCCTTTTTTTGTTTTCCATTTGTTGGTAGATCTTCCTCCATCCTTTTATTTTGAGGCTATGTGTGTCTCTGCACATGAGATGGGTTTCGTGAATACAGCACACTGTTGGGTCTTGACTCTTTATCCAATTTGCCAGTCTGTGTCTTTTAATTGGAGCATTTAGTCCATTTACATTTAAAGTTAATATTGTTATGTGTGAATTTTATCCTGTCATTATGATGTTAGGTGGTTATTTTGCATGATAGTTGATGCAGTCTCTTCCTAGTCTTGATGGTCTTTACATTTTGGCATGATTTTGCAGTGGCTGGTACTGGTTGTGCCTTTCCATGTTTAGCGCTTCCTTCAGGAGCTGTTTTAGGACAGGCCTGGTGGTACAAAATCTCTCAGCATTTGCTTGTCTGTAAAGTATTTTATTTCTCCTTCACTTATGAAGCTTAGTTTGGCTGGATACGACATTCTGGGTTGAAAATTCTTTTCTTTAAGAATGTTGAATATCGGCCCCCACTCTCTTCTGGCTTATAGAGTTTCTGCTGAGAGATCCACTGTTAGTCCGATGGGCTTCCCTTTGTGTGTAACCTGACCTTTCTCTCTGGCTGCCCTTAACATTTTTTCCTTCATTTCATCTTCGGTGACTCTGACAATTATGTCTTGGAGTTGCTCTTCTCGAGGAGTATCTTTGTGGCGTGGCATTCTCTGTATTTCCTGAATCTGAATGTTGGCCTGCCTTGCTAGATTGGGGAAGTTCTCCTGGATGATATCCTGCAGAGTGTTTTCCAACTTGGTTCCATTCTCCCCGTCATTTTCATTTACACCAGTCAGACATAGATTAGGTCTTTTCACATAGTCCCATATTTCTTGGAGTCTTTGTTCATTTCCCTTCATTCTTTTTTCTCTAAACTTCCCTTCTCGCTTCATTTCATTAATTTCATCTTCCATCACTGATATCCTTTCTTCCATTTGATCACATCGGCTCCTGAGGCTTCTGCATTCTTCACGTAGTTCTGGAGCCTTGGTTTTCAGCTCCATCAACTCCTTTAAGCACTTCTCTGTATTGGTTATTCTAGTTATACATTCTTCTAAATTTTTTTCAAAGTTTTCAACTTCTTTGCCTTTGGTTTGAATATCCTCCCACAGCTCAGAGTAATTTGATAGTCTGAAGCCTTCTTCTCTCAGCTCATCAAGGTCATTCTCCATCCAGCTTTGATCCATTGCTGGTGAGGAACTGCGTTCCTTTGGAGGAGGACAGGCACTCTGCTTTTTAGAGTTTCCAGTTTTTCTGCTCTGCTTTTCCCCATCTTTGTGGTTTTATCTACCTTTGGTCTTTGATGATGGTGATATACAGATGGGTTTTTGGTGTGGATGTCCTTTCAGTTTGTTAGTTTTCCTTCTAACTGACAGGACCCTCAGCTGCAAGTCTGTTGGAGTACCCGGCCGGCTGTGTGAGGTGTCAGTCTGCCCCTACTGGGGGGTGCCTCCCACTTAGGCTGCTCGGGGTTCAAGGGACAGGGTCCCACTTGAGGAGGCAGTCTGCCCATTCTCAGATCTCCAGCTGCATGCTGGGAGAAACACTGCTCTCTTCAAAGCTGTCAGACAGGGATATTTAAGTCTGCAGAGGTTACTGCTGACTTTTTGTTTGTCTGTGCTCTGCCCCCAGAGGTGGAGCCTACAGAGGCAGGCAGGCCTCCTTGAGCTGTGGTGGGCTCCACCCAGTTCGAGCTTCTCAGCTGCTTTGTTTACCTAAGCAAGCCTAGGCAAAGGCAGGCGCCCCTCCCCCAGCCTCACTGCCACCTTGCAGTTTGATCTCAGACTGCTGTGCTAGCAATCAGTGAGACTCCACGGGTGTAGGACCCTCTGAGCCAGGTGCAGGATACAATCTCCTGGTGCACCAATTTTTAAGCCCTTCAGAAAAGCACAGTATTCGGGTAGGAGTGACCGATTTTCCAGGTGCCGTCTTTCACCCCTTTCTTTGTGTAGGAAAGGGAACTCACTGACCCCTTGTGCTTCCCGAGTGAGGCAATGCCTCGCCCTTCTTCAGTTCATGCACGGTGCATGCATCCGCTGACCTGCGCCCACTGTCTGGAACTCCCTAGTGAGATGAACCTGGTACCTCAGATGGAAATGCAGAAATCACCTGTCTTTTGCATAGCTCACGCTGGGAGCTGTAGACCAGAGCTTTTCCTATTCGGTCATCTTCAGTTCACACTTTTTATAGAACCTGCAAGTGGTATTTTGTGTGCTTTTTGCCCATGGTGGAAAAGGAAATATCTTCAAATAACAAAATTAACAGAAGCATTCTCAAAAACTTCTTCATTATGTGTGCATTCAACTAAGAGTGTTGAATCTATCTTTTGACTGAGCAGTTATGAGTCTCTCTTTTTGTAGAATCTGCAAGTGGATACTTGGAGCACTGTGAGGCTAACTGGAAAATCAAATATGTTCACATAAAAACTACACAGAAGCATTCTGACAAACTTCTTTGTGATGTGTGCATTGAACACACAGAGATGAACCAATCTTTTGATTGAGCAGTTTTGAATCTCTCTTTTTGTAGAAATTACAAGTGGATGTTCAGAGATCTCGGATGCCTATTGTGGAAAAGGGAATATCTTCAAATAAAAACTACACAGAAGCATTCTGAGAAACTTATTTGTGAGGTGTGCATTGAACTCACAGAGTTGAACCTATCTTTTGATTGAGCAATTTTGAATCTCTCTTTTTGCAGAATCTGCAAGTGGATATTTGGCACCCTTTGCAGCCTATGGTGGAAAAGGAAATATCTTCCAATTAAAACTACAGAAAAAATTCTGAGAAACTTCTTTGTGATGTGTGCATTCATCTCACAGATTTGAAACTTTCTTTTCATTGAGCAGCTTGGAAATACTCTTTTTGTAGAATCTGCAAGTGGATATTTGGAGCCCTTTGAGGCCTATTTTGGAAAGGGAAATATCTTCACCTAAAAATTAGACAGAAGCATTCGTAGAAATTTCTTTGTGAAGTGTGAATTCAACTCACAGAGTTGAACTTATCTTCTCATTGAGCAGTTTTGAATATCTCTTTTGTAGAATCTGCAAGTGGATATTTGGAGCACTTTGCACCCTATAGTGGAAAAGGAAATGTCTTCAAATAAAAACTACACAGAAGCATTCTCAGAAACTTCTTTGTGATGTGTGCATTCAACTCACATGGTTGAATCTGTCTTTTGATGAGCAGTTTTGAATCTCGCTTTTTGCAGAATCTGCAGGTGGATATTTGGAGCCCTTTGTGGCCTACTGTGGAAAAGCAAATATCTTCACCTAAAAACTACACAGAATAAGTCTCAGAAACTTCTTTGTAATGTGTGCATTCATGTCACAGGGTTGAACCTATCCTTTGATTGGGTAGTTTTGAATCTCTCTTTTTGCAGAATCTGTAAGTGGATATTTGGAGCACTTTGCAGCCTACGGTGGAAAAGGAAATATCTTCAAATAAAAACTACACAGAAACATTCTGAGAAACTTCTTTGTGATGTGTGTAGTCATCTCACAGGGTTGAACTTATCTTAAGATTGAGCAGTTTTGAAACACTCTTTTTAAAGAATTTACAATTGGATATTTGGAGTGCTGTGAGGCCTACTGTGGAAAAGCAAATATCTTCAGATAAAAACTACACAGAAGCATTCTCAGAAACTCCTTTAGAATGCATGCATTCATATTACAGGGTTGAGCCTATCTTATGATTGAGCAGTTTTGAAACGTTTTTTTCCTAGGATCTGCAAGTGGATATTTGGAGTGCTTTTTGCCCTGTGGTGGAAAAGGAAATATCTTCAAATAAAAACTACACAGAACCTTTCTCAAAAACATCTCCATGATGTGTGCATTCAACTCACAGAGTTGAATCCATCTTTTGATTCAGCAGTTTTGAATCTCTCTTTTTGTAGAATCTGCAGGTGGATATTGGGAGCGTTGTCAGGCCTAATGTGGAAAATCAAATATGTTCACGTAAAAACTACACAGGGGCGTTCTCAGAAACTTCATTGTGATGTGTGCATTCTACTCAGAGCTGAACCTATCTTTTGATTGAGCAGTTTTGAATCTCTCTTTTTGCAGAATGTGCAAATGGATATTTGGAGCCCCTTTTGGCCTATGGTGGAAAAGGAAATATCTTCAAATAAGAACTACACAGAAACATTTTGAGAAACTTCTTTGCAATGTGTGCATTCATCTTACAGAGTTGAACCTATCTTTTGATTGAGCTGTTTTGAATCTCTCTTTTTGCAGAATATACAGGTGGATATTTTGAGCCCTTTGAGGCCTACTGTGGAGAAGCAAATATCTTCACATAAAAATTACACAAAAGCATTCCAAGAAACTTCTTCATGATGTGTGTATTCAACTCATAGTGTTGAACCAATCTTTTGATTGTGCAGTTTTGAATCTCTCTTTTTGCAGGATCTGCATGTGGATATTTGGAGCCCTTTGCAGCCTATGGTGGAAAAGGAAATATCTTCAAATAAAAACAACCCAGAAACATTCTGAGAACTTCTTTTTGATGTGTGGATTCATCTCACAGTGTTGAAACTTTCTTTTGATTGAGCAATTTTGAAACAGTCTTTTGGTAGAATCTGCATGTGCATATTTGGAGCTCTTTGTGGCCTATTGTTGAAAAGGAAATATCATCACATAAAAACTACACAGAAGCATTCTGAGAAACTTATTTGTGATGTGTGCATTCATCTCACAAGTTTGAACTTATTTTATGATTGAGCAGTTTTGAAACACTCTTTTTGTAGAATCTGAAAGTGGATAATTGGAGCCCTTTGAGACCTATTGTGGAAAAGGAGATATCTTCAAATAAAAACTACTCAGAAGCATTCTGAGAAACTTCTTTGTGATGTGTATTCATCTCACAGGGTTGAACCTATCTTATGATTGGGCAGTTTTGAACATCTCTTTTTGTAGAATCTGCAAGTGAATATTTGCAACACTTTGAGGCCTACCGTGGAAGAGCTAATATCTTCAGATTAAAAATACACAGAAGCGTTCTGAGAAACTTCTTTGTGATGTGTTCATTCATCTCACACAGTTGAACGTTACTTTTGATGGAGCAGTTTTGAAACTCTGTTTTTTTAGAATCTGCAAATTTATATTTGGAGCCCTTTGAGGCCTATTGTGGAAAAGGAAATATCATCATAAAAACTACACTGAAGGATTCTGAGAAACTTCTTTTTGATCTGTGCATTCATCCAACAGAGTTGAATCTTTCTTTTGATTGACTAGTTTCGAAAGAGTCTTTTTGTAGAATCTGTAAGTGGATAATTGGGGCCCTTTGAGGCCTATTTAAAAAAAATAGTTTCATATAAAAACTACTCAGATGCATTCTGAGAAACTTCTCTGTGATGTGCGCATTCAACTCATAGAGTTGAACCTATCTTTTGTTTGAGCAGTTTAGAATCTCCCTTTTTGTAGAGTCTGCAAGTGGATATTTGGAACCCTTACACCCTATTGTGGAAAAGGAAATATCTTCAAATAAAAACTACACAGAAGCATTCAGAGAAACGTTTTTGTGATGTATGCATTCAACTCACAGAGTTGAACCTATCTTTTGATTGAGCAGTTTTGAATCTCTCATTTTCGGAATCTTCAAGTGGATGCTTGGAGAGCTTTGAAGCCTATTGTGGAAAAGGAAATATCTTCACACAAAAACTACACAGAAAGATTCTGAGAAACTTCTTTGTGACGTGTGCATTCAACTCACGGAATTGAAATTGTCTTCTCATTGAGCAGTTTTGGATTTCTCTTTTTGTAGAATCTGCAAGTGGATATTTGGAGCCCTTTATGCCCTATGGTGGAAAAGGAAATATCTTCAAATAAAAACTACACAAAAGCATTAAGAGAAACTTCTTTGTGATGTATGCTTTCAACTAAGAGAGTTGAACTTATCTTTTGAATGAGCAGTTTTGAATCTCTCTTTTTGGAGAATCTGCAAGTGGATATTTGGAGCCCTTTGCAGCCTATGGTGGAAAAGGAAATATCTTCAAATAAAAACTACACAGGAGCATTCTCAGAAACTTCTTCGTGATGTGCACATTCAACTCACCGTGTTGAACCTATCTTTTGATGGAGCAGTTTTTAATCTCTATTTTTGTAGTATCTGCAAGTGGATATTTGGAGCGCTGTGAGGTCTACTGTGGAAAATCAAATATGTTCACCTAACGACTACACAGAAGCATTCTGAGAAACTTCTTTGTGATGTGTGCATTCAACTCAAAGGGTTGAACCTATATTTTGATTGAGCAGTTTAGAATCTCTCTTTTTTAGAATCTGCAAGTGGATATTTGGAGTGCTCTGAGGCCTACTGTGGAAAATTAAATATGTTCACATAAAAACTATACAGAATCACCATGAGAATCTCTTTTGATGTCTACATTCAACTCACAGAGTTGAACTTATCTTTTCATTGAGCAGTTTTGAAACACTCTTTTTATCCAATCTGCAATCGGATATTTGGAGCCCTTTGCACCCTATGGTGTAAAAGGACATATCTTCAGATAAAATCTACCCAGAAGCATTCTCAGCAACATCTTCGTGATGTATGCATTCAAGTCACAGCGTTGAAACTATCTTTTGATTTTGCTGTTTTTGAATCTCTCTTTTTGTAGACTCTGCAAGTGGATATTTGGAGTGCTGTGAAGCCTACTGAGGAAAATCAAATATGTTCTCATAAAATCTACACAGAAGCATTCTGAGAAACTACTTTGGGATGTGTGCACTGAACTCACAGAGTTGAACCTATCTTTTGATTGAGCAGTTGAGCAGTATTGAATCTCTCTTTTTTCAGAATCTGCAAGTGGATGTTTGAAGAGCTTTGAGGCCTATTGTGCAAAAGGAAATATCTTCACGTAAAAACTACACTGAAGCATTCTGAGAAAATTTTTGGGAAGTGTGCATTGAACTCTCAGAGTTGAACTTATCTTCTCATTGAGCAGTTTTGAATCTCTCATTTTGTAGAATCTGCAAGTCGATATTTGGAGTGCTGTGATGCCTAATGTGGAAAATCAAATACATTCACATAAAAACTACACAGAAGTATTCTGAGAAACTTCTTTGTGATGTGTGCATTCAGCTCACAGAGCTGAACTTGTCTTTTGATTGAGCAGTTTTGAATCTCTCTTTTTGCAGAATGTGCATGTGGATATTTGGAGCCCTTTTTGACCTATGGTGGAAAAGGAAATACCTTCAAAGAAGAACTACACGGAAACATTCTGAGAAACTTCTTTGTGATGTGTGCATTCATCTCACAGAGTTGATCCTATCTTTTGATGCAGCTGTTTTGAATCTCTCTTTTTGCAGAATCTACATGTGGATATTTTGAGCCCTTTGAGGACTACTGTGGAAAAGCAAATATCTTCATACAAAAACTACACAGAAGCATTCTGAGAAACTTCTTTGGTATATTTGCATTCAACTCATAGAGTTGATTGAACCTATCTTTCGATAGAGCTGTTTTGAATCTCTCTTTTTGCAGGATCTGTATGTGGATATTTGAAGCCCTTTGCAGCCTATGGTGGAAAAGGAAATATCTTTAAATAAAAACAACACAGAAATATTCTGAGAAACTTCTTTTTGAAACTTTCTTCTGATTGAGCAATTTTGAAACCGTCTTTTTGTAGAATCTACATGTGGTATTTGGAGCCCTTTCTGGCCTATTGTGGAAAAGGAAATATCTTTACATAAAAACTACACAGAAGCATTCTGAGAAACTTCTTTGCGATGTGTGCATTCATCTTACAGAGTTGAACCTTTCTTTGGATTGAGCAGTTTGGAAACACTCTTTCTGTAGAATCTGCAAGTGGATATTTGAAGCGCTTTGAGTCCTATAGTAGAAACGGAAATGTCTTCACATAAAAACTACACAGTAGCATTCTCAGAAACTTCTTTGTGATGTTTGCATTCAACTCAAAGAGTTGAAACTATCTTTCAATTGAGCAGTTTTGAATCACTCTTTTTGTAGAATCTGCAAGTAGATATTTGGTGTCCTTTGCAGCCTATTTTGGAAAGGGAAATATCTTCACATAAAAACTACACAGAAGCATTCTCAGAAACTACTTTATGATGTGTGTATTCATCTCACAGAGTTCAATCTTTCTTTTGATTGAGCAGTTTTGAAACACCGTTCTTGCAGAATCTGCAAGTGAATTTTTGGAGCACTTTGTGGCCTGTTGTGGAAAAGGAGATATTTCCACATAAAAACTGTACAGAAGCATTCTGAGAAACTTCTTTTCAATGTGTGCACTAATCTCACAGAATTGAAACTTTCTTTTGATTGAGCAGTTTGGAAACACTTTTTGGAGAATATGCACGTGGTTATTTGGAGCGCTTTGAGGCCTATGTTGGAAAAGGAAATATCTTCACACAAAAGCTACACAGAAGCATTCTGAGAAACTTCTTTGTGATGGGCGCATTCAATTGATGGAGTTGAACCTATCTTTTGAATGAACAGTTTTGAAACTCTGTTTTTTGTATAATCTGCAAGAGGATATTTGGAGCCCTTTGTGACCTATGGTGAAAAAGGAAATACCTTCATATAAAACTACACAGAAGCATTCTGAGAAACACCTTTGTGATCTATGCCTTCATCTCACAGAGTTCAAATTTTCTTTTGATGTGCAGTTTTTAAACACTCTTTTTGTAGAATCTGCCAGTGGATATTTGCAGCCCTTTGAGGCCTATTTCCGAAAAGGAAATATCTTCCTATAAAAACTACACAGAAGCATTCTGAGAAACTTCTTTGTTATGTGTGCATTCATCTCACTGAGTTGAACATTTCTTTTGATTAAGCAGTTTGGAAACACTATTTTACAGAATCTGCAAGTAGATATTTGGAGCTCTTAGAGGCCTATTGTGGAAAAGGAAATATCTTTAAATAAATACACAGAAACATTCTGAGAAACTTCTTTGTGATGTGTGCATTCATCTCACAGATTTGAACCTTTCTTTTGATTCAGCAGTTTGGAAACACTGTTTTTGTAGAATGTGCAAGTGGATATTGGGAGTACTTTGATGCCTATTGTCTAAACGGAAATATCTTCACATAGTAACTACACAGAATGATTCTGAGAAACTTCTTTGTGATGTGTGCAATCAACTCACATTGTTGAACCTATCTTTTGATTAAGCAGTTTTGAATCTCTCTTTTTGTAGAATCTGCAAGAGGATATTTGGAGCCCTATGTGGACTATTTTGGAAATTGAAATATCTTCACATAAAAACCACACAGAAGCATTCTGAGAAACTCCTTTGTGATGTGTACATTCATCTCAGAGAGTTGAAATTTTCTTTTGATTGAGCAGTTTTGAAGCACTCCTTTTATAGAATCTGGAAGGGGATATTTTGAGCAATTTGAGGCCTACAGTGGAAAAGGAAATATCTTCCCATAAAAGCTACATGGAAGCATTCTCAGAAACTTCTTTGTGATGTGTGCATTCGTCTCACAGAGTTAAAGCTTTCTTTTGATTGAGCAGTTTTGAAACAATCTTTTTGTAGAGTTTGCAAGTGGATATTTGGAGTGCTTTGAAGCCTATTGTAGAAAAGGAATTATCTACTCATAAAAACTACACAGAAGCATTCTGAGAAACTTGTTGTGATGTGTGCCTTCATCACACAGAATTGAAACTTTCTTTTGATTGAGCAGCTTTGAATCTCTCTTTTTGTAGAATCTGCAAGTGGATAACTAGAGCCCTTGCGGCCTATTTTGGAAGGGAATTATCTTCCATAAAAACTACACAGAAGCATTCTGAGAAACTTCTTTGTGATGTGTGCATTCATCTCACAGAGTTAAACCTTCCTATTGATTGACCATTTTGGAAACACTCTTTATGTAGAGTGTGCAAGTGGATATTTGGAGCGATTTGAGGCCTATAAGGAAAAGGAAATATATTCACATAAAAATTACACAGAAGCATTCTGAGAAACTTCTTTGTGATGTGTGCCTTCATCAAACAGGGTTGAACATTTCTTTTGATTGAGAAGTTTTGAAACACTCTTTTTGCAGAATCTGTAAGAGGATATTTGGAGCAGTTTGAGGCCTAACGGGAAAAGGTAATATCTTCACATAAAAACTACACAGAAGCATTCTGAGAAACTTCTTCATGGTATCAGCATTCATCTCACAGAGTTGAACGTTTCCTTTGATTGAAGAATTTGGAAACCCTCTTTATGTAGGATCCGCAATAGGATATTTGGAGTTCTTTGAGTTCTATTGTGGAAAAGGAAATATCTTCAAATAAAAACTACAGAGAGCCATTCTGAGAAAATTCTTTGTGATGTGTGCATTCATCTCACAGAGTTGAAATTTTGTTTTGATTGAGCAGTTTTGAAACATCCTTTTTATAGAATCTGCAAGTGGATATTTGAAGGGCTTTGAGGCCTACTGTGGAAAAGGAAATATCTTCACATAAAAACTACACAGAAGCATTCTGAGAAACTTAGTTGTGAGGTGTGCATTCATCCACAGAGTTGAAGTTTTCTTTTGATTGATCAGTTTTGAAACACTGTTTTTGTATAATCTGCAAGTAGATATTTGGAGCACTTTGAGGCCTATCGTGGAAACGGAAATATCTTCACATAAAAACTACACAGAAGCATTCTGAGAAACTTCTTTGTGATGTGTGTATTCTTCTCACAGAGTTGATCTTTTCTTTTGATGGAGCAGTTTTGAAACACTCTTTTTTTAGTATCTGCAAGTGGATATTTGAAGCGCTTTGAGGACTATTGTGGAACAATAAATATCTTCACATAAAAACTACAAAGAAGCATTCTGAGTAACTTCCTTGTGATGTGTGCATTCATTTCACAGAGTTGAACTTTTCTTTTGATTAAGCAGTTTTGAAACACTCTTTTTGTAGAATCTGCAAGTGGATATTTGGAGCACTTAGAGGCCTATGGTGGAAAAGGAAATTTCTTTACATAAAAGCAACACAGAAGCATTCTGAGAAACTCATTTTTATATGTGCATTCATCTCCAGGAGTTGAATTTTTCTTTTGATTGGGCAGTTTATAAACACTCTTTTTGTAGAATCTGCAAGTGAATATTTGGAATGCTTAAATACCTGTTGTGGAAAAGGAAATATATTCGCATAAAACTACACAGAAGCATTCTGAGAGACATCTTTGTGACGTGTGCATTCATCTCACAGAGTTGAACTTTTCTTTTGATTGAGCAGTTTTGAAACACTCTTTCTGTAGAATCTGCAAGTGGATATTTGGTGCGCTTTGAGGCTTATGGTGTATAAAGAAATATCTTCACAGAATATCTACAAAGAAGCATACTGAGAAACAACTTTGAGATGTGTGCATTCAACTCACAGAGTTGAACTTATCTTTTGACAGAGCAGTTTTGAAACTCTCTTTTTGTAGAATCTGCAAGTGAATATTTGGAACCCTTTGCAGCCTATGGTGGAAAAGGAAATATCCTCCAATGAAAACTCTACAGAAACATTCTGAAAAACATCTTTGTGATGTGGGCATTCATCTCACGGAGTTCATGCTTTCATTTGATTGAGCAATTTTGAAACATTATTTTGGAGAATCCAGAAGTGGATATTTGGAACTCTTTGAGGCCCATTGTGGAAGAGGAAATATCTTCACATGAAAACTACACAGAAGCATTATAAGAAATTCCTTTGTGATGTGTGCATTCATCTCACAGAGTGGAAGTTTTCTTTTGATTGAGCAGCTTTGAAACACTCTTTTTGTAGAATCTGCGAGTCAATATTTGGAGCAATTTGAGGCCTATTGTGGAAAAGGAAATATCTTCACAAAAAAATAAACGCAAGAATTCTGAGAATCTTCTTTGTAATGTGAGCATTCAACTCACAGCGTTGAAACTAACTTTTGATAGTGTAGTTTTGAAACTCTTTTTTTTGCAGAATCTACAAGTGGATATTTGGAGCCATTTGCAGCCTATGGTGGAAAAGGAAATATCTTCACATACAAACTACACAGAAGCTTTCTGAGAAACTCCTTTTTGATGTGTGCATTCATCTCACAGAGTTGAAACTTTCTTTTTGTGGAGCAGTTTTTAAACGCTCTTTTTGTAGAATCCCCAAGTGGATATTTGGAGCGCTTTGAGCTACACTGTGGAAAAAGATTTGTCTTCAAATAAAAACTACACAAAATCATTCTGAGAAACATCTTGTGTTGTGTGCATTCATCTCACAGAGTTGTAACTTTTATTTGATTAAGCAGTTTTGAAACACTCTTTTTGTAGAACTTCCAAGTGGATATTTTGAGCGCTTTGAGGCCTATGGTGGAAAGGGAAATATCTTCACATAAAAATTACACAGAAGCATTCAGAGAAACTTCTTGGTGATGTATTCATTCATCACACAGAGTTGAAACATTCTTTTGATTGAGTAGTTTTGAAAAACTTTTTTGTAGAATCCGCAAGTGGACATTTGAAGTGCTTTGAGGCCTATTGTGGAAAAGGAAATATCTTCACATAAAAATTACACAGAAGATTTCTGAAAAACTTCTTTGTGATGTGTGCCTTAATCTTGTGGAGTTTAAATTTTCTTTTGATTAAGCAGTATGGAAACACTTTTTTTGTGGAAACTGCAAGTGAATATTCAGAGCACTTTGCGGCCTATGGTGGAAAAGGAAGTATCTTCACATAAAAACTAGACAGAACCATTTGGAGAAACTACTTTGTGATGTGTGCACACATCTTCCAGAGTTGAACCTTTCTTTTGAATGAGCAGTTTTGAAACACTTTCTGTAGAATCTTCAAGTTGATATTTTGAATGCTTTGAGATCTTTGTTGGGCTAGGAAATATCTTCACATAAAAACTAGACAGAAGAATTCTGAGAAACTTCTTTGTTATATGTGCATTCAACTCACAGGGTTGAGCGTTTCTTTTCATTCAGCAGCTTGGAAACAATCCTTTTGTAGTATCTGCAAATGGATATTTAGAGGGCTTTGAGGCCTACAGTGGAAAAGGAGATATCTTCACATAAAAACTAGACAGAAGCATTCTGAGAAACTTCTTTGTGATGTGTGCATTCATCTCGCAGATTTGAACATTTCTTTTGATTGAGCAGTTTTTAAACACTCTTTTTCTAGGATCTGCATGTAGATATTTGGAGTGCTTTGAGGCCTTGGGTGGAATAGGAAATGTCTTCACATAAAAAGTAGACAGATGCATTCTGAGAAACTTCTTTTTTTTAATTGTACTTTAAGATTTATGGTAGATGTGCACAATGTGCAGATTAGTTACATATGTATACATGTGTCATGCTGGTGTGCTGCTCGCATTAAGTCCTCATTCAGCATTAGGTATATCGCCTATTGCTATCCCTCCACCCTCCTCCCACCGCACAGCAGTCCCCAGAGTGTGATGTTCCCCTTCCTGTGTCCTTGTGTTCTCATTGTTCAATTCCCACCTACAAGTGAGAACATGCGCTGTTTGGTTTTTTGTCCTTTCAATAGTTTACTGAGAATTATGATTTCCAATTTCATCCATGTCCCTGCAAAGGACATGAACTCGTCATTTTTTATGGCTACATAGTATTCCATGGTGTATATATGCCACATTTTCTTAATCCAGTCTATTACTGTTGGACATTTCGGTTGGTCCCAAGTCTTTGCTATTGTGAATAGTTCCACAATAAACATATATGTGTGCATGTGTCTTTATAGCAGCATGATTTATATTCATTTGCATATATACCCAGTAATGGGATGGCTGGGTCAAATGGTATTTCTAATTCTAGATCCCTGAGGAAGAGCCACACTGACTTCCACAATGGTTGAATTCGTTTACAGTCCCACCAACAGTGTAAAAGTGTTCCTATTTCTCCACATCCTCTCCAGCACCTGTTGTTTCCTGACCTTCTAATGCATGCCATTCTAACTGGTGTGAGATGGTACCTCACTGTGGTTTTGATTTGCGTTTCTCTGATGGCCAGTGATGGTGAGCATTTTTTCACGTTTTTTGGCTGCGTAAATGTCTTCTTTTGAGAAGTGTCTGTTCATGTCCTTTGACCACTTTTTGATGGGGTTGTTTCTTTTTATCTTGTAAATTTGTTTTAGTTCATTGTAGATTCTGGATATTAGCCCTTTCTCAGATGAGCATGTTGTGAAAATTATCTCCCATTTTGTAGTTTGCCAGTTCACTATGATGGTAGTTTCTTTTGCTCTGTAGAAGCTATGTAGTTTAGTTAGATCCCATTTGTCAATTTTGACATTTGTTGCCATTGCTTTTGGTGTTTTAGACATGATGTCCCTGCCCATGCCTATATCCTGAATGGTAATGCCTATGTTATCATCTAGGGTTTTTATGGTTTGGATTCACAGCCGAATTCTACCAGAGGTACAAGGAGGAACTGGTACCATTCCTTCTGAACCTATTCCATTCAATAGAAAAAGAGGAAATCCTCCCTAACTCATTTTATGAGGCCAGAATCATCCTAATACCAAAGCTTGGCAGAGACAGAACAAAAAAAGAGAATTTTAGACCATTATCCTTGATGAACATTGATGCAGAAATCCTCAATAAAATACTGGCAAACAGAATCCAGCAGCACATCAAAAAGCTTATCCACCATGATCAAGTGGGCTTCATCCCTGGGATGCAAGGCTGGTTCAATATACACAAATCAATAAATGTAATTCAGCATATAAACAGAACCAAAGACAAAAACCATATGATTATCTCAATAAATGCAGAAAAGGCCTTTGACAAAATTCAACAACGCTTCATGCTAAAAACTTTCAATAAATTAGGTATTGAAGGGACGTATCTCAAAATAATAAGAGCTATCTATGACAAACCCACAGCCAATATCATACTGAATGGGCAAAAACTGGAAGCATTCTCTTTGAATACTGGCACAAAACATGGATGCCCTCTCTCACCACTCCTATTCAACATAGTGTTGGAAGTTCTGGCCAGGGCAATTAGGCAGGAGAAGGAAATAAAGGGTATTCAATTAGAAAAAGAAGAAGTCAAATTACCCTGTTTGCAGAGGACATGATTGTATATCTAGAAAACCCCATTGTCACATCCCAAAATCTCCTTAAGCTGATAAGCAACTTCAGCAAAGTCTCAGGATACAAAATCAATGTACAAAAATCACAAGCATTCTTATACACCAATAACAGACAAACAGAGAGCCAAATCATGAGTGAACTCCCATTCACAATTGCTTAAAACAGAATAAAATGCATAGGAATCCAACTTAAAAGGGACGTGAAGGAACTCTTCAAAGAGAACTACAAACCACTACTTAATGAAATAAAAGAGGAAACAAACAAATGGAATATCATTCCATGCTCACGGGTAGGAAGAATCGATATTGTGAAAATGGCCATATTGCCCAAGGAAATTTATAGATTCAATGCCATCCTCGTCAAGCTACCAATGACTCTCTCCACAGAATTGGAAAAATCTACTTAAAAGTTCACATGGAATCAAAAAAGATCCTGCATCGCCAAGTCAATCCTAAGCCAAAAGAGCAAAGCTGGAGGCATCATGCTACCTGACTTCAAACTATACTACAAGGCTACAGTAACCAAAACAGCATGGTACTGGTACTAAAACAGAGATCTAGATCAATGGAACAGAACAGAGTCCTCAGAAATAACACTGCATATCTACAAATATCTGATCATTGACAAACCTGAGAAAAACAAGCAAAGCTGAAAGGATTGCCTACTTAATAAATGATGCTGGGAAAACTGGCTAGCCATATGTAGAAAGCTGAAAATTGATCTCTTCCTTACACCTTATACAAAAATTAATTCAAGATGGATTAAAGACTTAAACGTTAGACCTAAAACCATAGAAACTACTTTTTGATGTGTGCATTAAAATCACAGTTTTGAACTTTTCTTTTAAATGAGCAGTTTTGAAACAGTCTTTTTGTAGAATCTGCAACTTGATATTTGGAGCGCTTTGAGGCCTATGGTGGAGAAGGAAATATCTTCACATAAATACTAGACAGAAGCCTTCTGAGAAACTTCCTTGTGATGTTTGCATTCATCTCACACAGTTGAAACTTTCTTTTGATTGAGCAGTTTTGAACAACTCCTTTTGCAGAATCTGCAATTGGATATTTGGAGCACTATGTGGCCTATGGTGGAAAAGGAAATATCTTCGCATAAAAACTAGACACAAGCATTCTGAGAAACTTCTTCATGATGTGTACATTCAACGCACAGAGTTGAACCTTTCATTTGATTGAGCAGTTTTGATATACTCTTCTAGAATCTGCAAGTGGCTATTTGGAGTGCTTTGCAGCCTATAGTGGAAAAGGAAACATCTTCACATTAAAACTACACAGAAGCATTCAGAGAAACTTCTTTCTGATGTGAGCATTCAACTCACAGAGTTGAACCTTTCCTTTTATTGAGCAGTTTGAAAACAGTCTTTTTGTAGTATCTGCAAATGGATATTTGGAGCGCTTTGTGGCCTACAGTTTAAAAGGAAATATCTTCACATAAAAACTAGACAGAAGGATTCAGAGAAACTTCTTTGTGATGTGTGCATCCATCTCACAAATTTGAAACTTTCTTTTTATTGAGCAGTTTAAACACTGTTTTTGTAGAATCTGCAAGTGGATATTTGGACAGCTTTGCGACCTATAGTGGAAAAGGAAATATCTTCACATAAAAACTACACAGAAGCATTCAGAGTAACTTCTTTGTGATATATGCATTCATCTCACGGAGTTGAAACTTTCTTTTGATTCAGCAGTTTTGAAACACTCTTTTTGTGGAATCTGCTAGTGGATATTTGGAGCGCATTGAGACCTAGGATGGAAAAGGAAATATCTTCACTTAAAAACTAGACAAAAGCATTCTGAAAAACTTCTTTGTGATGTGTGCATTCATCTCACAGAGTTGAACATTTCTTTTGATTGAGCAGTTTGGAAACAGTCTTTTGGTAGTATCTGCAATTGGATATTTGGACCGCTTTGAGGCCTATGGTGGAAAAGGAAATATCTTCACATAAAAACTAGACAGAACCATTCTGAGAAACTTCGTTGTGATGTGTGCATTCAACTCACAGAGTTGAACGTTTCCTTTGATTGCACAATTTGGAAACAGTCTTTTGTAGTATCTGCAAATGGATATTTGGAGAGCTTTGAGGCCTATGGTGGGAAAGGAAATATCTTCAAATAAAAACTAGATAGAGGCATTCTGAGAAACTTCTCTGTGATGTGAGCATTCATCTCACAGAGGTAAACATTTCTTTTGACATAGCAGTTTTGAAACACTCCTTTGGTCAAATCCGCAAGAGGTTATTTGGAGCACTTTGAGGCCCATGGTGGAAAAGGAAATAACATCACATAAACACTAGACAGAAGCATTCTGAGAAAATACCATGTGATGTCTGCATTCCTCTCAAAGAATTCAACATTTCTTTGGTTTGAGGACTTTTGAAACACTCTTTTTGTAGAATCTGCAATTGGATACTTGGAGAGCTTTGAAACCTATGGTGGAAAAAGAAATATCTTCACATAAAAACTAGACAGAAGAAATCTGAGAAACTTCTTCGTGATGTGTGCATTCCACTCACAGGGTTGAACCTTTCTTTTGATTTAGCAGTTTGGAAACAGTATTTTTGTAGTATATGCAAATGGTTATTTGCGGTGCTTTGAGGCCTATAGAGGAAAATGAAATATTTTCACATAAAAACTAGACAGAAGAATTCTGAGAAACTTCTTTGTGATGTGTGCATTCAATTCACAGAGATGAAACTTTCTTTTGATTGAGCAGTTTTGAAATCCTTTTTCATAGATACTGCAAGTGGATATTTGGAGCTCTTTGAGCCCTTTGGTGGAAAAGGAAATATCTTCACATAAAAATTAGACAGAAACATTCTGAGAAATTTCTTTGTGATGTTTGCGTTCATCTCACAGAGTTGAACTTTTTTTTGATTGAGCAGTTTTGAAACACTCTTTTTGTAAAATCTGCACGTGGATGTTTGGAGTGCATTGGGGCCTATGGTGGAAAAGGAAACATCTTCACATAAAGACTACACAGAAGTAATCTGAGAAACTTCTTCCTGATGTGCGCATTCAACACACAGAGTTGAAACTTTCTTTTGATTGAGCAGTTTTGAAGCACACTTTCTGTGGAATCTGCAAGTGCATATTTGGAGCGATTTGAGGCCTGCAGTGGAAAGGGAAATACCTTCATATAAAAACTTGACTGAGGCTTTCTGAGAAGCTGGTTTTAATGTATACATTCATCTAACACAGTTGAACTTGTCTTTTGTTTAACCAGTATTGAAACACTCTTTTTGTAGAATCTGCAGGTGGATACTTGGAGGGCTTTGAGGTCTATGGTGGAAAAGGAAATATCCTCACATAAAAACAAGACAGAAGCATTCTGAGAAATTTCCTTGTGATGTGTGTATTCAACTGACACAGTTGAACCATTCTTTTGATTGAGCAGTGTGGAGACAATCTTTTGGTAGTTTCTGAAACTGGACACTTGGAGCACTTTGAGGCCTATGGAGGAAAAGGAAATATCTTCACATAAAAACTAGACAGAAGCATTCTGAGAAACTTCTTTGTGAAGTGGGCATTCAATTCATAGAGTTGAAACTTTCTTTAGGTTGAGCAGTTTTGAAACACTCTTTTTGTAGAATCTGCAAGTGGATATTTGGAGAACTTTGTGGCCTCTAGTGGAAAACAAAATATCTTCACATAAATACTACAAAGAAGCATTCTGAGAAACTTCTTTGTGATGTGCACATTCATCTCACAGAGTTGAACCTTTCTTTTGATTGAGCAGTTTTGAAACACTCCTTTTGTAGAGTCTGAAAGTTCATATTTGCAGCACTTTGAGTGCTAAGATGGAAAAGAAATATCTTCACATAAAAACTAGACAGAAGCATTCACAGAACCTTGTTTGTGATGTGTGCATTCATCGCACAGATTGGAAACTTATTTTTGATTGAGCAGTTTTGAAACACTCTTTTTGTAGAATCTGCAAGTGGATATTTGGAGCGTTTTGAGGCCTAAGGTGGAAAAGGTAATATCTTCACATAAAAACTAGATAGAAGTATTCTGAGAAACATCTTAGTGACGTGTGCATTCATCTCACAGAGTAGAAGCTTTCTATATATTGAGCAGTATTGAAACCCTCTTTTTGTGGATTCTGCATGTGGGTATTTGGGGTGCTTTGCAGCCCATGGTGAAAAAGGAAATATCTTTACATAAAAACTGGACAGAAGCATTCTGAGAGACCTCTTTGTGATGTTTGCATTCATCTCACAGAGTTGAACTTTTCTTTTGATTGAGCAGTTTTGAAACACTCTTTTTGTAGAATCTGCAACTTGATATTTTTAGCGATTTGTGGCGTATGGTGGAAAAGGAAATAACTTCGCACAGAAACTAGAAAAAAGTGTTCTGAGAAACTTCTTAGTGATATGTGCATTCAACTCACAGAGTTGAACCTTTCTTTTGATTGAGCAGTTTAGAAACACTCTTTTTGTAGAAACTGCAAGTGGATATTTGGAGAGATTTGCAGCCTATGGTGGAAAAGGAAATATTTTAACATAAAAACTAGACAGAAGCATTCTGAGAAACCTCTTTGTAATGTGTGCATTCATCTCACAGAGTTGAAACTTTCTTTTGATTCAATAGCTTTGAAACACTCCTTTGTAGAATCTGCAAGTGGATATTTCAAGTGCTTTGAGGTCTATGATGGAAAAGGAAATATCTTCATTTAAAAGCTAAACAGAAGCATTCTGAGAAACTTCATTGTGATGTGTGCCTTCGTCTCACAGAGTTGAAACTTTCTTTTGATAGAGAAGTTTTCAAACACTCTTTTTGGAGAGTCTGCAAGTGGATATTTGGATCGATGTGAGGCCTACGATGGAAAAGGAAACATCTTCACTTAAAAACAAGACAGAGGCATTCTGAGAAATTTCTTTGTGATGTGTGCATTCATCTCACAACGTTGAACACTGCTTTAGATACAGCAGTTTTGAAGCACTCTTTTTGTAGAATCTGCAAGTAGATAGGGGCCTAAGGTGCAAAAGAAATATCTTCACATAAACACCAGATAGAAGCATTCTGAGACACACCTTTGAGATGTGTGCATTCATCTCACCGGGCTGAACTTTTATTTTGATTGAGCCAATTTGAAACACTGTTTTTGTAGAACCTGCAAGTGGATATTTGGAGGTCTTTGTGGCCTTTAGTGGAAAGGGAAATATCTTCACATGATAATTAGACAGAAGCATTCTGAGAAACTTCTTTGTGATGTGTGCATTCATCTCACATATTTAAACCTTTCTTTTGATTGAGCAGTTTTGAAATACTCTTTTTGTAGAATTTGCAAGTGGATATTTTGAGGGCATTGAGACCTATGGTGGAAAAGGAAATATCTTCACATAAAAATTAGAAACATTCTGAGAATCTGCTTTGTGATGTGTGTGTTCATCTGACAGAGTTGAAGATTTCTTTTGACTGAGCAGTTTTGAAACACTCTTTATAGAAACTGCTGGGGATATTTGGAGCACTTTGGGGCCAATGGTGGAAAATGAAATATCTTCACATAAAAACTACACAGAAGCTTTCTGAGAAACTTCTTTGTGATGTGTGCATTCACCTCACAGAGATGAACCTTTCTTTTGATTGAGTGGTTTTGAAAAACTCTTTTTGCAGAATCTGCAAATGTGTATTTTGAGGGCTTTGTAGACTATTGTCGAAAAGGAACTATCTTCACATAAAAACTAGACAGAAGCATTCTGAAAAACCTCTTTGTGATGTGTGCATTCAACTCACAGAATTGAACCTCTCTTTTCATTGAATAGTTTTGAAACACTCTTTTTGTGGAATCTGTAAGTGGATATTTGGAGCGCTTTGAGGCCTATGGTAGAAAAGAAATATCTTCACATAAAAACTTCACAGAAGAATTTGAGAAACTTCTCCATGATGTGCACTTTCATCTCGAAGAGTTCAAACTTTCTTTTGATTGAGCAGCTTTTAAACACTGTATTTGTAGAATCTGCAATTGGAGATTCAGAGTTCTTTGAGTCATATGGTGGAGAAGGAAATGTCTTCACATAAAAACTACACAGAAGCATTCTGAGATACTCCTTTGTGATGTGTGCATTCATCTTACAGTGTTGAACCTTTCTTTTGATTGAGCAGTTTTGAAACACTCTTTTTGTAGAATCTGCAAGTGGATATTTGGAGTGCTTTGAGGCCTATGGTAGAAAAGGAAATATCTTCACTTAAAAATGACACAGAAGCATTATAAGAAATATCTTTCTGATGAGTGCATTCAACTCACAGAGTTGAACCTTTCTTTAGATTGAGGAGCTTGAAACACTCTTTCTTTAGAGTCTGCAACTGTATATTTGGAGCGTTTTGTGGCCTATGTTGGAAAAGGAAATTTCTTCAAATAAAAGGTAGACAGAAGCACTCTGTGAAACTTCTTTGTGATGTATGCATTCATCTCACAGATTTCAACCTCTCTTTTGATTGAGAAGTTTTCAAACACTCTTTTTGTTGAATCTGCAAGTGGATATTTGGAGCGCTTTGAGGCCTATGGTGGAGAAGGAAATATCTTCACATAAAAACTAGACAGAAACATTCTCAGAAACTTCTTTGTGATGTGTGCATTCAACTCACAGAGTTGAACTTTTCTTTTGATTGAACAGTTGTTAAACTATCTTTGTGTAGAATCTGCAATTGGATATTTGGAGCCTTTTGAGGCCTATGGTGGAAAAGGGAACACCTTCACGTAAAAACCAGACAGAATCATTCTCAGAAACTTTTTTGTGATGTATGCATTCACCTCACAGAGTTGAACCTTTCTTTTGTTTGAGGAGTTTTGAAACACTCTTTTCGTAGTACCTGCAAGCAGATATTTTGAGTGATTTCTGGCCTATGGTGGAAAAGGAGATACCATCACATAAAAGCTAGACAGAAGCATTCTGAGTAGCTTCTTTGTGATGTGTGCATTCATCTCACAGAGTTCAACCTTTCTTTTGATTGAGCAGTTTTGAAACACACTTTTTGTGCAATCTGAAAGTGGATATTTGGAGCCCTTTGGGGCCTATGGTGGAAAAGGAAATATCTTCCCAATAAACTAGACAGAATCATTCTGAGAAACTACTTTGCTATGTGTGCATTCATCTCTCAGAGTTGAATCTTTCTTTTGATTTAGCAGTTTTGAATCACTCCTTTTGTAGAATCTGCAAGTGGATATTTGGAGCACTTTATGTACTATTGTGGAAAAGGAAAAATCTTCTCATAAAAACAAGACAGAAGCATTCTGAGAAACTACATTGTGATGTCTGGTTTCAACTCACAGAGTTGAAACTTTCTTTTGTTTGAGCAGTTTTTAAACACATTTTTTGTAGACTCTGCAAGTAGTAATGAGGAGCACTTTGGGGCCTAAGGTGGAAAAAGAAATATCTTCACATAAAAACTGGACAGAAGCATTCTGAGAAACTTCTTTTTGATGTGTGCATTCATCTCACCAACTTGAAAATTTATTTTTATTCAGCATTTTTGAAACATTCTTTTTGTACAATCTGCAAGTGGATATTTGGAGAGCTTTCAGACCTATGTTGGAAACGGAAATATCTTCACATAAAAACTAGACAAAAGCATTCGGACAAACATCTATGTGATATTTGCCTTCATCTCACAGAGTCAAACCATTCTTTTGATTGAGCAGTTTTTAAACAATCTATTTGACGAATCTGCAAGTGGATATTTGAAGATCTCTGAGGTCAATGCTGAAAAAGGAAATATCTTCATATAAAGATCAGAAAGTAGCAGTCTGGGAAACTTCTTTTTCTTGTGTGCATTCATCCCAAAGAGTTGACCATTTCTATTTATTGAGCAGTTTTGAAACACTGTTTTTTTAGAATCTGCAAGTGGATATTTGGAGCACTTTGAGTCCTTTGGTGGAAAAGGAAATATCTTCACATAAAAATTAGACAGAAGCATTCTGAGAAACTTCTTTGTGATGTTTGTGTTCATCTCACAGAGTTGAACCTTTCTTCTGATAGAGCAGTTTTGAAACACTCTTTTTGTAGAATTTGCAGGTGGATATTTGGAGCACATTGGGGCCTATGGTGGAAAAGGAAACATCTTCAAATAGAAACTACACAGTAGTAATCTGAGAAACTTCCTTGTGCTGTTCGTATTCAACTCACAGAGTGGAAACTTTCTTTTGATTGAGCAGTTTTGAAACAGTCTTTTTATAGTATCTGCAAATGGATATTTGAAGTGGATTGAGGCCTATGGTGGAAAAGGAAATATTTTCACGTAAAAACTTGACAGAAGCATTCTGAGAAAGTTTTTGGGATGTGTGCATTTATCTCACAGAGTTGAAACCTTCTTTTGATTGAGTAGTTTTGAAACAGTCCTTTTGTACAATCCACAAGTGGATGTTTGGAGCGCCTTAGGGCCTATGGTGAAAAAGGTAATATCTTCCCATAAAAACTAAACATGAGAATTCTGAGAAACTTCTTTGTGATATTTGCATTCATCTCTCAGTGTTGAATCTTTTTTTTTAATTGATCAGTGTTGAAACAGTCTTTCTCTACAATCTGCAATTGGATATTTGGAGCGCTTTGAGGCCTATGCTGGGAAATGAAATATCTTCACATGAAAACTAGACTGAAGATTTCTGAGAAAGTTCTTTGTGATGTGTGCATTCAACCCACAAGTTTGAACATTTATTTTGATTGAGCAGTTTTAAAACACAGTTTTTGTTGAATCTGAAAGTGGATATTTTGCATGATATGCAACATTTACTGGAAAAGGAAATATCTTCACATAAAAACTTGACAGGAGCATTCAGAGAAACTACTTTGTGATGTGTGCATTCATCTCACACAGTTGAACCTTTCTATTAATTAAACAGTTTTGAAGCACTCTTTTTGTAGAATCTGCAAGTTGTGATTGGAGCACTTTGAGGCCTATGTTGCAAAAGGAAATATCTTCACGTAAAAACTAGACAAAAGCATTTTGAGAAAGTTCTCTGTGATGTGCCCATTCATCTCACAGAGTTGAAACTTTCTTTTGATTGAGCAGGTTTGAAACACTCTTTTTGTAGAATCTGCAAGTGCATTTATGGATCACTTTGAGTCCTGCAGTGGAAAAGGAAATATCTTCACATAAAAACAAGACAGAAGCATCCTGAGAAACTTCTTTGTGATGTGTTCATTGATCTCACAGTGTTGAACCTTTCTTTTGATTGACTAGTTTTAAAACACTCTTTTTGTAGAATCTGCAATTGGATATTTAGAGCATTTCAGGCCCATGGAGGAAAAGCAATTATCTTCACATAAAAACTAGACAGAAGTATTCTAAGAAATTTGTTTGTGATGTGTGCATTCATCTCACAGAATTTAACCTTCCTTTTGACTGAGCAGTTTTTAAACACTCTATTTGTAGAATCTGCAAGTGGATATTTGGAGCACCTTGAGGTCAATGGTGGAAAAGGATATATCTTCATATAAAAATTAGACAGAAGCATTTTGAGAAACTTCTTACTGATGTGTGTGTTCATCTCACAGAGTTGAAGATTTCTTTTGGTAGAACAGTTTTGAAACACTCTTTTTGTTGAATCTGCCTTTGGATGTTTGGAGAGCTTTGGGGCCTGTGATGGAAAAGGAAATATCTTCACATAAAAACTACTCAGAAATAATCTGAGAAACTTCTTTGTGATGTGTGCATTCAACTCACAGAATGTAGCATCTTCAAATGGATATTTGGTGCGGATTCAGGCATACGGTGGAAAAGGACATATCTTCACATAAATACTAGACAGAAGCATTCTGAGAAACTTATTTGTGATGAGTGTATTCAACTCACAGAGCTAAAACTTTCTTTTGATTGAGCAGTTTTGAAACACTCTTTTGCAGAATCTGCCTGTGGATGTTTGCAGATCTTTGGGGCCTATGGTGGAAAAGGAAATATCTTCAGAAAAACTAAACAGAAGCATTCTGAAAAACTCCCTTTTGATGTGTGCATTCAATTCACAGAGTTGAACATTTCTTTTGATTGAGGAGTTTTGAAACACTCTTTTTGTAGTATCTGCCAATGGATATTTGGTGGAGATTGAGGCCTATAGTGAAAAACGACATATCGTCACATAAATACCAGAAAGAAGCATTCTGAGAAACTTATTTGTGATGTGTGTATTTAACTCACAGGGTTGAAACTATCTTTTGATTAAGCAGTTTTGAAGCACTCTTCTTGTAGAATCTGCAGATGGATATTTGGAGCGCTTTGAGGCCTATGATGGAAAAGGAAGTATCTTCATACAAAAACTTGACAGAAGCATTCTGAGAAACTTCTTTTTGATGTCTGCATTCATCTCACAGAGCTGAACCCTTCTTTTGATTGAGCAGTTTTGAAACAGTCCTTTTGTAGGATCTGCAAGGGGATGTTTGGTGAGCCTTGGGGCCTTTGGTGGAAAAGGAAATATCTTCACATAAAAACTAAGCAGGAGCATTCTGAGAAACTTCTTTGTGATGTTTGCATTCATCTCACAGAGTTGAATCTTTCTTTTAATTGACCATTGTTGAAACACTCTTTTTGTACAATCCGCAAGTGAATACTTGGAGCGCTTTGAGGCCTATGGTGGAAAAGACATATCTTCACATACGAAGTAAACAGAAGTACTCTGAGAAACTTCTTTGTGATGTGTGCATTCACCTCACAGTGTTGAACCTTTCTTTTGGTTGAGCAGTTGTGAAACACTGTTTTTGTAGAAACTGCAATTGGATATTTGGAGTACTTTGAGACCTATGTTGGAAAAAGTTAATATCTTCACATAAAAAAGAGACAGAAGAATTCTGACAAACTTCTTTGTGATGTGTGCATTCATCTCACAGAGTTGAATTTATCTTTTGATTGATCAGTTTCGAAACACTCTTTTTGTAGAATGTGCAAGTGGATATTTGGAGCACATTGCGGCTTATGGTGGAAAAGAAATATATTCACATAAAAACTAGAAAGAAGCATTCTGAGAAACTTCTTTGTGATGTGCACAGTCATCTCACAGAGTTGAACCTTTCTTTTTATTGAGCAGTTTTGCAACACTCTTTTTATAAAACCTGCAAGGGGATTTTTAGAGCGCTTTGAGGCCTATGGTGGAAAAGGAAATATTTTCCCATAAAAATTACACAGAAGCATTCTGAGAAACTTCTTTTTGATGTCTGCATTCTACTAACAGAGTTGAAGCTTTCTTTTGACAGAGCAGTTTTGAAACACTCTTTTTGTAGTTTCTGCAAGTGGATATTTTGAGTGCTTTGCCACCTGTGGTGGAAAGGAATATATCTTTACATAAAAACTAGACAGAAGCATTCTGAGAAACTACTTTGTGATGTGTGCATTCATATCTCAGAGTTGAACCTTACTGTCAGTTGAGCAGTTTGGACATACTGTTTTTGTAGAATCTGTAAGTGGGTATTTGGAGCCCTTTGCTTCTTACAGTGGAAAAGGAAATATCTTCACATAAATCTAGAAAGAAGCATTCTGAGAAACTTCTTTGTGATGTGTGCATTCATCTCACAGAGCTGACCCTTTCTTTTGATAGAGCAGCTTTGAAAAACTCTTTTTGTAGAATCTGCAAGTGGATATTTGGAGCGCTTTGTGACCTGTAGTCGAAAAGGTGATATCTTCACATAGAAACTAGACAGAAGCATTCTAAGAAACTTCTTTGTGATGTGTGCCTTCATCTCCAGAGTTGAACTTTCTTTTGATTGAACTGTTTGGAACCAGTCGTTTTGTAGAATCTGTGAAGGGGTGTTTGTGAGCCCTTTGAGGCCTATGGGGTAATAGGAAATATCTTCACATAAAAACTAAACAGAAAATTTCTGAGAAAATTATTTCTGATGTGTGCTTTAATCTCACAGTGTTGAAACTTTCTTTTGATTGGGCACTTTGGAATCAGTCTTTTCGTAGAATCAGCAAGTGGATATTTGGAGCGCTCTGAGACCTATGGTGAAAAAGAAATATCTTCACATAAAAAATAGAAGCATTCTGAGAAACTTCTTTTTGAAGTGTGCATTCATTTAACAGACTTGAACCTTTGTATTGATTGAGCAGTTTGGACACAGTCGTTTTGTAGACTCTGTAGAGGGATATTTTTCAGACCACTGAAGCCTCTGGGGAAATAGGAAATATCTTCAGATAAGAACTAGACAGAAACATTCTGAGAAACTGCCTTCCGATGTGTGCATTCATCTCACAGAGTTGAACCTTTCTTTTGATTGAGCAGTTTGGAAACTGTCTTTCTGTACTATCTGCAAATGGATATTTGGAATGCTTTGAGACATATGTTGAAAAAGGAAATATATTCACATAAAAACTTGACAGAAGCATTCTGAGGAACTTCTTTTTTATGTGTGCATTCATTTCACAGTGTTGAACCTTTCTTTTGATTGAGTAGTTTTGAAACACTCTTCTTGTAGTATCTACAAGTGGGTATTTGTAGTGTTTGGGACCTATAGAGGAAAGGATATATCTTCACCTAAAACCTAGACAGAAGCATTCTGAGAAACTTCTCTGTGATTTTTGCATTAATCTCACCGAGTTCAACCTTTTTTTTTGATTGAGCAGTTTGGAAACCCTCTTTTTAGAGAATCTGCACGTGTATATTTGGAGTGCTTTGTAGCCTATAGTGGAAAAGAAATAACTTCATGTAAAAACTAGACAGAAGCATTCTGAGTAACTTCTTGTGACTTGTGTGTTCATCTCACAGGATTGAATCTTTCTTTTGATTGAGCAGTTTGGAAACATTCCTTTTGTAGAATTTGCAATTGGATATTTGGAGGGCTTTGCAGACTACAGTGGAAAGGGAAATATCTTCACATTAAAATTAGACAGAAGCACTCTGAGAAACTTCTTTGTGATGTGTGCATTCATATCACAGAGGTAAACCTTTCTTTTGATGGAGCAGTTTGGAAACAGTCGTTTTGTACAATCTGCAAAGGGACATTTGTGAACCTATTGAGGCCTCTGGGACAATAGGAAATATCTTCACATAAAAACTAGACAGAAACTTTCTGAGAAACCTCCTTGTGTTGTATGTGTTCATCTCACAGAGTTGAAACTTTCTTTTGATTGAGAAGTTTTGAAACACTCTTTTTATATAATCTGCAAGTGGATAGTTGGAGTGCTTTGCAGCCTATAGTTGAAAAGGAAATATCTTCACGTAAAAACTAGACAGAAGCATTCAGATAAACTTCTTTGTGATGTGTGCATTCATCTCACAGAGCTGAACCTTTCTTTATTTTGAAAAGTTTTGAATAAGTCGTTTTCTAGAATCTGCAAAGGGATATTTTGGAGCCCTTTGTGGCCTCTAGGGAAACCGAAAATAATTTCACATAAAAAATAGACAGAAACTTTCTGAGAAATTTCTTTGTGATGTGCACCTTCTTCTTACAGAGCTGAAACTTACTTTTGATTGAGCAGTTTGGAAACAGGTTTTTGCAGAATTGGCAAATGGATATTTGGAGTGCTTTGTGGCCTCTGGTGGAAAAGGAAATATCTTTACATAAAAACTAGAGAGAAGCATTCTGAGAAACTCTTTGAGGTGTGTGCATTCAACTCACAGAGTTGAACCTATCTTTTGATTGAGCAGTTGGAAACTTTCTTTTTGTAGCATCTATAAATGTATGTTTGGAACGCTTAGAGGACTATATTTGAAAAGGAAATATCTTCACATAAAAACTAGACAGAAGCATTCTGAGAAACTTCTTAGTGATGTGAGCATTCATCTGGGGGAGTTGAAAGATTCTTTTGATTGAGCAGTTTGGAAACAATCTTTTTGTAGTATCTGCATGTGGATATTTGGAGAGCTTTGTGGCCAATGGTGGAAAAGGAAATATCTTCACACAAAAACTAGACTGAAGCATTCTGAGAAACTTCTGTGTGATGTGTGCATTCATCCCTCAGAGTTGGACTTTTCTTTTCATTGAACAGTTTCGAAACACTCTTTCTGTAGAATCTTCAAGTGGATATTTGGAGAGCTTTGCAGCCTCTTCTGGAAAGTGAAATATCTTCACATAAAAATTAGACAGAAACATTCTGAGAACCTTCTTTTTGATGGGTGCGTTCATCTCACCAAGTTGAATGGTTCTTTTGATTCAGCAATTTTGAAACACTCTTTTTGTAGAATCTGCCATTGGATTTTGCAGCACTTTGAGGCCTACGTTCAAAAGGAAATATCTTCACATAAAAACTAGACAAAAGCATTCTGAGAAACTTCATTGTGATGGATACATTTTTCTCAAGGACGTGAAGCATTCTTTTGATTGAGTAGTTTTGAAACACTCTTTTTGTAGAATCTGCAGGTGGACATTTGGAGCGCTTTGAGGCCTATGGTGGAAAAGGAAGTACCTTAACATAAAAATTAGACAGAAGCATTCTGAGAAACTTCTTTGTGATGTTTGCATTCATCTCACAGAGTTGAACCTTTCCTTTGATTAAGCAGTTTTGAAACATTCTTTTTGTAGAATCTGCAAGTGGATATTTGGAGCGATTTGTGGCCTACGATGGAAAAGGAAATATCTTCACATAAAAACTAGACAGAAGCATTCTGAGAAACTTCTTTCTGATGAGTTCATTCAACTCACAGAGTTGAACAACTGTTTTGTTTGAGCAGTTTGAAAATAGTCATTTTGTAGTATCTGCAAATCGATATTTGGAGTGCTTTAAGGCCTGTGGTGGAAAAGGAAATATCTTCACGTAAAAATTGGACAAAAGCATTCTGAGAAACTTCTTTGTGATGTGTGCATTTCCCTCACAGATTTGAACATTTCTTTTGATTTAGCAGTTTTGAAACACTCTTTTTGTGGTATCTGAAATTGGATATTTCGAGTGCTTTGCAGATTCCAGTGGAAAAGGAAATATCTTCACATAAAAACTCGACAGAAGCATTCTGAGAAACTGCTTTGTGATGTGTGCATTCATCACACCGAGTTCAAACTTTCTTTTTATTGACCAGTTTTGAAATACTCTTTTTGTTGGATCTGTAAGTGGATATTTGTTGTTATTAAAGGCCTTTTTTGAAAAAGGAAATACCTTCATATAAAAACTAGACAGAAGCATTCTGATAAACTTCTTAGTGATGTGTGTATTCATCTCAAAGAGTTTAACCACACTTTTGATTAAGCAGTTTGGAAACAGACTTTTTGTGGTATCTGCATGTGGATATTTAGAGCACTTTGATGCATATGGTGGAAAAGGAAATATCTTAACATTGAAATTAGAAAGAAGGATTCTGAGAAACTTCTTTCTGTTGTTTGCATTCATCTCACAGGGTTGAACCTTTTGTTTGATTGAACGTTTTTGGAACACTCTTTTTGTAGAATCTGCAAGTGGATATTTGGAGTGCTGTGAGGCCTATGGTGGAAAAGGACATATCTTCACATAAGAACTGTAAAGCAGGTTTCCTAAAAACAGCCTTGTGATGTGTGCATTCATCTCACAGAGGTAAGGGTTTATTTTCTCTGTTCAGTCTGGAAAATCTGTTCTTGTACAATCTGAAAAGGGGTATTTTGAGCAATTTGAGGCCTATGTTGACAAAGGAAATATCTTCACATACAAAGTAAAAAGAAAGTTTCTCAGATACTTCTTTGAGATATGTGCATTCATCTCACAGAGTTGAACCTCTCTCTTGATTGAGCAGTTTGGAAATGGTATTTTTACAGAATCTGCAAATGGATATTTTTGAGCACTTTGAGGCCTAGGCAGAAAAATAAGTATCTTCAAAGAAAACTATAAAGAAGGTTTCTGAGAAACTGTTTTGTGATGTCTTCATTCATCTCACAGAGGTAAATGATTCTTTTCTTTAATCAGTTGGGAAACTGTTTTTTTAGAATCTGCTAAGGGATATTTGTGAGTGCATAGATCCTCATGGTGAAAAAGGAATTGTCTTCACATAAAAACTAGACAGAAGCCTACTGAGAAACTTCTTAGTGATGTATGCATTCATCTCACAGAATTGAAACTTTCTTTTGATTGAGCAGTTTAGAAACATCTTTTTGTGGAATCTGCAAAGGGATATTTCTGAGCACTTTGAGGCCTATGGTGAAAGAGAAAATATGTCCACATAAAAACTAGACTAAAGAATTCTGAGAAACTGCCTTGTGATGTATGCATTCATCTCACAGATTTCAACAATTCTTTTGATTGAGCAGTTGGGAAACCGTCTGTTTGTAGAATCTGCAAAGGTATATTTGTGAGTGCTTTGAGGTCTATGGTTAAAAGGAAATATCTTCACATAAAAACTATAAAGAAGATTTGTGAACAACCTCTTTGTGATGTGTGCATTCATCTCACAGAGTTGAACCATTCCTTTGACTCAGCAGTTTGGAAACAGTCTTTTTTTAGGATCTGTAAAGGGATAATTTTGAGCAGTTTGAGGCCCGTGGTGAAAAAGGAAACACGTTCACATTAAAACAAGATAGAAGCTTTCTGAGAAACAACTTTTTGATATATGTATTCATCCCAGAGAGGTGAACCTTTCTTTTGATGAGCAGTTTGGAAACAGTATTTTGTAGAATTTCCAAATGGTTATTAGTTAGCACTTTGTGTCCTACGTTGAAAAAGGAATTATCTTTACATAAATACTAGACAGAATATTTCAGAGAAACTGCTTTGTGATGTGTGATTTCATCCCACAGAGTTAACCATTTCTCTTCATTGAGCAGATTGGAAATTCTGTTCTTGTAAAATCTGCAAAGGGATATTTGTCAGCGCTTTGAGGCCTATGGTGAAAAAGGAATTATCTTCATGTAAAAATTGGACAGAAGCTTTCTGTGAAACATCTTGGAGATGCGAGAATTCATCTCACAGAATTGAAACATCCTTTTGATTGAGCAGTTTGTAAACAGTATTTTGGTAGAATCTGCAAAGGGATATTTGTGATGCTTTGATGCCTATGGTGAAAAAGGAAATATTTTCACATGAAAACTAGAGAGAAGCATTCTGAGAAAACTCCTTGTGATGTGTGCATTCATCTCACAGATTTGAACCTTTCATTGGATTAAGCAATTTGGATACAGTATTTTTGCAGAATCTGTTAAGGCATATTTTTGAGAGCTTTGAGGCTTATGATGAAATAGGAAATATCTTCACATAAAAACTAGACAGAAGCTTCCCAAGAAACTTCTTTGTGATGTGTGCATTCATCTCATAGAGCTCAACCATTTTTTTGATTGAACAGTTTGGAAACAGTCTTTTTGTAGTATCTGCAAAGGGATATTTATGAGTGCTTTGAGGCCTATGGTGAAAAAGGAAACATATTCACATAAAAAGTATAAACAAGGTTTCTCAGAAACAGCTTTGTGATGTAAGCATTCATCTCACAGAGGTAAACTTTTCTTTTCTCTGGTCAGTCTGGAAACTGTTCTTGTAGAGTCTGCAAAGGGATATTTATGAGTCCTTTGAGGCCTAAGGTGAAAAAAGAAATATCTTCACATAAAAATTAGAGAGAGGCTTTCTGAGAAACGTCTTTGTGATGTGGGAATTCATCTCACAAAAATGAAACTTACTTTTGATTGAGCAGTATGGAAACTATCTCTTTGTGGAATCTGCAAAGGGATATTTATGGGCATTTTGAGGCCAATGGTAAAAAAGGAAATGTATTCATATAAAAGGTATAAAGAAGGTTTCTTAGAAACAGCTTTGTGATGTGTGCATTGATCTCACAGAGGTAAATGTTTATTTTCTCTGATTAGTCTGGAAACTCTGTTCTTGTAGAATCTGCAAAAGGATATTTGTGAGTGCTTGGAGGCCTATGGTGAAAAAGAAAATATCTTCACATAAAAACTAGACAGAAGCTTTCTTAGTGGCTACTTTGTGTTGTGTGCAATCATCTCACAGAGTTCAACCATTATTTTGATTGAGCAGTCTGGAAACTGCCTTTTTGTAGAATCTGCAAGGGATATTTTTCAGGACTTTGAGTGCTGTGGTGAAAAAGGAAATATCTTCACATAAACAATGGACAGAAGATTTCTGAGAAACCTCTTTGTGATGTGTGCATCCATCTCACAGAGTTCATACATTTATTTGGTTGAGCAGTTGGGAAGACGTCTTTTTGCAGAATCTGCAAAGGGATATTGCTGAGCACTTTGAGGCTTATGGTGAAAAAGGAAATACCTTCACATAAAAACTATAAAGAAGGTTTCTGATAAAATTCTTTCTGATGTATGCATTCATCTCATGGAGTTGAACTATTTTTTTGATTGAGCTGTTTGGAAAAAATCTTTTGTAGAATCTCCAAAGGGATATTTTTGAGCGCTTTGAGTCCTAGGGAGAAAAAAGAAATATCATCACATAAAAAGTATAAAGAAGGTTTCTGAGAAAGAATTTTGTGATGTGTGCATTCATCTCACAGAGGAAAACATTTGTTTTCTGTGATCAATCTGGAAATTCTGTTCTTGTAAAATCTGCTAAGGGATATTTGTGAGCAGATGGAGGCCTATGGTGAAAAAGGAAATGTCTTCATATAAAAATTAGACAGAAGCCTCCTGCAAAACTACTTAGTGATGTGTGAATTCATCTCACAGTTTTGAAACTTTCTTTTCTTTGAGCCGTTTGGAAACAGTCTTTTTGTAGAACCTGCAAAAGGCTATTTGGAGCACTTTGAGGCCTATGGTGAAAAAGGAAATATATTCAAATAAAAACTAGACTGAAGGTTTCTGAGAAACTTCTTTGAGGTGTGTGCATTCATCTCACAAAGTTCAATAATTCTTTTTATTGAGCAGTTTGGAAACAGTCTTTTTGCAGAATCTGCAAAGAGATATTTGTGAGGGCATTGAGGCCTATGGTTAAAAAGGAAACATTCACATAAAAACTTAATAGAAGCTTTCTGAGAAACTTCTTTTTGACATGTGCATTCATCTCACAGAGTTGAAACTTTCTTTTGATGAGCAGTATGGAAACAGACTTTTTGTAGAATCTGAAAAGGAACAATTTTGAGCACTTTGCATCCAGTGGTGAAAAAGGAAATACCTTCACATGAAAACTAGACAGAATGTTTCTGGGAAACTGCTTTGTGATATGTGCACTCATCTCCCAGATGTTTCTGTTTCTTTTCATTGAGAAGATTTGAAACTCTTTTCTTGTAAAATCTCCAAAGTGATATTTATGAGCCCTTTGAAGCATATGGTTAAAAAGGAAATATCTTCACATAAAAACTACACAGAAGCTTTCTGAGAAACATTCTGGTGATGTGAGCATTCATCTCACAGAGTTGAAACATTCTTTTGATTGAGCAGTGTGTGAAGAGTCTTTTTGTAGAATCTGCAAAGGAATATTTGTGAACCTTTTGAGGCCTATGGTGAAAAAGGAAATATCTTCACATAAAAACTAGAGAGAAGCTTTCTGAGAAACCTCTTTGTGGTGTGCATACATCTCACAGAGTTGAACCTTTCTTTTGATTAAGCAATTTGGTAAAAGTATTTTTGTAGAATCTGTAAAGGGATATTTGTGAGTACTTTGAGGCCAGGGGTGAAAAAGCAAGTATCTTCACTTAAAATCTAGACAGAAGCATTCTGAGAAACTTCCTTGTGATGTGTGCATTCATCACACAGAGTTAAACCTTTGTTTTGGTTGAGCAGTTTGGAAACAGTCTTTTTGTAGAATCTGCAAATGGATATTTGGAGCGCTTTGAGGTCTATGGTGAAAAAGGAAATATATTCACATAAAAACTAGACTGAAGGTTTCTGAGAAACTTCTTTGAGATGTGTGCACTCATCTCACCATGTTCAATAATTATTTTTATTGAGCGGTTTGGAAACAGTCTTTTTGTAGAATCTGCAAAGGGACATTTGTGAGGGCTTTGAGGTGAGGCCTATGTTGAAAAAGGAAATATCTTCACAGAAAAACTATAAAGAAAGTTTCTGAGAAACTTCTTCATGATGTGTGCATTCATCTCACAGAGTTGAAACATTCTTCAGATTGAGCAGTTTGAAAACAGTCCTTTTGGTACAAACTGCAAAGGGATATTTAGGAGCACATTGAGGCCTATGGTGAAAAAAGAAATATCTTCACATAAAAACTAGAAAGAAGCATTCTGAGAAGCTGCTTTAAGATATGTGTATTCATCTCACAGAGGTAAATATTTCTTTTCATTGAGCAGTTTGTAAACTCTGTTATTCTAGAATCTACAAAGGGATATTTTTGAGTGCTTTGAGGCCCACATTGAAAAAGGGACTATCTTCACATAAAAACTAGTGAGAAGCTTGCTGAGAAACTACTTTCTGATGTGTGCATTCATCTAACAGAGTTGAAACATTCTTTTGATTGAGCAGTTTGGAAAGTCTTTTTGTAGATTCTGCAAAGGTATATTTGGGAGCACATTGAGGACTATGTTAAAAAAGGGAATATCTTCACATAAAAAATGAGAAGGAGGTTTTCTGAGAAACTTCTTTGTGATGTGCACATTCGTCTCACAGTGTTGAACCACTCTGTTTATTGAGCAGTTTGGAAACATTCTTTTCATAGAATTTGCAAAGGGATATCTGGGAGCACGTTGAGGCATATGGTGAAAAAGGAAAATCTTCACATAAAAAGTATAAAGAAATTTTCTGAGTAACTCCTTTCTGACATGTGCATTCATCACACAGAAGAAAAGTTTCCTCCCATTGAGCAGTTAGTTTTTATGTGAAGATGTTTCCCTTTTCACCATAGACCTCAAACTGCCTATATATATCCCTTTGTAGATTCTACAAAAAGACTGTTTCCAAATGGCTCAAAGAAAGTTTCCACTCTGCGAGATGAATGCACACATCACAGAGAAGTTTCTCAGAAAGTTTCTGTCTACTTTTTATTTGTTGATACTCCCTTTTTCACCATAGGCCTCAAACCACTCATAAATAACCCTTTGCAGATTCTACAAAAAGACTGTTTCCAAACTATTCAATCAAAAGAAAGGTTCAACTCTGTGAGGTGAATGCACACATCACAAAGAAGTTTCTCAGAAAGCTTCTGTCTAGTTTTTATTTGACGATGTTTCCTTTTTCAATATAGGCCTCAAAGTGCTCACAAGTGTCCCTTTACAGAATTTACAAAAAGACTGTTCCCAAACTGCCCAACCAAAACAAAGCTTCAACTCTTTGAGATGAATGCACACATCACAAAGAAGTTTCTCAGAAAGCTTCTGTCCAGTTTTTATTTGAAGGTATTTTGTTTTTCACCATAAGTCTCAAAGCATTCAAATTATCACTTTGCAGATTCTACAAAAACATTTTCCAACCTACTCTATCTAAAGAAAGGTTCAAAGCTGTGAGAAGAAAGCACACATCAAAAAGAAGTTTCATAGAATGCTTCTGTCTAGTTTTTATGTCTAGACATTTCCTTTTTCACCATAGGCCAAAAAGGGATCCCAAATATCCCTTTGTACATTCTACAAAAGGACTGTTTCAAAACTGCTCAATCCAAAGACAGTTTCAACCCTTTGGGATGAATGCACACATCACAACGAAGTATCTCAGAAAGCTTCTGTCTAGTTTTTGTGTGAAGATATTTCTTTTTTCACCATAGGCTTCAAAGAGCTCACTAATATCACAAAGCAGGTTCTACAAAAAGACTCTATCCAAACTGGTCAATGAAAAGAACACTTGAAATCTGTGAAATGAATGAGCACATCACAAAAAATTTTCTCAGAAACCTTCTGTCTAGTTTTTATGTGAAGATATTTCCATTTTCACCATAGACCTGAAATCACCTACATACGTCCCTTTGCAGATTCTACAAAAAGATTGTTTCCAAACTGCTCAATCAAATAAAGCTTTCTACTCTGTGAGATGAATGCACACATCACAGAGAAGTTTCTCAGAAAGTTTCTATCTAGTTCTTGTTTGTCGATACTCCTTTTTTCACCATAGGCCTCAAACTGCTCATAAATAACCCTTTGTAGATTCTACAAAAGGACTGTTTCCAAACTGCTCAATCAAAAGAAAAGTTCAACTCTGTGTGATGAATGCACACATCACAAAGAATTTTCTCAGAAGTCTTCTGTCTAGATTTTATTTGTGGATATTTCCTTTTTCACAACAGGCCTCAAAAAGCTCACAAATATCCCTTTGCATATTCTACAAAAAGACTGCTTCCAAACTACTCAATGAAAGAAAATTCAACTCTGTGAGATGAATGCACACATCACAAAGTGGTTGCTCAGAATACTTCTGTCTAGTTTTTATATGAAAATATTTCCTTTTTCACCACATGCCTCAAACCACACAAAAACATCCCTTTGCAGATTCTCCAAAAAGACTGTTTCCAAACTGCTCAATCAAAAGAAAGATTCAACTCTTTGAGATGCATACACCCATCACAAAGAAGTTTCCCAGAAAACATGTGTCTAGTTTTTATGTGAAGATATTTCCTTTTTCACTATGGGCCTCAAAGCCTTCACAAATATCACTTTGCAGGTTCTATGAAAAGACTGTTTCCAAACTGCTCAATCAAATGAAAGTTTCAACCCTGTGAGACGAATGCACGCATCACAAAGAAGTTTTTCAGAAAGCTGCTGTCTACGTTTCATTTTTCGATATTTCCGTTTTCACCATAGGACTCAAACCACTGAAACATATCACTTTGCAGATTCTACAAAAAGACGGTTTCCAAACTGCCCAATGAAAAGAAAGGTTCAACTCTCTGAGACGAATGTGCACATCATGAAGAAGTTTCTCAGAATGCTTCTTTCTAGGTTTTATGTGAAAATATTTCCTTTTCACTGCAGACCTCAAACCACTCATAAATATCCCTCTGCACATTCTACAAAAATACTGTTTCCAACCTGATAAGTCAAAAGAAAGTTTCAACTCTGTGAGATGAATGTCCACATCACAAGGAAGTTTCTCAGATTGCTTCTGTCTACTTTTTATGTGAAGGTGTTTCCTTTTTCACCATATGCCTCAAAACGCCTTCAAATATCCCTTTACAGATTATACAAAAAGAGTCTTCCCAAGCTGCTCAATCAAAACAAAGGTTCAACTCTGTGAGATGAATGCACACATCTCAGAGAAGTTTCTTTGAAAGCTTCTGTATAGTTTTTATGTAAAGATATTTCCTTTTACACTATAGGCCTCAAAGAGCTCAAAAATGTCTCCTTACAGATTCTACAAAAATACTGTTTTTGAACTGGTGAATCAAAATAAATGTTCAACTCTGTGAGATGAATGCACACATCCTAAGGAAGTTTCTCAGAAAGCTTTTTAATAGGTTTAGGTGAAGATATTTCCTTTTCCACCATAAGCCTGAAAGCATTCACAGATATCTCTTTGCAGATTGTACAAAAAGACTATTTAAAAACTTCTCAATCAAAACAAAAGGTCAACTATTTGAGGTGAATGCACACATCACAAAGAAGTTTCTCAGAAAGCTTCTGTTTAGATTTTATTTGTAGATAATTCCTTTTTCACCATAGGTTTCAAATTGCTCACAAATATTCCTTGCAGTTTCTAAAAAAGACTGTTTCCAAACTACTCAATCAAAAGAGAGTTTCAACTCTGTGAGATGAACACACACATCACAAAGAAGTTTCTCAAAAACCTTCTGTCTAGTTTTCATGTGAAGATAACTCCTTTTTCAACATAGGCCTCAATGGGCTCACAAATATCCCTATGCAGATTCTACAAAAAGACTGTTTCCAAACTCCTCAATCAAAAGGAAGATTCAACTCTGTGAGATGAATGCACACATCACAAAGAAGTTTCTCAGAGAGCTTCTGTCTAGATATTATTTGTGGCTATTTCCTTTTTCACCATAGGCCTCAAAGGGCTCACAGATATCCCTTTGCAGATTCTATAGAAACACTGTTTCCAACCTGCTCAATCTAAAGAGGGGTTCAACACTGTGAGCTGAATGCACACATCCCAAAGAAGTTTCTCAGAATGCTTCTGTCTAGTTTTTATGTGAAGATATTTCCTTTTTCACCATAGGCCTCAAATCGCTCACAAATGTCCCTATGCAGATTCTACATAAAGACGGTTTTCAAACTGCTCAATGAAAAGAAAGGTTCAACTCAGTGAGATGAAAGCACACAACATGACGAAGTTTCTCAGAATGCTTCTGTCTAGTTTTTGTATGAAGATATTTACTTTTTCACCATAGGCCTCAAAGGGTTCACAAATATCACTATGCAGATTCTACAAAAAGAATGCTTCCAAATGGATCAATCAAAAGGAAACTTCAACTCTGTGAGATGAATGCACACATCACAAAGAAGTTTCTCAGAAAATTTCTGTCTAGCTTTTTTGTGAGGATGTTTCTTTTTTCACCATAAACCTCAAATTGTTCACAAATACAACTTTGCAGATTATACAAAAAGCTCCCAAACTGCTCAATCAAAACAAATGTTCAACCCTGTGAGGTGAATGCACACAGCAAAAAGAAGTTTCACAGAAAGCTTCTTTCTAGCTTTTATTTGTGGATATTTCCTTTTTCACCTTAGGCCTCAAACTGCACACAAATATATTTTTGCAGATTCTCCAAAGAGACGTTTCCAAACAGCTCAATGAAAAGACAGGTTCAACTCTGTGAGATGAATGCACACATCACAAAGAAGTTTCTCAGAATGCTTCTCTATAGTTTTTTTTTGTGAATACATTACCTTTTTCACCATATGCCCCAACATTTTCACAAATATCCCTATGCAGATTCTATAAAAAGACTGCTCCCAAAATTCTGAATCAAAATGAAGCTTCAAATCCGTGAGATGAATGCATACACACCAAAGAAGTTTCTCAGAAAGATTCTGTTTAGTTTTCATGTGCATATATTTCCTTTTTCACCATATGCCTCAAAGCGCCCAGAAATATCACTTTGCAGATTCTTCCAAAAGACTACCAAAAGACTACCAAAATTCTACCAAAATGCTCAATCAAAAGAAAGGTTCAAACCCATGAGATGAATGCACCCATCACAAAGAAGTTTCACAGAAAGATTCTGTCCAAATTTTATTAGTGGATATTTCCTTTTTCACAATAAGCCTGAAAGGGCTCACAAAAATCCTTTGGCAGAATCTACAAAAAGGCTGTTTACAAACTTCTCCATCAAAAGAAAGTTTCAACTCTGTGTGATGAACGCACACATCACAAAGAAGATTCTCAGAAAGATTCTGTCTAGTTTTTATGTGAAGACATTTCATTTTTCACCATAGATGTCAAACCTCCTTCATATATACCTCTGCAGATTATTCAAAAAGCCTGCTTCCAAACTGCTCAATCAGAAGAAAGGTTCCACTCTGTGAGATGAATGTACACGTTATGAAGAAGTTTCTTAGAATAGTTTTGTCTGGTTTTTATGTGAAGACTTTTCCTTTTTCACTGTAGGCCAAAAATGGATCGCAAATATCCCTTTGCAGATCCTACAAAAAGATTGATTCAAAACTTCTCAATCAAAACAAAGGTTCAACCCTGTGAGACAAATGCACACATCACAAAAAAGTTTCTCAGAAAGCTTCTATCTAGTTTTTATGTGAAGATATTTCCTTTTTCACCATAGACCTCAAAGCTCTCTCAAATGTCTCTTTGCAGATTCTACAAGAAGACGGTTTCCAAACTTCTCAATCAAAAGGCAGGTTCATATCTGTGAGGTAAATGCACACATCACAAAGAAGTTTCTCAGAAAGCTTCTATCTAGTTGTTATGGGATGATATTTCCTTTTTCACCATAAGCTTCAAAGCCTTCAGAAATATCAGTTTTCAGATTCTACAAAAAGTGTGTTTCCAAACTGCTCAATGAAAAGAAAGGTTCAACTCTGAGAGATGAATGCACACATCACAAAGAGGTTTCTCAGAAATCTTCTGTCTGGTTTTTATGTGAAGATATTTCGTTTGTCACCATAAGCCTACTATCACTCACAAATATCCCTTTGCAGATTCTACAAAAAGACTGTTTCCAAACTGCTCAATCAAGAGAATGATTCAACTCTGTGACATGAAGGCACACATCACAAAGAAGTTTCTCAGAAATATTCTGTCTAGTTTTTATGTGAATATATTTACTTTCTCACCATATGCCTTAAGACACTCTCAAATATCTCTTTGGAGATGCTCCAAAAAGATGGTTTCCAAACTGCTCAATCAAAAGAAAAGTTCAACTCTGTGAAATGAATGCACACATGACAAAGAAGTTTCTCAGAAAGTTTCTGTGTAGATTTTATTTGTAGATATTTCCTTTTTCACCATAAGCCTCAAACTGCTCACAAATATCCCCTTGCAGAATCTACAAAAAGACCGTTTCCAAACTGCTCAATCAACAGCAATGTTTAAATCTGTGAGATGAATGCACACATCACAAAAAAGCTTCTCAGAAAGGTTCTGTCTATTTTTTATGTGAAGATATTTCCTTTTTCAACATAAGTCTCAAATCGTTCACAAATATCATTTTGAAGATTCTACAAAAAGACCGTTTCCAAACTGCTCAATCAAAAGAAAGGTTCAACTCCGTGAGATGAATGCAGACATCACAAAGAAGTTTCTCAGGAAGATTCTTTCTAGTATGTATTTGTAGACATTTCCCTTCTCACCATAGGGCTCAAACCGCTCACAAATATCCATTTATAGATCTACAAAAACTCTTTCCAAACAGCTCAATTAAAAGAAAGGTTCAACTCTTGAGATGAATGCACACATCAAATAGAGGTTTCTCGGAAAACTTCTGTCTAGTTTTTATGTGAATGTATTTCCTTTTTCACCATTAGCCTCAAAGCTTTCACAAATGTCCCTTTTCAGATTTTACAAAAAGACTGTTTCATAACTGCTCAATCAAAAGATCAGTTCCAAACTGTGAGATGCATGCTGACATCACAAAGAAGTTTCTCAGAAAGATTCTGTCTAGTTTTTACCTGAATATATTTGCTTTCTCACCTTAGGCCTCAAACTGCTCACAAATATCCCTTTGCAGGTTTTCCAAAAAGACACTTTACAAACTGCTCAATCAAAAGAAAGTTTCAACACTGTGATATGAATGCTCACATCAAAAAAATAAGTGTCTCAGAAATCTTCTGTCTAGATTTTATTTGTGGATATTTCCTTTTTCAACATAAGCCATAAGCTGCTTAAAAATATCCCTTTGCAGATTCTACAGAAAGACAATTTACAAACTCCTCAATCAAAAGAAAGTTTCAACTCTGTGAAATGAATGCTCACATCACAAAAAAGTGTCTCAGTAAGCTTCTGTCTAGATTTTATTTGTTGATATTCCCTTTTTCACTTTAAGCCATAAATCACTTAAAATATCCCTTTGAAGATTCTACAAAAAGACTGTTTCCAAGCTGCTCAATGAAAATAATGGTTCAACTCTGTGAGTTGAATGGGCTCATCACAAAGAAGTGTCACAGAAAGATTCTGTCCAGATTTTATTAGTGGATATTTCCTTTTTCACCATAAGCCTGAAAGGGCTCACAAATATCCTTTGGCAGAATCCTTAAAAAGACTGTTTACAAACTGCTCAATCAAAAGAAAGATTCAGCTCTGTGTGATGAATGCACACATCACAAACAAGGTTCTCAGAAAGATTCTGTCTAGTTTTTATGTGAAGATATTTCCTTGTTCACCATAGGCCTCAAAGCGCTCCAAATATCCAATTGCACATTCTACTAAAAGACTTTTTCCAAACTGCTCAATCAAAAGAAAGGTTCAACTCTATAAGATGAAAGTGCTCATTACAAAGAAGTTTCTCAGAAATATGTGTCTAGTTTTTATGTGAAGATAGTTCCTTTTTCACCATAGGCCTCAAATGGCTCACAAACATCCCTTTGCAGATTATACAAAAAGACATTTTCCAAACTCCTCAATCAAAAGAAATGTTTAAATCTGTAAGATGAATGCACACATCACAAAGGAGACTCTCAGAATGCTTCTGTCTGCTTTTTATGTGAAGATATTACTTTTTCAGCATAGGCTTCAAACCACTCAGAAATATCCCTTTGCAGATCGCACAGAGAGACTGTTTCCAAACTGCTCAATGAAAAGAAACTTCAATTCTGTGACGTGAATGAAAACACTACAAAGAAGTTTCTCAGAATGCCTTGGTCTAGTTTTTATGTGAAGATATTATCTTTTTCACCATAGGCCTCAAACTGCTCACAAATATCCCTTTGCAGATTCTACAAAAAGACTGTTTGCAAACTGCTCAATGAAAAGAAACCTTCAACTGTGTGAGACGAAAGCACATATCCCTAGAAGTTTCTCAGAATGTTTCTGTCTTGTTTTTATGTGAAGATATTTCCTTTTTCTCCATAGGCCTCAAATTCTCCCAAATATCCATTTGCAGATTCCACAAAAAGATTGTTTCCAAACTACTCAATCAAAAGAAAGGCTCAACTCTGTGATATGAAAGCCCACATCACAAAAATTTCTTAGAAAGCTTCTGTCTAATTTTATGTGTAGATATTTCCTTTTTCAGAATAGGCCTCAAAATGCTCAGAATTACCCCTTGCAGATTCTACAAAAAGACTGTTTCAAAACTGCTCAATCAAAAGAAAGGTTAAACTCTGTGAGAGGAATTTTTTCACCACTTGCTTCAAAGTGCTACAAATATCCATTTGCATATTCTATGAATAGACTGTTTCCAAACTGCTCAAAATCAAAACAAAGTTTCAACTCCGTGATATGAATGCACACATCACAAAGAATTTTCTTAGAAATCTTTTGTCTAATTTTTATGGGAAGATATTTCTTTTTCACCATAGGCCTCAAAGAGCTGCAAATATCCACTTGCAGATTCTACAAAAATACTGCTTCTAAACTGCTAAATCAAAGGAAAGTTCAACTGTGTGAGATGAATGCACACATCACAAAGAATTTTCTCAGAAAGCTTCTGTCTAGTTTTTATGTGAAGATATTTCCTGTTTCACCATAAACCTCAAAGGGCTCACAAATATCCCTTTCTGGATTCTACAAAAAACAGTTTCCCAACTGGTCAATCAAAAGAAAGTTTCAACTCTGTGAGGGGAATGCACACATCCCAAATAAGTTTCTCAGAAATCTTCTATCTAGTTTTTATGTGAAGATATTTCCTATTTCACCATAAGCCTCAATGGGTTCACAAATATCCCTATGCATATTCTAAAAAAAGACTGTTTCCAAACTGCTCAGTCAAAAGAAAGTTTTAACTCCATGAGATGAGCACACACATCACAAAGAAGTTTATGAGAATGCTTCTGTCTAGTTTTTATGTGAAGATATTTCCTATTTCACCATAGGCCTCAAAGTGCTCACAAATATCCCTTTGCAGATTTTATAAAAAGACTTTTTCCAAGCTCCTCTGTCTAAAGAAAGTTTCAACACTGTGAGATAAATGAACACATCACAAATACGTTTCTCAGAATGCTTCTATCTAGGTTTCATGTGAAGATATTTCTTTTTCACCATAGGGCTCAAACCGCTCAGAAATATCCCTTTGCATATTGAACAAAAACACTATTTCCTAACTACTCAATGAAAAGAAACTTTCAACTCTGTGAGGTGAATGCAAACATCACAAAAAAGTTTCTCAGAAAGCGTCTGTCTAGTTTTCATGTGAAGATATTTCCTTTTTCACCATAGGCCTCAAAGCTCACGAAATATCCATTTGCAGATTATACAAAAAGACTGTTTCCAAACTGCTCAATCCAAAGAATGGTTCAACTCCTGAAATGAAAGAACACATCACAAAGGAGTTTCTCAGAAAGCCTATGTCTTGTTTTTATATGAAGATATTTCCTGTTTCACCATAGGCCTCAAAGTGCTCTCAAATATCCCTTTAAAATTCTGTGAAGAAAGTCATTGGTAGCTTGATGGGGATGGCGTTGAATCTATAAATTACCTTGGGCAGTATGGCCATTTTCATGATATTGATTCTTCCTACCCATAAGCAAGGAATGTTCTTACATTTCTTTGTATCCTTTTTTATTTCATTGAGCAGTGGTTTGTATTTCTCCTTGAAGAGGTCCTTCACGTCCCTTGTAAGTTGGATTCCTAGGTATTTTATTCTCCTTGAAGCTATGCAGCCATAAAAAATGATGAGTTCATGTCTTTGTAGGGACATGGATGAAATTGGAAAACATCTTTCTCAGTAAACTATCGCAAGAACAAAAAACCAAACACCGCATATTCTCACTCATAGGTGGGAATTGAAAAGTGAGTACACGTGGACACAGGAAGGGGAACATCACCCTCTGGGGACTGCTGTGGGATGTGGGGAGGGAAGAGGGATAGCATTAGGAGATATATCTAATGCTAAATGACAAGTTAATGAGTGCAACACCTCAGCATGGCACATGTATACATATGTAGCTAACCTGCACATTGTGCGCATGGACCCTAAAACTTAAATTATAATAATAATAAAATTAAAATAAATATAAAAATAAATAAAAAATAAGAAAAAAATATCCCTTTGCAGATTCTACAAACAGACTGTTTCCCAACTGCTCAATCAAAAGAAAAGTTCAACTCTGTGAGATGAAAGCACACATCCCAAAGTTGTTTTGCATAAAACTTCTGTCTTGTTTTTATGTGAAGATATTTCCTATTCCACCGTAGGCCTCAAAGGGCTCACAAATATCCCTTTGCAGATTCCAAAAAAATACTGTTTCCAATTGCTCAATCAAAAGAAAGGTTAAGCTCTTTGGGATAAATGCACACATCACAAAAAACTTTCTCGGAATGCTTCTGTATAGTTTTTATGTGAAGATATTCCCTATTTCACCATAGTCCTCAAAGGGCTCAAAACTATCCCTTTGCAGATTCCACAAAAATACCGTTTCCAAACTGCTTTATGAATAGTAAGGTTCAACTCTATCAAATGAATGGAAAAAATCACAAAGAAGCTTCTCAAAAAGTTTCTGTCTAGTTTTCATATGAGGATGCTTCCTATTTCACCACAGGCCTCAAAGGGCTCAAAAATATCCCTTTGCACATTCTACAAAAAGACTGCTTCCAAACTGATCAATCAAAAGAAAGCTTCTACTCTGTGAGAAGAAAGCACACGTCATAAGGAAGTTTTTCTGAATGCTTCTGTCTAGTTTTCTGTGAAGATATTTACTTTTTCACCATAGGCTGCAAACTGCACACAAATATCCCTCTGCAGATAGTACAAAAAGACTGTTTCTGAATTGTGCATTCATAAGGTTCTACTCTGTGAGATTAATACACACGTCAGAAATAAGTTTCTCAGAATGCTTCTGTCTATTTTTTATGTGAAGATATTTCTTTATCTCCATAGGCCTCAAAACGCTCAGATATATCCCACTGCAGATACTACAAAAAGACTGTTTCCAATCTGCTCAATAAAAAGAAAGCTTCTATTCTGTGACAAGAAAGCACACATCATAAGGAATTTTCTCAGAATGTTCTGTCTAGTTTTTAAGTGAAGATATTTCCTATTTCACCTTAGGCCTCAAAGGGCTGACAAATATCCCTTTGCAGATTCTACAGTAAGATGGTTTCCAAACTGATCAATGAAAAGAAAGTTTCAACTCTGTGCAAGGAATGGACACATCACAAAGAAGTTTCTCAAAGTTCATCTGTTTAGTTATTATGTGAAGACATTTCTTTTACAACGTAGGCCTCAAACCACTCAGAAATATCCCTTTGCAGATTTTACAAAGAGACAGTTTCCAAACTGCTCAATCAAAACAAAGGTTCAGCACTGAGATGAATGCACACATCACAAAGACGTTTCTCAGAACGCTTCTGTTTAGTTTTTATGTGAAGATATTTCCTTTTTCACCATAGACCTCAAAGCACTCCAAATATCCATTTGCAGATTCTACAAAAAGAGTGTTTCCAAACTGCTCAATCAAAAGAAAGATTAAACTCTGTGAGATGAATGCAAACATCACAAAGTAGTTTCTCAGAATGCTTCTGTCTAGTTTTTATGTGAAGATATTTCCTTTTTCATCATAGGCCTTAAACTGCTCAGAAATATCCCTTTGCAGATACTACAAAAAGACTGCTTCCAAACTGCTCAATCAAAAGAAAGGTTCAACTCTGCAAGATGAAAGCACTCATCAAAAAGAAGTTTCTCAGAAAGCTTCTGTCTAATTTTTATGTGAAGATATTTCATATTTCAACATAGGCCTCAATGGGCTTAGAAATATACCTTTGCAGATTGTCCAAAGAGACTCTTTCCAAACTGCTCAATCAAAGGAAACGTTCAACATGTGAAATGAAAGTGCACATCACAAACAAGTTTCTCAGATGGTTTCTTTCTAGTTTTAATGTGAAGATATTTCCTTTTTCACCATACGCTTCAGTGGGCTCAAAAATATCTCTTTGCAGATCCTACAAAAGGCCTCTTTCCAAACTGCTCTAACAAAGGAAAGTTTCAACTCTGTGAGGGGAAATCACACATCACAAATAAGTTTCTCAGAAAGCTTCTGTCTAGTTTTCATGGGAAGATATTTCCTATTTCACCTTAGGCCATAAAGGGATAAAAAATATCCCTTTACAGAATCTACAAAAAGACTCTTTCCAAACTGCTCCATCAAAAGAAAATTTCAACTGTATGAGATTAATGGATGCATCACAAAGCAGTTTCTCAGAAAGCTTCTGTCTACTTTTTATGTGAAGATATTTCTTTTTCACCATAGGCCTCAAACGTCTAAGAAATATCCCTTTGCAGATTGGACATAAAGACTGTTTCCAAACTTCTCAATCAAAAGAAATTTTCAACTCTGTGTGATGAATGTACACATCACAAAGAACTTTCTCAGAATGCTTCTGTCTAGTTTTTATGTGAAGATATTCACTTTTTCACCATAGGCCTTAAACCGCTCCCAATTATCCCTTTGCATATAATACAAAAAGACTGCTTCCAAACTGCTCAATGAAAAGAAAGTTCAACTCTGTGGGATAAAAGCACACATCACAAAGACGTTCTTCAGAAAGTTTCTCACTAGATTTTATGTGAAGATATTTAGTTTTTCACCACAAGCCACAAAGCGCTCCAAATATCCATTTGCAGATTCTTCAAAAAGACTGTTTCCAAACGGATCAATCAAAAGAAAGGTTCAACTCTGTGAGATGAATGCAAACATCACAAAGAAGTTTCTCAGAATGCTTCTGTCTAGTTTTTCTGTGAAGATATTTCCTATTTCACCATGGCCCTCAATGGGCTCACATATATCCTTTTGCAGATTCTACAGAAAGACTGTTTCTGAACTTCTCAATGAAAAGAAATGTTCAACTCTGGGAGATGAATGCACACATGAAAAAGAAGTTTCTCAGAATGCCTCTGTGTAGTTTTTATGCTTAGATATTTCTTTTTCACCATAGACCTCAAACCACTCAGAAATATCCCTTTGCAGATTGTACGAAAAGATGGTTTCCAAACTGCTCAATGAAAAGAAAGGTTCAACTCTGTGACATGAATATGCACATCACAAAGAAGTTTTTCAGAAAGCTTCTGTTTAGTTTTTAAGTGAAAATATTTCCTTTTTCACCATAGGCCTCAAAGCCCTCCAAATATCCTTTTGCAGAATCTACAAAAAGAGAGTTTCCACACTGTTCAATGAAAAGAAAGATTCAAATCTGAGAGATGAAAGCACACATCACAAAGAAGTTTCCCATAATGCTTCTGTCTACTTGTTTTGTGAAGATATTTTCTATTTCAATATAAGCCTTTGCAGACTCTACAAAAAGACAGTTTTCCAACTGCTCCATGAAAAGAAAGTTTCAACCCTGTGAGATGAATGCACAAATAATAAATTAATTTCTCATAATGCTTCTGTCTAGTTTTTATGTGAAGATATTTCTTTTTCACCATAGGCATAAAACCGTTCAGAAATATCCCTTTGTAGATTCTACAAAAAGACTGTTTCCAAACTGCTCAATCAAAAGAAAGGTTCAACCCTGTGAGATGAATGCACATATAGCAAAGAAGTTTCTCAGAAATATTCTGTCTTGTTTTTATGTGAAGATAATTCCTTTCTCAACATAGGCCTCAAAGTGATCCAAATATCCATTTGCAGATTCTACAAAATGACTGTTTCCAAACTGATCAATCAAAACAAATTTTTAACTCTCTGAGATGAAAGCACACATAACAAAGAAGTTACTCAGACAGCTTTTCTCTAGTTTGTATGTGAAGATATTTCCATTTCACCTGAGGCCATAAAGGGCTCACAAATATTCCTTTGAAGCTTCTACAAAAAGACTGTTTCCCAAGTGCTCAATCAAAAGAAAGGTTCAACTCTGTGAGATGAATGCACACATCACAAAGAAGTTTCTCAGAATACTTCTGTCTAGTTATTATGTGAAGATATTTCCTTTTTCACCACAGTCTTTAAACTGCTCAAAAATATCCCTCTGCAGATACTACAAAAAGACTATTTCCAAACTGGTCCATCAAAGAAAGTTTCAACTCTGTGAGATGAATGGACTCATCACAAAGAAGTTTCTCAGAATTCTTCTGTCTAGTTTTTATGTGAACATATTTCCTTTTTCACCGTAGGACTCAAATTGCTCCAAATATCCATTTGCAGATCCTACAAAAAGAATGTTTCCAAACTGCTCAATCAAAAGATAGGCGCAACTCTGTGAGACAAAAGCACACATCACAAAGAAGTTTTTCAGAAAGCTTCTGTCTACTTTTTATATGAAGGTATTTCCTTTGGCACCATAGGCCTTAAACTGCTCACAAATATAACTCCACTTATACTTCCAAGAGACTTTCTCCAAATTGCTAAATCAAAAGAAACGTTCAACATTGTGAGATGAATGCACACATCACAAAGAAGTTTCCCAAAATGCTTCTGTCTAGTTATTTTGTGAAGATATTTCCTTTTTCACTATAGTCTTTAAACCACTCAAAAATATCCCTCTGCAGATACTACAAAAAGACTGTTTCCAAACTGATCCATCAAAGAAGTTTCAACTCTATGAGATGAATGGACTCATCACAAAGAAGTTTCTCAGAATTCTTCTGTCTAGTTTTTATGTGAACATATTCCCTTTTTCACCATAGGACTCAAATTGTTCCAAATATCAATTTGCAGATTCTACAAAAAGAATGTTTCCAAACTTCTCAATCAAAAGAAAGGTGAAATTTTGTGAGACAAAAACACACATCACAAAGAAGTTTCTCAGAAAGCTTCTGTTTACTTTTTATATGAAGGTATTTCCTTTTGCACAATAGGCCTTAAACTGCTCACAAATATAACTCCGCTTATACTTCCAAGAGACTTTCTCCAAATTGCTAAATCAAAAGAAACGTTCAAATTTGTGAGATGAATGCACACATCACAAAGAAGTTTGTCAAAATGCTTCTGTCTAGTTTTCATGTGAAGATATTTATTTTTCACCATTGGCCTCAAACCACTCTGAAATATCCCTTTGCAGTTTGTACAAAAAGACTGTTTCCAAACTGCTCAATGAAAAGAAATGGTCAACTATTAGAGATGAGAGGAAATATCACAAATAGTTTTCTCAAAAAGCTACTGTCTAGTTTTTATGTGAAGATATTTCCTTTTCCACTATAGGCCTCAAAACGCTCCAAATATCCATTTGCAGATTCTACAAAAAGACTGTTTCCAAACTGCACCATAAAAAGAAAGGTTCAACTCTGTGAGAGGAAAGTGCACATCACAAAGAAGTTTCTCAGAAAGCTTCTATCTAGTTTTTATGTGAAGATATTTCATATTTCAACATAGGCCATAAGGGGCTCACAAATATCCATTTGCAGATTCTAAGAAAATACATGTTCCAAACTGCTAAATCAAAAGAAAGGTTTAACTCTGTGAGATGAGTGGGCACATCACAAAGAAGTTTCTCAGAAAGCTTCTGTCTAGTTTTTATGTGAATATATTTATTTTTCACCATAAGCCACAAAAGGCTAAGAAATTTCCCTTGGCAGCTTCTACAAAAGACTGTTTCCAAACTGCTCAATCGAAAGAAAGGTTGAATTCTGTGACATGAATTGACACATCACAAAGAAGTTTCTCAGAAATTTTCTCTCTAGTTTTTATGTGAAGATTCTTCCTTTTTCACCATTGGCCTCAAATAGCTCCAAATATCCATTGGCAGATTCTACAAAAAGACTTTCCAAACTGCTCAATCAAAAGAAAGGTTCAGTACTGTGAGAAGAAAGCACACATCACAAAGAAGTTTCTCAGAAATCTGTCTAGTTTTCATGTGAAGATATTTCATATTTCATCACAGGCCATAAAGAGCTCACAAATATCTCTTTGCAGATTCTACAAAACGACTGTTTCCAAACTGCTCAATCAAAAGAAAGGTTCAACTCTGTGACATGAATGGACACATCACAAAGAAGTTTTTCAGAATGCTTCTGTCTACTTTTTTATGTACAGATATTTCGTTTTCACCGTAGACCTCAAATGGCTCAGAAATATCCCTTTGCAGATTTTACAAAAAGACTATTTCCAAACTGCTCAAACAAAAGAAAGATTCAACTCTCTGAAATGAAAGCTCACATCACAAAGAAGTTTCTCAAAATGCTTCTGTCTAGTTTTTATGTGAATATATTTCCTTTTTGACCTTAGGCCTCAAAGCTCCCCAAATATCCATTTGTAGACACTTCAAAAAGACTGTTTCCAAAGTGATCAATCAAAAGAAAGGTTCAACTGTGTAGGATGAAAGCACACATCACAAAGAAGTTTCTCAGAAAGATTCTCTCTAGTATTTATGTGAAGATATTTCCTATTTCTCCATAGGCCTAAAGGGGATCACAAATATCCCTTTGCAGATACTACAAGAAGACTGTTTCCAAACTGCTCAATGAAAAGAAAGGATCAACTCTGTGAGGTGAATGCACAGATAAAAAAGAAGTTTCTTAGAATGCTTCTGTCTAGTTTTTATGTGAAGATATTTCTTTTTCACCACAGGCCTGAAACCACTCAGAAATATTCCTTTGCAGATTGCACAAAAAGAATGTTTCCAAACTCTTCAATGAACAGAAAGTTTCAACTCTTTGATATGAATGCAAACATCACAAAAAGTTATCTCTAAAAGCTTCTGTCTGGTTTTTACGTGAATATTTACTTTTTCAGCATAGGCATCACCCCGCTCACAAATATACATTTGCAGATTCTATACAATGACTTGTTCCCAAACTGCTCAATGAAAAGAAATGTTCAAATCTGTGAGATGAAAGCATGCATCACAAAGAAGTTTCTCAGAAAGTTTCTGCCTAGTTTTTAGGTACAGATACTTCCTTTTTCACCTTATGCCTCAAAGCGCTCCAAATATCCATTTACTGATTCTACAAAAAGAGTGTTTCCAAACTGCTCAATCAAAGGAAATGTTCAACTCTGTGAAATGAAAGCACACATCACAAAAAGTTTCTCAGAATGCTTCTGTCTAGTTATTATGTGAAGACATTTTCTATTTCACTATAGGACTCAAAGAGCTCAGAAATATCCCTTTGCAGATTCTACAAAAGGACTGTTTCCAAACTGCTCAATCAAAAAGAAGGTTCACAAGCATCACAAAGAAGTTTCTCAAAAATCTTCTGTCTAGTTTTTATGTGAAGATATTTCCTATTTCATCATAGGTCTCAAAGGGCTCAGAAATATCCCTTTGCAGATTCTATGAAAGGACTCTTTCTGAACTACTGAATGAAATGAAAGTTTCAAATCTGTGGGATGAATGCACACATCACAGAGAAATTTCTCAGAATGCTTCTGTCTGATTTTTATGTGAAGACATTTCTTTCTCACCATAGGCCTCAAACCACTCAGAAATATCCCTTTACAGATTGTGCAAAAAGACTGTTTCTAAACAGCTCAATGAAAAGGAAGATTCAACTCTGGGAGATGAATGCAAACTTCACAAAGAAGTTTCTCAAAAATCTTCTGTCTGGTTTTTATGTGAAGGTATTTCCTTTTTCACCATAGGCCTCAAACTGCTCACAAACATCTCTTTGCAGATTCTACAAAAAGACTGTTTCCAAACTGCACAATGAAAAGAAAGGTTAAACTCTGTGAGATGAAAGCACACATCACAAAGAAGTTTCTCAGAATGCTTTTGTATAGTTTTATGTGAAGAAGTTTCCTTTTTCACCATAGCAATCAAAAGAACGGTTCAAATGTGTGGGATGAATGCACACATCCCAAAGAAGTTTCTCAGAAAACTTCTGTTTAGTTTTTTGTGAAGATATTTCCTTTTTCACCATGGGCCTCAAAGTGCTCCAAATATCCAGTTGCAGATTCTACAAAAAGAGTGTTTCCAATCTGCTCAATCAAAAGAAAGGTGCAACTCTGTGAGGTGAAAGCACACGTCACAAAGAAGTTTCTTAGAAACCTTCTGTCTAGTTTATATGTGAAGATATTTCATATTTCAAAATAGGCCTCAAAGGGCTCAGAATTATACCCTTGCAGATGCTACAAAAAAGAGTGTTTCCAAACAGCTCAATCAAAAGAAAGATTTAACTTGGTGAGATGAATGCACACATTACATAGAAGTCTCTCATGATGCTTCTGTCTAGTTTTTTTGAGAAGCCATTTCCTTTTTCACTATAGGCCTCAGTCTGCTCATTAATAGCCCTCTGCAGATACTAGAAAAAGAGTCTTTCCAAACTGCTCAATCAAAATAAAGGTTCAAATCTTTGAGATGAAAGCCCACGTCACAAAGAAGTTTCTAAGAAAGTTTCTGTCTAGTTTTTATGTGAAGATATTTCCTATTTCACCTTAGGCCTCAAAGGGATCACAACTATCCCTTTTCAGATTCTACAAAAAACTCTTTCCGAACTGCTTCATCAAAGGAAAGGTTCAATTCTGTGAGATGAATGCACACATAAAAAATTAGTTTCTCAGAATGCTTCTGTCTTGTTTTTATGTGAAGATATTACTTTTTCACCATAGGTCTCAAACCGCAAACAGATATTCCTTTGCAGATTGCACAAAAAGTATGTTTCCACACTGCTCAATGAACGGAATGTTTCAACTCAGTGAGATGAATGCAAACATCACAAAGAGTTTTCTCAAAATACTTCTGTTTAGGTATTATGTGAAGGTATTTACTTTCTCACCATAGGCCTCAAACTGCTCACAAATATCCCTTTGCAGATACTACAAAATGACTTGTTGCCAAACTGCTCAATGAAAAGGAAGGTCCAAATCTGAGATGAAAGCACGCATCACAAAGAAGTTTCTCAGAAGTTTCTGTCTAGTTTTTATGTGCAGATATTTCCTTTTTCACCATAGGCCTCAAAGCATTCCAAATATCCATTTGCAGATTCTACAAAGAGTGTTTCCAAACTGCTCAATCAAAAGAGAGGTTCAACTCTTTGAGATGAAAGCACACAGTACAAAGAAGATTTTCAGAAAACTTTTGTGTAGTTTTTATGTGAAGACATTTCCTATTTCACCATAAGCCTCAATGGGCTCACAAATATCCCTTTGCAGATTCTACAAAAGGACTCTTTCCAAACTGCTTAATCCAAGGAAAGTTTCAACCCTGTGACATGAATGCACACATCACAAAGAAGTTTCTCAGAATGCTTCTGTCTAGTTTTTATGTGAAAATATTTCCTGTTCACCATAGGCATAAAACGTTGCAAATATCCATTTGCAGATTCTACAAAAAGACTGTTTCCAACCTGCTCAATCAAAAGAAAAGTTCAACTCTGTGAGATGAAGGCACACATGACAAATAAGTTTCTCAGAAAGCTTCTGTCCAGTTTTTATTTGAAGATTTTCCCTATTTCACCATAGGCCTGAAAAGGCTCACAAACATCCTTTTGCATATTCTAAAAAAAGACTGTTTCCAAACTGCTCAATCAAAAGAGAGGTTCAAATATGTGTGATGAATGCACACATCACAAAGAAATTTCTCAGAATGTTTCTGTCTAGTTTTTATGTGAAGATATTTCTCTTTCACCATAGGCCTCAAATGGCTCAGAAATATCCCTTTGCAGCTTGTACAAAAAGACTGTTTCCAAACTGCTCAATCAAAAGAAAGTTTCAACACTGTGAGATGAATGCACACATCACAAAGAAGTTTCTCAGAAAGCTTCTGTTTAGCATTCATGTGAAGATATATCCTTTTTCACCATAGGCCTCAATGGGCTCAGAAATATCCCTTTGCAGATTCTACAAAAGGACTGTTTAGAAAACTGCTTCATCCAAAGAAAGGTTCAACTCTGTGAGTTGAATGCATACATCTCAAAGAAGTTTCTCACAACGGATCTGTCGAGTTTTTTTTTGTGAAGATACAACCTTTTTAACCATAGGTCATAAACTGCTCATGAATATCCCTCTGCAGATACTACAAAAAGACTGTTTCCAAACTGCTGCATCCAAAGAAATGTTCAAATCTGTGAGATGAATACACCCATCACAAAGAAGTTTCTCAGAATGCTCCTGTCTGGTTTTTATGTGAAGATATTTCCTTTTTCACCATGGGTCTCAAAGTGCTCCAAATATCCATTTACAGACTCTACAAAAAGAGTGTTTCCAAACTGCTCATTCAAAAGAAAGGTTCAACTCTGTGAGATGAAAGCACGCATCACAAAGTAGTTTCTCAGAAAGCTTCTGTCTAGTTTTATGTGAAGATATTTCCTATTTCACCATAGGCAATAAAGAGCTCACAAATATTTTTTGCAGATTCTTCAAAAAGATTGTTTCCAAACTGCCCAATCCAAAGAAAGGTTCAACTCTGTGAGATGAATGGACACATCACAAAGAAGTTCCTCAGAATGCATCTATCCAGTTTTATGTGAAGATATTTCTTTTTCATCCTAGGCCTCAATGGGCTCAGAAATATCCCTTTGCAGATTCTAAAAAAGAACTGTTTCCAAACTGCTCAATCTAAAGAAAGGTTCACCTCTGTGAGTTGAATGCACACATCACAGAGAAGTTTCCCAGAATGCTTCTGTCCACTTTGTATGTGAAGGTATTTCCTTTTTCACCATAGGCCTCAAACCGTTCACAAATATCCCTCTGCAGATACAACAAAAGGACTGTTTGCAATCTGCTAAATCAAAAGATAGGCTCAACTCTGTGAGATGAAAGCACACATCCCAAAGAAGTTTCTCAGAAAGCTTCTGTCTAGTTTTTATGTAACAATATTTCCTATTTCACCACAGGCCTCAATGGACTCAAAAATATCCCTTTCAGATTCTACAAAAAAAGTGTTTCTGAACTTCTCAACGAAATGAAAGTTTCAACCCTGTGAGGTGAATGCACACATAAAACAGAAGTTTCTCAGAATGCTTCCGTCTAGTTTTTATGTGAAGATATTACTTTTTCACCATAGGCCTCAAACTGCTCAGAAATATCCCTTTGCAGATTGAACCAAAAGACTCTTTCCATACTGCTCAATGAAAAGAAATATTCATCTGTGTGAGATGAATGCACATATAAAAAAGAAGTTTCTCAGAATGCTTCTGTCTAGTTTTTTTGTGAAGATATTTCCTTTTTCACCATAGTCCTTAAACCATTCACAATTATCCCTCTGCAGATACTACAAAAAGACTGTTTCCAAACTGCTCTATGAAAAGAAAGGTTCAACTCTGTGAGATGAATGCACATATCAGGAAGAAGTTTCTTGGAATGATTCTGTCTAGTTTTTATGTGAAGATAATTCTTTTTCACTACAGGCATCAAACGGCTCAGAAATATCCATTTGCAGATTGTACAAAAATACTGTTTCCAATCTGCTCAATCAAAAGAAAGGTTCTGCTCTGTGATATGAATCCAGGCATCACAAAGAAGATTCTCAGAAAGCTGCTTTTTAGTGTTTTTGTGAAAATATTTCCGTTTTCACCATAGGCCTAAAAGCGCTGCAAATATCCATTTGTGGATTCTACAAAAAGACTGTTTAGAAACTGCTCAATCAAAAGAAAAGTTAAACTCTGCGAGATGAAAGCACACATTGCAAAGCATTTTCTCAGGAAGATTCTGTCTAGTTTTTATGTCAACTTATTTCCTGTTTCATCATAGGCTGTGAAGGGCTCACAAGTATCCATAAGCATATTTTAAAAAAAGACTGTTTCCAAACTGCTCAAACAAAAGAAAGGTTCAACTCTGTGAGATGAATGCACACATCAGAAAGAACTTTCTCAGAATGCTTCTGCCTAGTTTTTATGTGAAGATATCTCTTTTTCACCTTAGGTCTCAAATGGCTAAGAAATATCCCTTTGCAGATTTTACAAAAAGACTGTTTCCAAACTGCTCAATAAAAAAAGTTTCAACACTGTGAGATGAATACACACATCAAAAAGAAGTTTCTCAGAATGCTTCTGTTTTCTTTTTGTTCGAAAATATTTCCCTTTTCACCATAGGCCTCGATGAGCTCAGAAATATCTCTTTGCAGATTCTACAAAATGACTGTTTAGAAAACTGCTGGATCCAAATTACTCCATTATGGCTCACACACGGCAGCCTTAACCTCCCCAGGGTTAAGCTATTCCTCAAGGGATCCTACAGCCTCGGCCTGCCAAAGTGTTGGGGTTAAAGGCGTGAGCCACCAGCACCCGGCCTGAGTTAATACATCTGTTCTCACTACGTCTTAACCACACACCCATGAAGAACTCAAGTCAAGAGAGAGTTGGCAAAAGACTCTCAGCATTCTTTCCCAAAAGCAGTGAGGTGGATGGCAGATGTGTGTCCCGAGCTCCTGGGGTTTTAGGTGACCATGTGTAGAGGAGAGATTTCCAATGTTTCCAGAGAGGCACGAGCCACAGTTATTCGGGGCATCCGAACACGAGATGGGGTTTCTGACAGCAACTTAAGGGCCAGGAAGGGCCAGAATCTGCCAAGACCCATGTCACAGGGTGAGGCCAATGGAACCCAAGGTAGAGGGAGTCAGCGGTCCTCACAGAGAGGACTCCAGCCCTAGGCCCCATTGTGCAGACCAAATCAGAAGGAAGAGAGTCCTTTGTCCTACATGCCACATCCCTCCACTGAATTTGGGAGTGGATCTGTTTCCCAAACATGAGGTGACATTCGCTTTGCAATGGATCACAAGGGGCCGGGCTTTCCAGAGTCGGCAGGATAAAGAAGTCATTCTGGCTCGGCCACCCCCATCCCCCAGTAACTGGTGAATTTAAATGAGCCGAGGCTGGCCGGGCCGGAGCAGCTAAAGGGGGGAGGGGGGTGGGTGGGGTGGGGGTTTCCTGAGGCACTGCAGAAATTGGGCCTTTGCCTCGAGGATGACAGTGCTGCAGGAACCCTTCCAGGCTGCTATATGGCAAGCACTAAACCACTATGCTTACCGAGATGGGGTTTTCCTCACAGAACACCTTTATGCAGAAGTACACTCAGAAGAAGCCTTGTTTTTAATGGCGACCTGTTCTTACCTCCCAGGAAAGGGCTATAAAGCATATAGACTCTTGAAAAGACACAGTTGTCCTACACCACAATGCAAATACCTGCTTGCAAAATGTTGTGTTGATCTCAGTAAGCTTGCAGACTGGGAACAAATCTTATCTGGTGGAGTGTTTAATAAGGAGAAAAGCCATGATGATATTGCTACTGAGTTTGGTGATTCAGTTTGCTTTCCCCTTCCATTGTTGGGATGTGCATATTGCAAGACAATATACAATTGCAAGATGGGTATATTGCAAAGGATAAGAATGTTTCCAAAAGAGACTTAGTTTAAATCCTTTCCTCTGTTATCCCTTTGAATCATTATGTGAAATAGGTGAAAAGCCAGATCCTGACCAAACATGTAAATTCACATCTTTACAGAACTTTAGCAACTGTCTGCCCAACTTTGCACAACACAAGTACCTAACCACAGTTTATGTCACAGACAGCCTGAGACCTTTCTTATGGAAACACCCCAGGACACAATTGAATTAAACAGAGTCAATTTAGAATCTTCCAATTCAAAGTACTCCTTGAATACAGATTCCCCAGTGTCTTTTATTGATTCAGCTGTAATTTCACCTGAAACTATCCCACTGGGAACAGGAACTTCCATATTATCTAAACAGGTTCAAAATAAACCAAAAACTGGTCGAAGTTTATTAACAGGACCAGCAGCTCTTAGTCCATTTACCCCAAGTTTTGGGATTTTGCCATTAGAAACCCCAAGTCCTGGAGATGGATCTTATTTACAAAACTACACTAATACACCTTCTGTAATTGATGTGCCATCCACTGGAGTCCCTTCAAAAAAGTCTGTTGCCAGAATTGGCCAAACTGGAGCAAAATCTGTCTTCTCGCAGAGTGGAAATAGCCGAGAGGTAACTCCAATTCTTTCACTAACAGAAAGTTCTGGTCCATAAATAACTACAACAACTCAGGTAATGAGCCCCACTATGACATCTCCCCCAAATGAACTGCATCGAAGAAGTTCATGACTCTTTACTAGTGACAGTTCCACAACCAAGGAGAATAAGAAGAAATTAAAAATGAAGTTTCCACCTAAAATCCCAAACAGAAAAACAAAAAGTAATACTAATAAAAGAGGAATAACTCAATCTAATATAAATGACAACCTGGAAATTACAAAATTGGACTCTTCCATCAATTCAGAAGAGGAAATATCCACAATCACACCTCAGATTCAGGCTTTTAATCTACAAAGAGCAGCAGCAGAAGGCTTGATGAGCCTTCTTCGTGAAAGGGGGAAAGGTTATTTAGCTTTATGTTCATACCACTGCAAAGAGGCTATAAATATTTTGAGCCATCTACCTTCTCACCACTTCAATACTGGTTGGGTACTGTGCCAAATTGGAAGGTCCTATTTTGAACTTTCAGAGTACATGCAAGCTGAAAGAATATTCTCAGAGGTTAGAAGGATTGTGAATTATAGAGTCGAAGGCATGGAAATCTACTCTACAACACTTTGGCATCTTCAAATAGATGTCGCTCTTTCATTTCTGTCAAAAGACTTAACAGAGATGGATAAAAATTCGCCAGAGGCCTGGTGTGCTGCAGGGAACTGTTTCAGTCTGCAACGGGAACACGATATTGCAATGAAATTCTTCCAGAGAGCTATCCAAGTGGAACCAAATTATGCTTATGCCTATACTTTATTAGGGCGAGGGTTTGTCTTAACTGAAGAATTGGACAAAGCATTAGCTTGTTTTTGAAATGCTATCAGAGTCAATCCTAGACATTACAATGCATGGTAAGTGGTAATGAATTGTAAAGACAAAGTCTTGTTGATGGTGCTGCTAGTAACTAATTTTTCTTGTTAGATAGCTCTTTATTGTCATGAATTTGGTTACTAATACTTACGAATGGTACATACTAGTCAATAACTTCAAACTAACTTTTTTTATGAAATGTATGTCTTTAACAAACTCTTCAGTTAACTAATGATAATAGAATACGAGATGCTTATACTCAACAGTTTCAGTCTTCTACAAAACTTTTGCAGATACTGTAGTTGTGTTTTGTTTGTTTGCTTGTTTAGTTTTGTTACTTGATTTGTTACATTTTCTTCGAACACAAAAATGGTGATTGGGACTAAAAGTGCTTGGGAAATTGGAAAGGAATAGCATAATTCACTTATTGGATAATAGAAAAAAACACTGAAAAAGTTCACCGGTTGCTTTTTGAAAATGTTCCAGTTTATTGAGTTACTATTAAGAACTTAATGTATCCTTTATTTAGCAGTATCTCTGTTTTACTTTTTTGTATTTGTGTATAAGTAGACACATAGGAAATTACTACCCAGGTCATATTGTTATCAACTAAATAACATATGAAAAAGTTTGGTCCTACTTCTGCCTCAACACCATACTTACTGTTGGCATTTATTGTATTTCTCTGGACTGACTTAAAGTTTAAATATCAAGAGAAGGCAAGGCATGGTGGCTCATGCCTGTCATCCCAGCACTTTGGGAGGCCAAGGTGGGCAGATCACAACGTCAAGAGATCGAGAACATATGGTGAAACCCCGCCTATATTAAAAGTATAAAAATTAGCTGGGCATGGTGGCAGATGCCTGTAGTCCCAGCTATTCAGGAGGCTGAGGAAGGATAATCGCTTGAACCTGGGAAGTGGAGGTTGCAGTGAGCCAAGGTTATGCCATTGCACTCCAGCCTGTGCGACAGAGTGAGATGCTGTCTCAAGAAAAAAATAAAATAAAAATAAAATAAAATAAATATCAAGAGAAAGTATAATTCTGAAGTAGTAACTCTGCAGAAGCTTTTTTGTCAGATACAGTTATCTTTGGGGTTAGTTATTATAGCAGTTGAGTTTTAACACTTGATTTGCTTCTAAATCTGAAGCATTATATTACTAAAATATTTTTTGATTTGTGATTATGTTGTTTAATGGATTATATATCATTTTGCAGTAGTAGTTGCAGTGCCTGAAAGATTGCCAGAAAAATAGTGCTAGCTATTGCTAAACAATGTAACAATCAACTTGCCAATATTGCCATCTCTTCCAATAGCTATGTTCTCCATAATATTTTAAGAACTCAGTTCTTCATAAGGCTTGTGTTGTTTTTGATTTTTTCCCAAGTCTGGTGGATGCTTGTGCTGTTCTTTTTTAAATGTGTATTGTCTGTCCAGCTATTCCGCAGGAGTCACATTCTTAAAAACCTTAACCATATCAAAATTGTGTTTAAAAGAGGACTATTCAGACTGGCAAGATTTTAGTAGTAGGAGTTTAAATGCTGACGTATTTAGGTAACTCTAAATACTGATCAACTTTATTCTATCTACAAAATAGGTAGTCTTTCTTTTCTTTTCACTTTCACTATCATTAGCACCATGTTTAATACCTTTTCTTCATCTATAACACAATTATAACGATATACACAGCCACTCAAATAAAGCAGATATATTGTGCTTTAAAAAAAAAGAAGTCATTATATGGCACACAATGAGGTGTGACTCAAATCTAGAATCTCCAGTGAAAACCAATGAAACAGGGTCAAATCACGTGTCTACTAAAAATAAAAAAATGAGCCAGGTGTGGTGGTGCTGAGGCAGCAGAATCACTCTAACCCAGGGGACAGAGGTTGCAGTGAGCTGAGATCACGCCACTGTACTCCAGCCATGGGGGTACAGAACAAGACCCCATCTCAGAAGCAAACAAACACAGAAAGCCAATAAAGGTGTTTAATTCAACGTGTCAGGCTCAGGTCTCTTGACAGGATACATCCAGTACCCGGGGAAACGTTGATGGGTGGGGTGGAATCTATTTTGTGGCCTCAAGGAAGGGTTTGAGAGACAGTCCCACAAACGTTGACGGCAAATGTGACGGCCTAAAGAAGCCCCTCCGCCCAAGAAGTGATATTCATTTGTATCCTGTAGCCACTCACGAGGGAGAATCGGGCTCTCTACAGACCCCCAACCCCCACCCCACACCACCCCAACCCCCCCCCAGCTTCGTGAAATGAGCTCTCGCTCCGTCAGGCTCTATTCAGGCCGTGTGGTTTTGTAACCTCCAGTGTGTGTGCCTGGGTTGTGGGGTGGGGTTGGGGCGGCTGTGTACAGAGGAGGGGATAAAGCGGTGGTGTCCCGTGGGTGCCCAGTACATGGGACGTGAGTGGGGTGGCCAGAGCCTAGGGAACTCATTGCCTGTCAGGACGTCTCCTCTCTTGGTCCCCTCTCTGACCTACGCTCCACATCTTTGCAGTTCAGTGGGGACCTTGTGGGTGGAAGTCACCATCCCTTTGGACTTTAGCCGAGGAAGGCCAGGCTCCCAAGAGTCTCCCCGGAGTCAGGGCCTTGGCCAGGCTCACAAGGATGCTGAAGGTAATGGTTGGTGACAGTGATGTAAGTTGGAGGCCTCGGCCCAATGCAGAGGTATCCATTTGACCTCGGTGGGACAGGTCAGCTTTGTGGAGTCCCGTGCATCCTTCCAGAGACTCATCCAGAGCTAGCAAGCATGGTCCTGAGGATCCCAGCTCCCATCAGAAGCACTTTTGTTCACACAGAATCCTGGGCAGGAAAGTTCTCAGCAGGTTTAGACCTCCTAGCCAAAAAGCCAAAGCCACTTCTGGGATTTTTTTTCAAAGAGCCAGTGGTTCCAAAATGGGCCGTGGGTAGTTGTGGAAATGGAGAGAAGTGTTTGCAGATACATATTTCAGACAGAACGGACAGGGCTTGGTCAAAGGTCATGAAGGACATGAGCAGATGCACATTGAGAAAACCCTCCCAGCATCCTAGGTGAAGAGAGGTATGAATTTTTGAGACAGCCAAGCTAGATGCAACCCCAGATTTTAGGGTTGGATCATTATTAATATGTACTATCTATGAGGTATCCAAGTACAGAAATCAACTCTCCAGTTCTGTACAGTATTTTGTACGGAGATCAAATCTGGGATGTCTAAAGTTAAGAATTCAGGCCGTGGTAATGGATTAGATTAGATGTACTTGAACTTATTTTGCCAAGAAAGAGAGGGCGGGAGATAGAAAGAGCCAGAGAGTGAGCGAGCAAGAGAGAGAGAGACACACAGAGACAGAGACAGAGAGACAGACAGAGAGAAACAAAGATACACAAAGAGAGAAAGACAGAGAGAGACAGAGAGATAAAGACACAGAGAAAGACACAGATGGAAAGAGACAGAGAGAAACTGAAAGAGAGACAGAGGCAGAAAGAGAGAGAGATAGACAGAGAGAGACAGACCGACAGGCCGACAGACAGGCAGAGAAAGAGAGTAAGACAGAAAGCAGACACACACACACACAGAGACAGAGACAGTTGGGGAGACAGAGAGAAAGAAAGAGAAAGACAGACAGAGGGAAAGAGACAGAGAGAGAAAGAGACAGAGAGAGGGGGAGACAGAAACAGACAGAGAGAGAGACAGACAGGAAGAGAAAGACAGTAAGACAGAAGACAGACACAGAGAGAGAGAGACAGTAAGACAGAAGACAGACACAGAGAGAGAGAGACAGAGAGACAGAGACAGAGAGACAGACAGGCAAAGAGAGAGAAAAAAACGGACAGACAGGGAGAGAGAGAGACAGACAGACAGGGAGAGAGAGAGAGAGATACTGACAGACAGGCAGAGAAAGAGAATAAGACAGAAGATAGACACAGTGAGAGAGACAGAGAGAGAGACAGAGACAGCGAAACAAAGAAAGAAAGAGAGATACAGACAGACAGACAAAGAGACAGACAGAGAAAGGTGAGACGGACAGAGAGAGACAGAGAGAGAGAAAGAGAGAGAGAGAGAGAGAGAGAGAGGCAGGCAGAGAAAGAAAGAAAGAAGACAAACACCGTGAGAGAGACAGGCAGAGAGAGAGTCACACAGAGACAGAGAGACAGAGAGAAAGAAAGAGAGAGACAGAGATAAAGACAGAGACGAACAGAGAGAAACAGACAGAAAGGGAGAGAGAGAGACAGACAGACAGGCAGAGAGAGAGAGACAGAAAGGCAAAGAAAGAGATTAAGACAGAAGACAGACACAGTGAGAGATACAGGCAAAGAGAGAGAGAAAAAAATAGACAGACAAGCAGAGAGAGAGAGACAGAGAAAGAGAGACAGAGAGTCAGAGACAGGAAGAGGAATGGCGTGGTCAGGAAATAATTACACATATTTTATAACGCTTTTGATTCCGTAAAGGGTGGCCAGGGTGTGCTTTGAAAACAACAACAGCAACAAGAGCAGCAGCAGCAGCAGCAAGAGCAGCAGCAGCATTCGCTTATGGATTTCTAGAAAATAAGATGTTCTGAAGTAAACATCAACCGGCTCTCACTACACGTTGAGAGATTCACAAAAGCGCTAGTTAACAACAGGAGAAAACAGCAGCTAACATGTCTTAGGGAAAAGATACGTCTTCCTGAAAATTGGGGATTTCTACTTCACCTGAAAAGAAATACATACGAAAAAGGAAAAACACGAACAAAACGAAACAAAACAACAAACATGGGCCAAGGCGCCGTCCCTGGAAATCTTAAGTGAGCAAAGTATTAGTTTTCAGAAAACGTTTCTATTATGGGCAAATACTAACAACGCCCAGACTAGAGCTGTGATGCCATTCCCATTGTGAAACTACTGGCTGATGGGCGGAGAAATTAAAACATCATGATAAAAGGTGATGGAGACCCAGCCAGGGTGAAGCTTTCGTAGGGAGGGAGGCCTGAGGAGGGAAGTGGGGGGAAAAAACCCCACAACAGCAGACCCGCCCGATTGCCCACTCGGGTCAAGGGCTATGCCATCGGCCCGAGCTCCCTCCAGGGAAGTGGGACCGTGCCAACCCCATCTTCAAAAATGGTGGCCACCGAGTGAGGCCTGATGCCCACCGTTGCAAATGTCAGCCTGGCAAGAATGAGATTGCCGGTAAGGGGTGGGGGAAGGGGAGAGAAGACGGAGGCACACCAGGGTGGCTCTGGAAGGTTTCCAAGCAGGGTGTTGGGAGGCGGTGGGTGGGGCGTTTGGGGGGAAACCACCTAACTGACTCACTAAATGAAGGTAAAGGGACGTGGGTAGTGGGGGGAGCCAGGAGGCAACTTGAAAATTAAAGTGACCCCTCCTAAAACCCAAGTAGAAGAGTCTATGCACATGAAAGAAACCAACACACAAAGAAAACTAAAGCGCTGATCAAAGAACAATAGGGCCCCCGCCAGGGCGGAGGTTCCCTAGGCAACAAGGGAGAGAGGGAGGGACCTCCAGAAGGGAGAGAGAGAAACCCGTTGCCCAGGCTCAGTGAAGTAAGCAAGACCTCCCTCCATGTCACCTAGACTTTCAAGAACAGTGGCCGCTAGATGATGCCCGAAGACAACCGATGCCTGCAAGTGTCAGTCAGCATGGAAAAGAATGTATTTATTTATTTATTTATTTATTTATTTATTTATTTGTTTGTTTGTTTAGGGACAGAGTCCTACTCACTCTACAGCCTGGGCTGTAGTGCAGTGGCACGATCTCGGCTCACTGCAGTCTCCGCCTCCCAGGTTCAAGTGATTCTCCCACCTCAGCCTCCCGAGTAGCTGGCATTACAAGCGCATACCCCACCGTACCTGACTCAGTTTAGTATTTCTTGTAGAGACGGGGTTTTACCGTGGTGGCAAGGCTGGTCTCGAACTCCCAACCTCGAGTGATCCCCCGCCTCGGCCTCCGGAAGTTCTGGGATGACAGACACGAGCCACTACGCCTGGCCTTAACCATGTATTTTTGAGACGAGGAGCTTATCAGGGAAATACGAGAAGTAGGGATGCCACATGTGACAGAGAGTTAAGTCTGAAAATGCCCCTTCCATCCAAGTGGGGACCCGGCCTCGACCTCCCAAAATCATACACCAAGTGGTGAAGCGTAGCAAGGCCCGTCTGTCTCGATTCCTCTCGGCCTCTCTAAGCAGGTCCTTCTCACTTTCGTGGAAGGGGCAGGGCCCTCTCCGCCATGGGAGGTCTGACATACTGACAGAGAAAGAGACAGACATAGAAAGACAGAGATGGACAGAGAGAGACAGAGAGAAACAGACAGAAAGAGAGAGAGACAGAGACAGAGACAGAGAGAAACAGACAGACAGGGAGGGAGAGAGACAGAGAGAGAGACAGACAGACAGAGACAGACGGAGAGGAAACAGAGAGAGAGACAGAGAAAGACAGAAACAGACAGACACACAGAGACAGACAGAGAGAAACAGAAAGAGAGAGACAGAGAGAGAGAGAAAGGGAGGGAGAGAGAGACAGACAGACAGGTAGAGAAAGAGAGTAAGACAGAAGACAGACACAGTGAGTGAGACAGGCAGAGAGAGAGAGAAAGAGACAGAGAGAAAGAGAGAGACAGACAGAGAAAGAGACAGACAGAGAAAGACAGAGATGGACAGAGAGAAACAGAAAGAGAGAGACAGAGATAGAGAAAGAGACAGAAACAGACAGACAGGGAGGGAGAGAGACAGAGACAGAGAAAGACAGAGACAGAGAGAAACAGACAGAGAGAGACGGAGAGAGTGAGAGATATATAGAGAGAAACAGAAAGAGAGGGGGAGAGAGAGACAGGCGGGCAGAGAAAGAGAGTAAGATAGAAGAGAGACACAGTGAGAGAGACAGGCAGAGGGAGAGAGAGACAGAGACAGAGAGAAAGAAACAGAGAGACAGACAGAGAAAGAGACAGACAGAGAAGGACAGAGAGAAACAGCAAGAGAGAGAGACAGAGAGAGCGAGAGTGAGAGAGAGAGAGAGAAACAGACAGGGAGGGAGAGAGACAGATAGAGAGAGAGAGATCGACAGGCAGAGAAGAGAGTAAGACAGAAGATAGGCACACAGAGAGAGAGAGAGTGAGGAAAGAAAGAAAGAGAGAGACAGGCTGGGCGCGGTGGCTCATTCCTGTCATCCCAGCACTTTGGGAGGCTGAGGCGGGTGGATCACGAGGTCAGGAGATCGAGACCATACTGGCTAACTCGGTGAAATCCCGTCTTTACTTAAAATACAAAAAATTAGTCGGCCTTGGTGGCATGCACCTATAGTCCCAGTTACATGGGAAGCTGAGGCAGTAGAATGGCGTGAACCTGGGTGGTGGAGTTTGCAGTGAGCCGAGATGGTGCCACTGCACTCTAGCCTTGGCGACACAGTGAGACTCCATGTGAAAAAAAAAAAAGAGAGAGAGAGACAGACAGACAGAGAAAGAGACAGACAGAGACAGACAGAGAGAGACAGAAAGAGACAGAGCGAGAGAGAACAGAAAGGCAGGAAGAGAGAGAGACAGACAGGCAGAGAAAGAGAGCAAGACAGAAGACAGACACAGTGAGAGAGACAGGCGGAGAGAGACAGACAGAAAGAGAGACTGACAGAGATGAGACAGAGAAACAGAAACAGACAGAAAGAGAGACAGACAGACAGAAAGTGAGGGAGAGAGGGAGAGAGACAGAAAGGGAGGAAGAGGGACAGACAGAGAGAGAGACAGACGGGTAGAGAAAGACAGTAAGACAAGATAGGCACAGAGAGAGTGAGAGAGACAGACAGAGAGACTCAGAAAAAGAAAGAAAGAGACAGACAGAGAAAAACAGAGACAGACAGAGAGAGACAGAGAGAAACAGAGACAGACACAGAGAGAGAGAAACAGACAGAAAGAGAGAGACAGAGAGAGAGAGAAACAGACAGGGAGGGAGACAGAGAGAGATAGACAGGCAGAGAAAGAGAGTTAAACAGAAGACAGACACAGTGAGACAGGCAGAGAGAGAGAGACAGAGATAGAGAGAAAGAAAGAGACAGACAGACAGAGAAAGAGACAGATAGAGAAAGACAAAGACAGACAGAGAGAGACAGAGAGAAATACAGAGAGAAGGTCCTAGACGAGTAGCAATATAGTGCCTGTTCTTTCATTTTCTCTTTCTTTTCTGGTTTTCTTTTCTTTTCTTTTTTCTTTTCTTCTCTTTTCTTTTCTTTTCTTTTCTTTCTTTCTTTCTATTTATTTATTTAGAGACCGAATCTCACTCTGTCGTCCAGGCTGTAGTGCAGTGGCGCCATCCCGGGTCACTGCAACCTCCGCCTGCCAGGTTCAAGTGATTATCCTGCCTCAACCTCCAGAGTAGCTGGGATTACAGGTGCCTGCTCCGCCGTGCCCGACTCAGTTTCGTATTTTCAGTAGAGACGGTGTTTCACCATGTTGGCTAGGCTGGTCTTGAACTCTTGAATTCGTGACCCACCCAACTCGTCCTCCCAAAGTGCTCAGATGACAGACGTGAGCCACTGCTTTCAGTGTACAGTGCCATTTATTAGAAATCACTCATGGGAACACGCACTTATAGGTCACGTGTAGATATTTTATTTATTTACTTATTTATTTATTTATTTTTTGCACTGGAAGGTGGGGGGATGGAGTTTCGCTCTTGCTGCCCAGGCTAGAGTGCAATGGCATAGGGGACTCAAAGAGTCAACCTATGGCAGAGAAGACACGTCATTCTGAGTGTAAGGGCCGCAGTGAAAGGTGGCAGGGCCGGCACTTTTAAAGGCTGAAATCCCTGCGGCTCAGGCCTGTCGTCCCAGCACATTGGGAGGCCCAGGAGGGCAAATCACTTCAGGTCAGGAGTTCAATACCAACGCAGCCAACATGGAGAAACCCCATCTCCACTAAAAATAGAAAAATTAGCCTTCTGTCATGGTGCGCATCTGTAATCCCAGCTACCGAAGAAGAATAACTGGAACCCGGAAAGCAGAGGTTTCAGTGAGCCAAGACAGCGCCACTGCACCGCAGCCTGGGTGACAGAGCGAGAGAGACTCACTCCAAAAAAAGAAACGAAGAAAAAAAGAAAGAAGAGGCCCAAATACTACATTGTCGCTGAATGTTCCCCCAAAAGGCCGGAAACCCCCTGACTCAGGTCAAGGAGGTGGTGTTTCGTTTCACTTCTCTCTCTCTCTCTCTCTTTCCTTCTCTCCCTCTCTCTCTCTTTCTCCTCTAACTTTCATTTCTTGTTCAAGCATACATGTGCAAGATTGTTACATAGGTAAATTTCTGATGGGAGATTCAGTGTGCAAATGATTTCATCACCCAGACACTGAGCGCAGTACTCGACAGTTTTCATGCTTCGTTTTGTTTTGGTTTCTCCTGAAGCTGTCTCTCCTTCCACCCCTGCTCCCTCAAGTAGGCTCCCGCGTCTCTCGTGTCCCTCGTTCTGCCCACGCAGAACTCTCATCTATAAGTTCCCACTTATGGATGAGAACACGCGGTATTTAACTGATTGTTGCTTTCATCTTCGGTGGTGGTGGTGAAAGAGGCATGACACTAAATCGACCCTTAGGACGTTCCCCTCTGTCCCCACCCCACTCCCCCTCCCCCTACACACCCTCATTCCTGCACACACTCCTCAAACGCAGGAAAGGAAGAAAGACAGAAATTAAAGTAAGAGGTCAGCCTCCAAGGTGGTGGAGGGAGGGGATTTCAAAGGGTGAGCAAGCGATGGGGGTCAGGGGATATCTTGGCTGAGCTTGCAACAATAGGGGAAAGAGTTTCCAGCCCCACCACATCCCGTAATCCTCAGCCGTAGCCAGCCTCTGTGTGGGGTTGTGCCTGTAAAAGCTTCTGAATGGAGAGAAACCCAAGGTAATGGAAGGCATCAGCTCCAATTCCAGGAAGCGAATAGGGCTTTGTGCATTTGAATGGGGCTTTAGAAGGCAGTGCTGCGGCTTCCAAAGCATTGCACCTCGCCTTGCCTCATCTCGCCCAGAGCGAGACTCCGTCTCAAAATCAATCAATCAATCAATCACTAATAAAAAATTCATCAATGAAAGAAAGAAAGAAAGAAGAAAGAAAGAAAGAAAGAGAGAAAGAAAAAAGAAAGAAAGAATCAGTACAGTGGTCGTGGTCGTGAATCATTCCCCAGAGTCCAGGCGCAGTGGCTCACGCCTGTCACACCAGCACTTTGAGGCACCGGGTCAGGAGGGTTGCAACAAAATGATGAAACCCTATCTGTGGTAAAACATTGAAAAATGAAGGCCAGGCTCGGTGGCTCATGCCTGCCATCCTAGCACTTCGGGAGGCCAGGGAGGGCAGATCACCTGAGGTCGGGAGTTCAAGACTAGCCTGACCAACATGGAGAAGCCCCGTCTGCACTAAAAATACAAAGTCAGCCAGACGTGATGGCACATGCCTGCAGTCTCAGCTGCTGGGGAGTCTGATGCAGGGGAATCACTTGAACCAAGGAGGCAGAGGTTGTGGTGGGCCAAGATCGTGCCATTGCACTCCAGTATGGGCAACCAGAGAGAAATTCTGTCTCGGGAAAAAAAATAAATAAATAAATAAAAATTATCTGAGCACAGTGCCACGTGCCTGTGGTCCCAGGTACTCTACTCTGGAGGCTGAGGTGGAAGGATTGCTTGAGTCCAGGAGCATCCACACTGCAGTGAGTGAGTTATGATGGCACCACTGCCAGGTTGACAGAGTGAGATGCTGCCTCTAAATCGGTCAATCAATCAATCAGATCACTGGAAGGTGCTGTCTGTGTCTTATTTTCAAAGGGTGTCTCTTTAGGCCAAGCAGGCATGGTGCCTCACGCCAGTAATCCCAGCACATTGGGAGGCTGAGGCAGGAGGAAAGAAGGAAGGGAGGAAGGGAGGAAAGAAAAAAGGCAGGAAGGCAGTCAGGCAGGAAAGGAAGGAAGGAAGGAGGGCAGGAAGAAACAAAGAAACAAAGAAACAAACAAAGAAATAAGAAGGAAAGAAAGAAAGAAAGAAAGAAACAAAGAAAGAAAGAAAGAAAGAAAGAAAGAAAGAAAGGGAGGGAGGGAGAAGAAGAGAGAAGAAAAGAGAAGAAAAAGAAAAGAAAAGAAAACGGGGAGGGGCATATCTCCTTGACTGGTGACTGCCCAGGATACAGCTGACTGAAGCCTCGACCTGTGGGGCCTAAAGTGTTCTTCTCCTTATCTCAGCCTGCCGAGTAGCTGCGACTACAGGCAGGTATTACCACGCAAAACTAATCTTATAAAAATATTATAATTATTATTGAGAGAGAGTCTTGCTCTGTCTCAATAATTGCCATGGCATGATCTCAGCTCACTGCAACCTCGGCCTCCCCAGTTCAAGCAACTCGCCTGCCTCAGTCTCCTGAGTAGTTGTGATTACAAGCCTATGCCACCAGAACTGGTAATTGTTCTATTTTTCATAGAGATGGGGTTTCACTATGTTGGCCAGCCTGGTCTTGAATTCCTGGCCTCAAGTGATAAACCCACCTTGGCCTCCCAAAGTGCTGGAATGACAGGCGTGAGCCACTGTGCCCAGTCCAGATGATCTTTTTTATAAATTGTAGAGAAGGAGTTTTGTCAACCACAGGGTGGAGGGTGGGGTGGGTTTTACTCAGACTGCGTACTGTGAAAAGGGTAAATTAGTGTGGTTTGTGAACTAGATGTGGAAATTGTGTGTGTGTATGAGAGACAGAGACCAATCCCACCATGAGGACGCGGAAATGGTGTTTGATTTGGGTACCTGTCTATTCACCTGTCTGTGTGTAGATGACTGAAGATTCCACAAATGAAGGTCAGCAGTATCTATTGAGCTGTTTCTCGCTCTCATGCATCTCATGTATGTGGTGGAGAAAGGAAAGAAAAGAGGTTCTGATGGGAAGTTGTCTTCATGCCTGAGGAAGCTGAAGGCAGGCTGACGGGACGGAGGACATCCTATGTGACATTTCCATACCTGGACACCCTTTACAATGCTGGGGCTGCCAGTCCACCCTGTATGTCAACATACCCCCAAGAACAGCATGGTCCGGGGTGGCCCAGTCTCATCCCATCCGGCCCACCCGGGGTATCTGGTGGAAGTCTTCACTGGAGGATTCGACACCATGGAATACTATGCAGCCATAAAAAATGATGAGTTCATGTCCTTTGTAGGGACATGGATGAAACTGGAAACCATCATTCTCAGCAAACTATCGCAAGGACAAAAAACCAAACACTGCATGTTCTCACTCATAAGTGGGAATTGAACAATGAGAACACATGGACACAGGAAGGGGAACATCAAACACTGGGGACTGTTGTGAGGTGGGGGAAGGGGGGAAGGATAGCATTAGGAGATATACCTAATTCTAAATGACGAGTTATTGGGTGCAGCACAACAACATGGCACACGTATACATATGTAACAAACCTGTACGTTGTGCACATGTACCCTAAAACTTAAAGTATAATAATAATAAAATTTAAAAAAAAGAAAAAAGAAAGCGTCATCGCAGTTCCCTTGGGGTCACCAGGCAACGGCCAGCCGGGAGAGGGTGGTGGGACATGAAGGGGGACGGGGCATCAGCCTCAGAGCTCGCTGGAAGGTGGCAGGTAGCCAGTGGGGGACACTGAGCCAGAGACGTCTGGCAGGATACAGATCTGGAAGGTGCATCAGTCCTCTCCCATACCTCTCCCACGGAAAATCCCACAGCGGCGGTGGGAGCCTTGGCTGGGGGAGAAGCAGGGACAAGGGGGAGAGGGAAGGAGGCCCCCGGGAGGATTTAGCACAGAAAACCCACCCAGGCAAGCTCCCTCCGTCCTATCGGGTCCAAGGTACACCCTGGGAGGTGGCAAGAGAAACGTTCACCCCATACTTTTTGTCTTTCTCTTTATTTTTTTTTGTCTTTTCCATTTTACAAGAGATGCTCATTTCAACAACCAGGCGGTGGATGTGACGGGAGAAGTGTCAAGGCCAGGAGACCAACCTGATCAACTGAGCAACACAAGTAGGAGAGCCCAGCTGAAAAAAATGAAAAAAAAGGGGGAGGAGGAGGAAAGAAAAGAAAAGAAAAAAGAAAAACAATCACCAAGAAAGTTAAAATTCTCTAATGGTGTAGGCACAAAAAAGAGTGATTTCACGTCTTTTCCCACAACATGGATAGAGCTGGAAGCAAGTATGTACCCAGTGAACTGCCTTCTGCTTAAAAGTGGGAGGTAAACAGTGGGTACGCACACGGTCATCAAGATGGAAATAACAGACACTCCAAAAGGGAGGAGGAGGACAACAGGGGGACGAGGGATGAATAAATCGCCCGTCAGAGACAACGTTCGCCACGTGGGTATCGGATACACTGGAGGTCCACTTCTACATCCGGAGGTAGTAGTATGCTGATCTAACAAACAAGTAGGTACACCCCCTAAGTCTGTAAAATACCAAAACAACGACGACAGCACCAGCAGCAGCAGCAGCAACAACAACAGCAACAGAACAGAAGCTGGAACACAAAACCACCACCACCACCACCACAATCACCAGTTGGGGGTTGGGGGAGGGTGGCCGCGCTCCAGGCCTTCAGGCTCAGTCCCCTCGGGTTTAAAACACAAAACAGCAGACTCATTCCTGCCTGTAGGCAGGAAAAACCCAATCAAAGTTCTTCATTGCTAGAAAGGGAAGTAGAATACGGAGAAGGGCTTATTGATCTTGTGATCGATCGCGGCCATACATGTAGGAAAAAATTAAATACAGACAGCAACACTTTCTACACTGTTCAAAAGCATCGTAGATCAGACGCACCACACTCCATGGGGCTTGTGCCACTAGAAAGAAAAGACAGGCTGGGCGCGATGGCTCATTCCTGTCATCCCAGCACTTTGGGAGACTGAGGCGGGTGGATCACGAGGTCGGGAGATCGAGACCGTCCTGGCTAACACGGTGAAACCCTATCTCTACTAAAAATGCAGAAAATTAGCTGGGCCTGGTGTGGGCGCCTGTATTCCCAGCTACTCGGGAGGCTGAGGCAGGAGGATGGTATGAACCCGGGAAGCGCAGCTTGCAGTGAGCCAAGATAGAGCCACTACACTCTGGCCTGGGCTAAAGAGCGAGACTCCTTCTCAAAAAAAAAAAAAAAAAAAAAAAATCCAAGCATATTGCTGCATGCCTGTAGTCCCAGCTACTCAGGAGGCTGTGGTAGAACAATCACTTCACCCAGCAGTTTGAGGCTGCAGTGAGCTATGATCATGCCACTGCACTCTGGCCTGGGTGACAGAGAGAAACCCCTTCTCAAAACAAAGAACAACCAAAAACTTTCAAGAATACTCAGAGATAGTGTAGGTTTGGTTCCAGACAACCACAATAAGGCAAATGTTACAATCAAATTAGTCACATAAACATTTTGTTTCCCAGTATTTATAAAAGTTGTGCTTAAACTGTGTTGTAGTCTAATGAGTATTTAATAATTATTAATTAATTAATTAGTAATCACATTATGTCTAAAAATCCATGTACATACCTTAACTTAAAATATCTCATTGCTGAAAAATACTAATGAATATCTGAACCTTACCAAGTCATAATCTTTTTGCTGGTGAGTGAAGGGGCGGCCTGCTCCTCCACTTGTGGGTATTTCTAGTCAAGTGGGAAGAGAAACTGAGAAAATAATTAAGACACAGAGACAAAGTATAGAAAAGCACTAGCAGGCCCAGGGGACCAGCACTCAGCATACCAAGGACCTGCACAGGCACCGGCCTCTGAGTTCCCTCAGTTTTTATTGCTTATTATTTTCATTATTTGAGCAAAAAGGAATGTAGTAGGAGAGCAGGGTGATAATAAGGAGAAGTTTTTATTGCTTATTATTTTCATTATTTCAGCAAAAAGGAATGTAGTAGGAGAGCAGGGTGATAATAAGGAGAAGGTCAGCAAAAAACATGTGAGCAAAATAATCTATGTCAATTAAGTTCAAGGGAAGGTACTATGACTGGACGTGCACGTAAGCCAGATTTATGTTTCTCTCCACCCAAACATCTCAGTGGAGTAAATAATAACAAAGCAGCATTACTGCAAACATGTCTGCCCTCCCATCATAGGGCGGATTTTCTCCTATCTCAGAATTGAACAAATGTACAATCGGGTTTTATACTGAGACATTCAGTTCCCAGGGGCAACCGGGAGACAGTGGCCTTCCTCTATCTCAACTGCAAGAGGCTTTCCTCTTTTACTAATCCACCTCAGCACAGACCCTTAACGGGTGTCAGGCTGGGGGACAGTCACGTCTTTCTCATCCCATGAGGCCATATTTCAGACTTTCACATGGGGAGAAACCTTGGACAATATCCCGCTTTCAAGGGCAGAGTTCCCTGCGACTTTCTGCAGTGCATTTTGCCCCTCGTTTATTAAGATTAGAGAATGGCGATGACTTTTACCAAGTATACTGCTTGTAAACATTTTGTTAACAAGGCACGTCCTGCACAGCCCTAGATCCCTTAAACCTTGATTTCATACAACGCATGTTTTTGTGAGCTCCAGGTTGGGTCTGAGTGGCTGGGGCAAAGTGGCTGAGGCAAAGCGGCTGGGGCAAAGCTACAAATTAACAACATTTCACCAAAGCAATTGTTTAAAGTACAAGTCTTTTTCAAAATGGAGTCTCTTATGTCTTTTCTTTCTATATAGACACAGTAACAGTCTGATCTCTCTTTCTTTTCTCTACAGTGAGGGTCTTGCCTCTATGTTGATGGCTGCTGACTGATCAGTATGGGGGCTGCTGAAGTTTGGGTACCTGTGTCAATTTCTTAAAACAATGAAGTTTGTTCCTTTCACAAAAGATTTCCCTATAGCATGTGATGCTGTTTGATAACATTTTATCCACAGCAGAACTTCCTACAAAATTGGAGTAAACCCTCTCAAACCCTGCTGCTGCTTTATCCACTAGGTTTATGGAATATTCTAAATCCTTTTTTGTTATTTCAACAATGTTCATAGCATCTCCACCTGGAGTAGATTCCATCTCAAGAAAATATTTTCTTTGCTCATCCATAAGAAGCAACTCGCCACTTGTTCAAGTTTCATCATGAGTTTACAGCAATTTAATCTTATCTTAAGGCCCTAATTCTAATTCTGATTGTCATGCAATTTCTACCACATCTGTAGGGACTTCTTCCACTGACATCCTGAGCCCTCAAAGTCATCCATGAGGGCTGGAATCAACTTCTTCCAAACTCCTTTTAATGTTGATATTTCAACCTCCTCCCATCAAACACAAATGTCCTTAATGGCATTTGCTATTAAGGACATTTGTGATTCACAGGAGGAGTTTGAAATATCATGAAGGGATTAATGGTGAAACCTTTCCAAAAGGTTTTCAATTCAGTTTATCCAGACTCATCAAAGAAATTACTATCTATGACAGCTATACCTTTACAAAATGCATTTATTATTTAATAAAAACACTTGAAAGTCAAAACCACTCTTTGATCCACAGGCTGAAGGATAGATATTGTCTTAGCAGCCAGGAACATAACATTAATTTCCAAGTACATCTCCATCTAAGCTTCTGGGTAGATAGGAGAATTATTAATAAGCAGCAATCTTTTTTCCTTTTTTCTTTTCTTTCCTTTTTTTTCTCCTTTATATAGTTTCCCTCTTGTTGCCCAGGATGGAGGGCAGTGGCGTGGTCTTGGCTCACTGCAACTTCCGCCTCCAGGGTCCAAGCCATTCTTCTGTGTCAGCCTCCCAAATAGCTGAAATTACAAGTACCACCACCATGCCCGGCTAATTTTTTTGTATTTTTATTAGACATGGGGTTTCATAATTTTCGCCAGGCTGGTCTCCAACTTCTGATCTCAGGCGATCCAACCACCTCGGCCTCCCAAAGTGCAGGGATTATAGGTGTTAGCCACTGCACCAGGCCAAGCAGCAATCCCTTTAAAGGACTCGTTTTTTTTTTTTTTTTCTGAGCAGTAGGTCTCAATAGTGGGATTAAAATATTCAGTAAACCATACTGTTAACAGTTGTGTTGTCACTCAGACTGTGATGTTCCATTTCTAGAGCACAGAAAGGATAGATTTTGAATAATTCTTAAGAGCCCTGAGATTTTCAGAGTGGTCAATGAGCATTGGCTGTAACTTAAAGCCACCAACTGCAGTGGTCCTCAAAGACAGTCAGCCAATCCTTTGAAGTTTTGAAGCCAAGTGTTGACGTCTCTCTAGCGATGAAAATTTTACATCTTCAGTAAGCTTAATCATTTCTAGCTCTTTACTTAAAGTGAGAGACGTGCAATTCTTCCTTCCATTTGAGCTCTTTGAGGCCACTGTGGTTACTAATTAACAACCCCAGTGGGTGTCATCCTCCTCCCTCCTCAATAGAGTTCACCCACAGCTCTGCGTGGGGAACGGGGCTTTCTGCACCACACACGCCCTGCATGCCTGGGGCTCTCCCACAGTGGGCTTTCATGAGCCAGGGAGCAAGGGCCGTCCCCCCGCTCCAGCCCAGCCAGGCTGTGCAGGCAGAAGAAATCTCTCAACCTGCCATTGCACGTGGGAATTTTTGTGTTCACTGCCCTGGCTCCTCTGGAAGTAGGACTGTCTCACCCTCAGACACCTCGGTCGCCTCCACACCCCAACAAATGCCAGGAGGACAAGGATCCACAGCACGGCAGCCTGCTGGGCGCGTGTTCAGTGGGACAGCTTGGGCCCCCTCAAGCTGAGTCACAAGGGCAAGGTGTGTTTGCACCACCCACGTCCCACCGGAGTCCGCGGTGGGTCTGGAGCCCCAGGTCGCCAGGGCGGGATGGGAAACCAAAGACGGGGCACCTCCACCTCCGAAGCTAGCGACCCCGGACGCCTCCGCATCAAGCACAGATGCAAGCCATCCAGGCACCTCTCAACCGCTCCGGGAGCCGGGGCGCTCCTCTAAACTCACCTCCAGCCTGTTAGATGAGCTCCTGTCAACCCCAGAGTTTCAGCAAAAGGCACAACCTTTCCTAGGTCCGGCGCCACTGGGGAAGCTGAAGGAAGTGGAAGAGCCCGTTCCGCTGGAACCACTCCTCAGCCAGGAAGAAGACCGGGCTCTGCTGGAGAAGCTTTAGGACGCGGGGTGGGGGCGGGGTGGGGGCAGGGCGGCCGCCTCTCTTTCGCGGTGAACCTCTGACTCGGTATGGAGAGGCGTGTCTTCCCTTCCAGCTGACCTGCCTAGGATCTCTGAGTTCCAGGTCCCATGAGAGACTCCACTCAGAGGAGGGCTGTCATTCTTTCCTGAGCATCCCGGGGATTCCAGGGCCCGTCCAGGTACTGGGAGGTGGAGTGTCTACTGCTCATGCGCGGGTGAGCAGGCAGCAGCCTACGTTTTCTAACCAGCTCAGGCGGAGCTCTCATCCCTTCCCTCTTGCGCCCCCGCCGCATTCTTCACTGGGGCGGGCGGAGACCTCCATCCCGGGAAACACTGGCCTGGGCAGGTGCCAAGCCTACTCTTCTTTCCGCGTCTCGCCACCTCTGTCTCCCCGCCCCACCGTCACTCGACTACCCTTGCCCAGCCAGCTTCCTCGGCATCACCGTGGAGTGCCTGATGGCTAAATGCAGACCCGAGACCCCGCGCAAACCGGGTTGCTGCCCTTTATACGCGGGAGGGAACTCAGGCAGAGATGGGGAGAGGAATGGAGACAGAGAGGGAGGGAGCGATGGAGGGAGAAAAGAACGGATGGACCCAGGGACCTTGGAAGGTTTGGAAGGATAGGAGGGAGAGAGGGAAGGAGGGAGGGAGGGAGGAAGGGAGGAACTGAGGGAGGGACGGAGGGAAAGAGGGAGGGAGGGTGGGAGCAAGAAACAAAGAGGGGAAGGCAGAGAGAAAAGCGGTCTTCTTCCTCCAGGACCAGCAGGATCTTGCACTCCGGGAAAATGTTGGGTGCCCAGGGCAGGCTAAGTGCTCGGCCCACAGCCGCGTCAGCCTGTGGGGCTCTCACCGGCCCTCTGGATCGCCAGCCTGGGTTACTTCATCTGGTAGCGATTCAGACGAATTTCGTCTCCAAAGGAATAAGCGAACTACCCAGAGAGCAATGAGCCGAGACTCGGGTGATTGTCCATTTTTCATCCACATGGTTCACAGATGAGATAGCCCCACGTTGAGCCTGCAACGGAGCGCGAGGTGGATAGTCCCGCCCACACAGGAGTCACACTCAGGCCGACTGAAGCATGGTTTCGGGTTCCACGTTCCTTTGTCTTCTGCAAGGGGGCCTGTTGCTCATGTGTCTCTAGCCCACTAAAGCGTGACCATTTTGACTGTTTGTTTCCCGAGCTCTGTGGGGACACAGAAACCTCCAGAGAATAGTGGAAAAGCAGCATCGTGTTTTTGCTATCCTTTCCAGTTTCCTCTTTGGAAACAGGTCATAGTGGAGACTCCCCATTTCTTACGAAACAGGAAACCATCGTCAGGCCGTGATGCACTGGGCGTTTCTTTTCTCTGTAGTTTCGCTCTCGTTTTCTACATGAAAACGAGCGAGATTCGTAAGGAATCAGAAAAGAATTTATGGTACACAAGTCTTGACTACTGTTGCATTCCACTTTGAAATCACTTTGAGCTAAAACAACAGTTTTCCAAGATTTAAAGAAAAATAGATTTTATAAAAGGGATTCTTTTATTCACTCAATACATAATTTAAGTTACTGAGAGTAACAAGTGATATTTTTTCCACTATAATTTGCTCTGATGAAAGAAATAATTCTTTTAACTCCTCACAAATGCTACATTTTCAGGACTAAAGGAATAATCAGTAGGCATTCTTTCTTCTTGATCTAAGTTATTTGTCTCTAGAATATGTCAAGTAAGCTTTTAAAGATTCAGGGAGGGGCAGTTTCATGATTTTTTTCACTCAGAAAATTTTGAGGTGGCTCCTCTGGCTTCATCGCTTCACTGTGATCTTTTTCTTCCTCTTCTTTGCTATCTTCTTCCATTTTTTCATCCTCCTCACTGTCTAGAGGCTGAAGAATAAGCTGATTACCCACAAATATATAAGTGGTAATTCTCTGTTTAACTATTTCTTTTCCTTTTGGGTGGAGCCCTTTGAGGAATCCCTTTGGCCTGCATCTCATCATTTATGAAATTTCTAAGTGTGGGTCGAATGTAAATACAAGCCGAGTCCTATAGATTCCTGACAGTGATTCCTTACAGATTTATAGTGGTGAGGGTTAGATTTAATTTTATATAAGGGTTAAATAATAGTTAAGCTTATGTAACCTGATCTGAATTTGCATTTCCTCTATGAAAACTTCATTTATCTAATAAGGAAATCAAATGATTGTAGACCTATTTACCTTACTTTTGTTGCAATAACTGTGGCTGTGTTGCTGTATATATATTCTGGGCAATAAATGAGTGTAATAACAATACAAAATATTGAATAATTTAGATTTTAAAAGTCCCAAAAACTTTATGAAATTTTACAGCACTGCTACTTTTGCTTTTGAATCTCTTTCCAAAAGACTTGAGTAAAATATCGACTTCTCTCATACAGATTTTAAGAGCAAAGCAAGTGAATTATTAAAATAGGAAGTATGTACTTAATGCAGCTTTTTATATGGACCCTTTACAATTTCAGTATTTTTAAAAATGAGGTTACCTTAACTCTCTAGAATTTTTTTTTATTATTATACTCTAAGTTTTAGGGTACATGTGCACAATGTGCAGGTTAGTTACATATGTATACATTTGTAATGCTGGTGTGCTGTACTCATTAACTTGTCATTTACAAGTAGGTAAATCTTCTAAAGTTATCCCTCCACCCTCCGCCCACCGTACGACAGTCCCCAGAGTGTGATGTTCACCTTCCTGTGTCCGTGTGTTCTCATTGTTCAGTTCCCACTTATGAGTGAGAACAAGTGGTGTTTGGATTTTTGTCCTTGCAATAGCTTACTGAGAATGATGATTTCCAATTTCATCCATGTCCCTACAAAGGACATGAACTCACCATTTTTTATGACTGCATTGTATTCCATGGTGTATATGTGCCACATTTTCTTAATCCAGTATATGATTGTTGGAAATTTGGGTTGGTTCCAAGTCTTTGCTATTGTGAATAGTGCCACAATAAACATACGTGTGCATGTGTCTTTATAGCAGCATGATTTATAGTCCTTTGGGTATATACCCAGTAATGGGATGGCTGGGTCAAACGGTATTTCTAGTTCTAGATCCCTGAGGAATCGCCACACTGACTTCCACAATGGTTGAAATAGTTTACAGTCCCACCAACAGTGTGAAAGTGTTCCTATTTCTCCACATCCTCTCCAGCACCTGTTGTTTCCTGACTTTTTAATGATCGCCATTCTAACTGGTGTGAGATGGTATCTTATTGTGGTTTTGATTTGCATTTCTCTGATGGCCAGTGATGGTGAGCATTTTTTCATGTGTTTTTTGGCTGCATAAATGTCTTCTTTTGAGAAGTATCTGTTCATGTCTTTCACCCACTTTTTGATGGGATTGTTTGTTTTTTTCTTGTAAATTTGTTTGAGTTCATTGTAGATTCTGGATATTAGCCCTTTGTCACATGAGTAGGTTGCGAAAATTTTCTCCCATTTTGTAGGTTGCTTGCTCACTCTGATGGTAGTTTCTTTTTCTGTGAAGAAGCTCTTTAGTTTAATTAGATCCCATTTGTCAATTTTGGCTTTTGTTGCCATTGCTTTTGGTGTTTTAGACATGAAGTCCTTGCTCATGCCTGTGTCCTGAATGGTAATGCCTAGGTTTTCTTCTAGGGTTTTTATGGTTTTAGGTCTAAAGTTTAAGTCTTTAATCCATCTTGAATTATTTTTTGTATAAGGTGTAATGAAGGGATCCAGATTCAGCTTTCTACATATGGTTAGCCAGTTTTCTCAGAACCATTTATTAAATAGGGAATCCTTTCCCCATTTCTTGTTTTTCTAAGGTTCGTCAAAGATCAGATAGTTGCAGATATGTGGTGTTATTTCTGAGGTCTCTGTCCTGTTCCATTGATCTGCATCTCTGTTTTGGTACCAGTACCATGCTGTTTTGGTTACTATAGCCCTGTAGTATAGTTTGAAGTCAGGTAGCGTGATGCCTCCAGCTTTGCTCTTTTGGCTTAGGATTGACTTGTTGATGTGAGCTCTTTTTTGGTTCCATATGAACTGTAAACTAGATTTTCCAATTCCGTGAAGAAAGTCATTGTTAGCTTGATGGGGATGGCATTGAATCTATAAATTACCTTGGGCAGTATGGCAATTTTCACGACATTTATTCTTCCTAACCATGAGCTTGGAATGTTCTTCCATTTGTTTGTGTCCTCTTTTATTTCATTGAGCTGTGGTTTATAGTTCTCCTTGAAGAGGTCCTTCACATCCCTTGTAAGTTGGATTCCTAGGTATTTTATTCTCTTTGAAGCAATTGTGAATGGGAGTTCACTCATGATTTGGCTCTCTGTTTGTCTTTTATTGGTGTATAAGAATGCTTGTGATTTTTGTACATTGATTTTGTATCCTGAGACTTTGCTGAAGTTGCTTATCAGCTTAAGGAGATTTTGGACTGAGAAAGTGGGGTTTTCTAGATATACAATCGTATCATCTGCAAACAGGGACAGTTTGACTTCCTCTTTTCCTAATTGAATACCCTTTATTTCCTTCTCCTGCCTAATTGCCCTGGCCAGAACTTCCAACACTATGTTGAATAGGAGTGGTGACAGAGGGTATCCCTGTCTTCTGTTAGTTTTCAAAGAGAATGCTTCCAGTTTTTGCCCATTCAGTATGATATTGGTTGTGGGTTTGTCATTGATAGCTCTTATTATTTTGAGATACGCCCCATCAATACCTAATTTATTGAGAGTTTTTATCATGGAGGGTTGTTGAATTTTGTCAAAGGCCTTTTCTGCATCTATTGAGATAATCATGTGGTTTTTGTCTTTCGTTGTGTTTATAGGCTGGATTACATTTATTCATTTGTGTATATTGAACCAGGCTTGCATCCCAGGGATGAAGCCCACTTGATCATGGTGGATAAGCTTTTTGATGTGCTGCTATATTTTGTTTGCCAGTATTATATTGAGGACTTTTGCATCAATGTTCATCAAGGATATTGGTCTAAAATTCTCTTTTTTGGTTGTGTCTCTGCCCAGCTTTGGTATCATGATGATGCAGGCCTCATAAAATGAGTTTGGTAGGATTCCCTCTTTTTCTATTGATTGGAATAGTTTCAGAAGGAATGGTACCAGTTCCTCCTTGTACCTCTGGTAGAATTCGGCTGTGAATCCATCTGGTCCTGGACTCTTTTTGGTTGGTAAGCTATTGATTTTTCCTCAATTTCAGAGCCTGTTATTGGTCTATTCAGAGATTCAACTTCTTCCTGGTTTAGTCTTGGGAGGGTGTATGTGTCGAGGAATTTATCCATTTCTTCTAGATTTTCTAGTTTATTTGTATAGAGGTGTTTGTAGTATTCTCTGATGGTACTTTGTATTTCTGTGGGATCGGGGATGATAACCCCTTTATCATTTTTTATTGCGACTTTTTGATTCTTCTCTATTTTCTTCTTTATTTGTCTTGCTAGTGGTCTATCAATTTTATTGATGTTTTCAAAAAACCAGCTCCTGGATTCATTGATTTTTTGAAGGATTTTTGTTTCTCTATTTCCTTCAGTTCTGCTCTGATTTTACTTATTTCTTGCCTTCCGCTAGCTTTTGAATGTGTTTGCTCTTGCTTTTCTAGTTCTTTTAATCGTGATGTTAGGGTGTCAATTTTGGATCTTTTCTGCTTTCTCCTGTGGGCATTTAGTGCTATAAATTTCCCTATACACTGCTTTGAATGTGTCCCAGAGATTCTGGTATGTTGTGTCTTTGTTGTCATTGGTTTCAAAGAACATCTTAATTTCTGCCTTCATTTCGTTATGTACCCAGTAGTCATTCAGGAGCAGGTTGTTCAGTTTCCATGTAGTTGAGGGGTTATGAGTGAGTTTCTTAATCCTGAGTTCTAGTTTAATTGCACTGTGGTCTGAGAGACAGTTTGTTATGATTTCTCTTTTTTACATTTGCTGAGGAGAGCTTTACTTCCAACTATGTGGTCAATTTTAGAATATGTGTGGTGTGGTGTTGAAAATAATGTATATTCTGTTGATTTGTGGTGGAGAGTTCTGTAGATGTCTATTAGGTCCGCTTGGTGCAGAGCTGAGTTCAATTCCTAGGTACCCTTGTTAACTTTCTGTCTCGTTGATCTGTCTAATGTTGACAGTGGAGTGTTAAAGTCTCCCATTATTTTTGTGTGGGAGTCTAAGTCTCTTTGTAAGTAAATCAGGACTTGCTTTATGAATCTGAGTGCTCCTGTATTGGGTGCATATATATTTAGGATAGTTAGCTCTTCTTTTTGAATTGATCCCTTTACCATTATGTAATGACCTTCTTTGTCTCTTTTGATCTTTGTTGTTTTAAAGTCAGTTTTATCAGAGAGTAGGATTGCAACCCCTGCCTTTTCTTGTTTTCCATTTGCTTGGTAGATCTTCCTCCATCCTTTTATTTTGAACTTATGTGTGTCTCTGCACGTGACATGGGTTTCCTGAATACAACACCCTGATGGGTCATCACTCTTTATCCAATTTGCCAGTCTCTGTCTTTTAATTGGAGCATTTAGTCCATTTACATTGAAAGTTATATTGTTATGTGTGCATTTGTTCCTGTCATTATGATGTTAGCTGGTTATTTTGCTCGTTAGTTGATGCAGTTTCTTCCTAGCCTCGATGGTCTTTACAATTTGGCATGATTTTGCAGTTGCTGGTACTGGTTGTTCCTTTCCATGTTTAGTGCTTCGTTCAGGAGCTCTTTTAGGGCAGGTCTGGTGGTGACAAAAATCCCTCAGCATTTATTGTCTGTAAAGTATTTTATTTCTCCTTCACTTACGAAGCTTAGTTTGGCTGGATATGACATTCTGGGTTGAAAATTCTTTTCTTTAAGAATGAGGAATATTGGCCCCCACTCTCTTCTGGCTTGTGGAGTTTATGCTGACAGATCTGCTGTTAGTCTGATGGACTTCCCTTTGTGCGTATCCCGACCTTTCTCTCTGGCTGCCCTTACCATTTTTTCCTTCATTTCAACTTTGGTGAATCTGAAAATTATGTGTCTTGGAGTTGCTCTTCTCGAGGAGTATCTTTGCAGCGTTATCTGTATTTCCTGAATCTGAATGTTGGCCTACCTTGATAGATTGGGGAAGTTCTCTTGGATAATGTCCTGCAGAGTGTTTTCCAACTTGGTTCCATTCTCCCCGTCACTTTCAGGTACACCAATCAGATGTAGATTTGGTCTTTCCACATAGTCCCATATTTCTTGGAGGGTTTGTTTGTTTCTTTTTATTATTTTTTCTCTAAACTTCCCTTCTCGCTTCATTTCATTCATTTCATCTTCCATCACTGATACCCTTTCTTGCAGTTGATTGCATTGGCTCCTGGGACTTCTGCATTCTTCACCTAGTTCTCGAGCCTTGGATTTCAGCTCCATCAGCTCCTTTAAGCACTTCTCTGTATTGTTTATTCTAGTTATACATTCGTCTAAATTTTTTTTCAAAGTTTTTTAACTTATTTGCCTTTGGTTTGAATTTCGTCCTGTAGCTCAGAGTAGTTTGATCATATGAAGACTTCTTCTCTCAACTCATCAAAATCATTCTCCGTCCAGCTTTTTTCCATTGCTGGTGAGGAACTGTGTTCCTCTGGAGGAGGAGAGGCACTCTGCTTTTTAGAATTTTCAGTTTTTCTGCTCTGTTTTTTCCCCATCTTTTTGGTTTTATCTATTTTTGGTCTTTGATGATGGTGATGTACAGATGGATTTTTGGTGTGGATGTCCTTTCTGTTTGTTAGTTTTCCTTCTATCAGACGGGACCCTCAGCTGCAGGTCTGTTGGAGTTTGCTAGAGGTCCACTCCAGACCCTGTTTGCCTTTATAGCAGCAACAGTGGCTGCAGAACAGCGGATTTTCGTGAACCGCGAATGCTGCTGTCTGATCGTTCCTCTGGAAGTTTTGTCTCAGAGGAGTACCCGGCCGTGTGAGGTGTCAGTCTGCCCCTACTGCAGGGTGCCTCCCACTTAGGCTGCTTGGAGGTCAGGGATCAGAGACCCACTTAAGGAGGCAGTGTGCCCGTTCTCAGATCTCCATCTGCATGCTGGGAGAACCAATGCTCTCTTCAAAGCTGTCAGACAGGGATATTTAAGTCTGCAGAGGTTATTGCTGTATTTTTGTTTGTCTGTGCCCTGCCCCCAGAGGTGGAGCCTACAGAGGCAGGCAGACCTCCTTGAGCTGTGGTTGTCTCAACCCAGTCCGACTTCCCCGGCTGCTTTGTTTATCTAAGCGAGCCTGGGCAATGGCGGCACCCCTCCTCCAGCCTCGCTGCTGCCTTGCAGTTTGATCTCAGACTGCTGTGCTAGAAATCAGCGAGACTCCATGGGTGTAGGACCCTCTGAGCCAGGTGCAGGATATAATCTCCTGGTGTGCCGTTTTTTAAGCCTGTCAGAAAAGTGCAGTATTAGGGTGGGAGTGACCCGATTTTCCAGGTGCTGTCTGTCACTCCTTTCTTTGACTAGGAAAGGGAACTCCCTGACCCCTTGCACTTCCCATATGAGGCAATGCCTAGCCCTGCTTTGGCTCACACACGGTGCACTGTACCCACTGTCCTGTGCCCACTGTCTGGCAGTCCCTAGTGAGATGAAACCGGTACATCAGATGGAAATTCAGAAATCACCCATCTTCTGTGTCACTCACCCTGGGAGCTGTAGACCTCAGCTGTTCCTATTTGGCCATGTTGGCTGCCCCCACTCTCTAGAATTTTAAAATTATATTTAGAAATGTTTTTTCTATAGTTCACTGTATAAAGTATTTGGTTTTTTTAGAAAAGCAAAATCATCATTATGTGTGACTCTTGATAGGCCACAGAACGAGTGAATGAGCATGAGTGAGGCCACTTTCTTAGATGTCTGTAAGTAGAAGGGCCATGGTAGACCTGGTCAGCAGATGCACTTTAGCAGACGGAACTTCTAGTTTCCCTGAATGTTCATCCTTGACAAGGTAGGGCTGAGCCTACATTTGCTTTGGATCTTTCTAGTACAAGAAATATTCACAGAAATTGTATGTAGATAGATTTTTTTTTTTTTTTGGAAAATCCTGTTCAGAATCATAATGTAATCTTTGGGACTCATGCCATGCTCATTTGACTTCTTCCCATATTTTTTATGTTTCTTTTGGTAAAACTATAATGGTTTTCATTTTTTACTTAATATCACACAATTAAACTGTCCATATTTGAGGTTTATTGTAGCTTATCAGTGATAAAAAACAGGTAGTAACTGCCATTGTTTGTTTGCTTGTTTTCCTAATAAGGCCTGAAAACAGCCATTCCTTATTAAGAAAGTGTGCAATGTAATATATTTACTAGAGTTACATGGATTATATATTTCTTAAAGGGAAAAATTTGAGAGTATCATGGATTGCCACCAGGATTATTATTACAGTAGTTGCTCAGATCAGGTTAAGGAAGCCCAATCAATGTATAGTGAAAGGATTATTATCTCTCTGCTAAGATTCAGATACAGTTTCAAAAATCTCAGCCCCAGTAATTCCACAACATCTGAAAACAAGTGTTTGTGATCATGTGTAAGCATGAAATTGTTCCAAGTAATTGAGGATATTTTAGTTATGTGAAAGACAGTATCAATGGAAGGTTATTTGTTTTATACCAGTGGCTAGGATGGTGGAATTGGGGTTATTTCTACAGTTATTCTTAGATGATTAGTAAACTGTTAAGAAATGTCCCATATCATTTGTATCTAGGAAAGAAAAAAATCAGTATCATACTGTTGTCATCTGTCAGAAATGTTCACTTTATTCTGAATTAAATGTGGCTTTTGAAGTTACCTTGAATTCCTGGTGACCACACGTTTTTATCTGGAAAACCTGGGGAAAGTTGTCTGTCCCATCTACCCTGCTTTTTTTTTTTTTTTTTTTTTTCTCGGTTGGAACTGCTGTTTAGATGATGCTTTTACTATTTAGGACAGAGTTTTTGTTAAGAATATATTTGAAGTTAGGCTTTTCCGTATTGTCTTTCATTCTTTGACTTTGGCAAAGTGTACAGTAGATTTTCATGATCATTGCATACTTCTTGTAACTGAAATGTATTTTTATATTTTTAAATGCATTCATTTTGCACTTGTGACTTTATTATTGACTTTAAGAGGTAGAAATAAAAAATGAAAATTTAAAAATACGAAAATGAATGAGATCCACACACCTGCCTGTGTGAGACTATCACGGCAACAGCGACACCCACAGGCATTGCTGCCTTCATGGAGTGGGCATGGAAAACTCAAGACTATCATGGAGGTTCAGTTCTACACGCCACCCTTCCAAGGTGGTTTCTCCCTGAAATCGTGTGTGAGCCCAGAGAGAAACTTCCAGTTTCTGTAGAATTCTGGAGAACTCAGAGAGCCAGCCCCGGAAGCCCCCCTTTCACGGCTGATCTGGCCCCACCTTCACCTACCACACAAGGCCCTGGTCTGTGGTTTCTGGCTTCAGAGGGCCGGTTACCCAGGGCCCTTAGGTGCTCATGCGTATTCGTGAAGGGGTGAAGCTGGTGGGTCTTTATAAGGGCCACTGGCGGTGTTGGAATCCTGACTGGCCTGTGTGCAGTACAAAGGCCAACTGAGGCACGTGGGAGCCGCCAGCCACTCTCTGCCCATGTCTGTCCATGAAATTCTGGCCAGGTGCCCTCGCGATGGCTCTCCCGACACCTTCTGACAGCCCCTTCCCTCCAGAAGCCTGAGGACGAGGACAGCAAAGGAGACTCGTTTGTAACCTGAACAAAAAAGATGACCTGCCAGCATGCTTTGAGCATAACCCTTACCCGAACTGGCCAGAGAGACCTGTCTTTTAGAGTCCAGGATTCAGATTTCGTGTCAGAATCGAAAGTTCAGGCATCCAGGCCAGGGTGGCAGGGAACCCGTGCACGCAGGCAGCCTGTGCAACATGGCCCACCAAGATGCCACCCTCCCTCCTTTGTCACCTTCACCCCCACCAGGGCGTGGGGAACAGGGGGCTTTCGTGAGCCAGACAGCAAGGCTCGCCCCTCTGCTGCAGCCCAGTGAGGCTTTGCAGGCAGAAGGAATCTCCCAACCTGCCGTGGCACATGGAGATTTTGGGTTTGCTGCCCTGCTTTCTTCAGAAGTGGCGCTGTCCCACCCTCAGACACCTGGGTGACCTCCGCACCCAAACTGATGGCAGGGGGACCAGGATCCGCACTACTGTGGCTTTCTGGGTGTGTTCTCCATGGGACAGCTTGGGCTGCTCACGTTGAGTCAAACAGATGGCAGGGGTACCAGGACCCGCAGCAAGGTGGCCTTCTGGGTGCCTGCTCAGTGGGACAACTTGAGCCACTCAGGCTGAGTCACAGGAGCAAGGTGTGCTTGTACTGCACACGTCCCAAGTGAGTCCATATTGGGGCTGGGGCCAGGGTCTCCAGGTCGCCAGGGTGCTTGGGGACACGAAGCCGAGGCACATCTACCTCCGCTGCCGATGCCCATGGAGGCCTCTGCATGTCAGAAGCAGATGTAAGCCATCCAGGCACCCTCCCAACCGCTACAGGAGCTGAAGCATTCATCTGCACTCACATCCACCCTGTTATATGAGCTCCTGTCGACCCCAGAATTTCAGCAAAAGGCACATCCTTTCCTAGCAACAGAGCCACTGGGGGAGTTGAAGGACGTGGAAGAGCCCACATTTCTGTAACCACTCGTCAGCCAGGAAGAACACTGGGCTCAGCTGGAGGAGCTTTAGGACGCGGAGATGGGACAGGATGGGGGAAGGGGGGTGGCCCTTCTTTTGCGGTGAATCTCTGGCTCGGTATGGAGACTTGTGTCTTCCCTTCCAGCTGACTTGTCTAGGATCCCTGAGTCCAGGTCCAGCGAGAGACTCCACAGAAAGGAGGGCTGTCATTCTTTCCTGAGTATCTCAGGGATTTCAAAGCCAGAACAGGTACTCAGAGATGGGCCGTCTACTGTGCATGCGTGGGCCCGCAGGCAGCCGGCTAGGGTTTGGGACTAGCCCAGGCAGGGCTCTCCTCCCTTCCCCACCCCCCCACACCGTATAACCCCCCTGCCCCGGCGTCCTTCAGTTGTGTAGGCGGAGATCTCCACCCTGGGAAACACCGGCCGGGGCAGCGGCCAGGCCTGCTCTCCTTTCCGCAGCTCAACTCCACTGCCTCCCTGCTCCACCATCACTCACCCACACATGCCCTGCCATCTTCCCCGGCATCACGTGGAGTGCCTGGCAACTAAATGTAGACCCCGAGATCTCGCACAACCTGTGGTTCTGCCCTTTCTAGGTGGGAGGGAAGCCAGACAGAGTTGGGGAAAGGAATGGAGACAAAGTGAGTGGGAGTGACAGAGGGAGGAAAGGGCGGATGAACAGAGGGACCTTGGAAGGGATGGAGGGAGGGAAGGAAAGTAAAAGAGAAAAAGGGAGGGAGGGAAGGAGGGAGAAAGGGAGGTATGGATGGAGGGAGAGAGGGAAGGAGAGAAGAACAGAGGGAGGGAGGGAGAGAGGGAGAGAAGGAAGAATAGAGGGAAGGATGGACAGAGGGAGAAAAGAAGCAAGAAACAGAGAAAGGAAGGCAAAGAGAAAAGCCATCTTCTGCCTCCAGGACCAGCAGGACCTCGAACTCCGGGAAAATTTTGGGTGCCCAGTGCAGGCTGAGTGCTCGGCCAAAGGCCGCGTAGGCCGACAGTGCCCTCAACGGCCCTCAGGATTACCAGCCTGGGTTACATCAACTGGGAGCGATTCAGACGAATTCCGCCTCCCAAGGAATGAGTGAATTCCTGAAAGAGCAGAGCTGAGACTCGAATGGTTGTATGTTTTTCATCCACATGGTTCACAGATGACATATCCCCACACTAAGCCAGCAACAGAGTGCGAGGCAGATACTCCCATCCACACAGGAGTCACACTCAAGCCGAGTGAACCATGATTCCGGATTCCACGTTCCTTTGCCCTCTGCAAAGTGGTCTGTTGCTCACTGGCCTCTGGCCCCCGAAAGCATGACCATGTTGACTGTTTGTTTCCCGAGCTCTGTGGGGATACAGAAACCTCCAGCGAAGCATGGAAAAGCGGCATCGTGTCTTTGTTCTCCTTTCCAGTTTCCAAACCGGCCATTTTGGAGACTCCCCATGTTGCAGGAAACAGGAATCTGTCTTCAGGCTGTGATGCCGCAGTCCCCTGCCCTGGCTCCAGGCCCACCAGGCGGCCTCCCTTTCACTGACCCTCCAGGCCTTCCACTGGCTCACGAGCTCCCAAGATTACAACACATGGGTCCGGCTCAGGAGAGGGTGTATTTGGAGGCGTTAGGGCTCAAGGCCCACAGTCCTGGGATCACCTCTGATCCTCTGCCTTACCGCGGAAAAATTGTTTAGGATCCCTCGCTCCCCCTCCTGCAAGGCCCGCTCTTGCCCCACACACCCAGAGCCGCCAGGGCTGCCCAGGGTCGAACAGCCTGCTCAGCCCTTTTTCTCACAATGCCCACACCATCATCACTTGTCCCGAAGAGGACCTGCCTGTGGCCAACGGGACTAGAAGGCCCTGCTTTGCCCCAGCTGGCACTAGAGCCCCAGCAGCCTGATCCCGGGAAAGAGGGGCTGACGGATACCCAGACACACCACACCAACAGCACGAGCAAACCCACCGCGACACACACACAGATACACACAGGTGCACGTGCACAGGCACACATGCACACACTCGGACACACACACAAGGACATACAGACAAAGACACAGACACAGCTTGAAAGAGAGCTAGGGAGACCGGGATGGAGAGATAGGAATGTGGGGAGAGAGAGAAAGGTGGAGGAGGAGAGAGACAGAAGGTGACAGAAGAGTGAGAGGTGGAGGGGGAAATAGAGAAAGGGAGATGGTGAGGGAGTTGTAGAGCAAGAGAGACAGAGCCTTGGAGAAGGAGGCTCTGCTCAGGTAGACAGGGCACCTTTGAGCAGGCCGGGGTGAGGTGGAGGGTGCTTGGGCCAGGCTAGAACAGGGGGTCAGGACTGCCCAAGCGGGAAAACCAACGGAGCCCTGAGACGTGGTTTTTTTTTTTTTTCTTGGATTGATTGGTTGCTTTGGGGGTGCATTTCGTAGGGTCCTTCTGCCTCCTTGGTGTGGTGGTCCCTGAGATTTGTAGAGTGCACCCGTCCATCTGGTGGAAGCAGTGGCACTGAGCATGTCCATGTGGTCAGGCCTGGGTCTCTCTCGTGTCCTGAGGCCTAGAGTTTACACAAAGTCGGTGGCAATGGGAAATAGGGTGCACAGGGACGGATTTCTTCGTGGCCGGTAAAGACAATGTCCTTCCCTCGGGGAAAGCAGCCCACGTGTTCTGGAGCGGAGGTCTTGGCTAGCGACTGTGGGACCTGCTGCCCCAGCTTGGATGGTTGCAGTGGCGCTTGATCAATGAATTGAATTGCCTGGGGTCCGGGGAGTGGGAGGACACCCCAGAGGGCAGTAAACCCTAGCCTGTGCCTTCAGGGTCTAGTACCTGCCACAGCGCCCCGGCTGGAGCCGGGATCCTGGTGGGGCTGTAGCCAGGCGGAAGAGGTGGGATGCTGCCCCCTGGCGGTATTGCAGCTGCGGATCCCCACGAGGAGGTTTCATCTAGACATAAATCTTTTTCTTTCTTCAGCTGATATGTATCCTTAATTTTAGATTAGTGGTAACTGCACAAATTTAGAGGCACAAAATATGATTGCTCACACCTTATAATCGCATTACCACTTCGCATTACCATCACCTTTCCCCCTCCTCACCACCCTCAACCCGTAGACTAGGTCTCGCCATGTTGCCCAGGCTGGCCTCAAACTCCTGGGCTTAAGTGATATGCCTGCGTTGGCTTCTCAAAGTGCTGGGATCAGAGGTGTGAGTCCCCATGGACAGACAACCACCAACAAGTTTTGATTCAGCAGCACTGGGTCGTGGAGCTAAGGACCCACAAATTTAGAAAAGTTTTTAAATATCATAATTTTTCTGTGAGGAAATAGTATTTGGTATTACATTTTTAGACTCTTTTATAATGTTCTGTTTTTTCCACTGAGCACAGGACTAAGTAGTAATTGGAAAATCACAGCATAAGTCATATTACTTTTTCTAATACATAGTCCTTGGCTGTTCTCTAAGCTAAACCTGATCACCTATATTGAGAAAAAGAAAAAGCCTCAGAGTGTGAGGAGACAGGAGATAGTAGCCAAACATCCAAAGAGGTGGGAGTGAATAAGGCAGATGACACGGATGAGATGTCCAAAGGTCAAGGAGAAAGCCAGATCTTAAAGTGTGGTTTGCGAAGTTTTGCTCCAATGGAAATCTTTTCTGAGAAGCCCTGATTTCTTTCTCTTGCTTTCATTAGAGACAAACATCTTCTGCCCCATGCTCTTCAATTTTCTAGGACTGGACTTCCCCTTCAATGATCATTCATCTAAGTTACAAAGAAAATCAAACTCTTTGCATGGCTTGCAAGTGACTGGAGGACCTGACTGCTTGCTCTTTTATTGCTTTTGGGGACATGGGACCATCTGTGATTTTTAAGGAACTCTATGTTAAACATTTTCTAATTTCCATTTTGAATCTTGTCTAAAATGTGTAAGAGTAGTGGAGATATTGGGATTTGGTTTAGAAATTGCAGAGACACCACATCCAGGTGTCATATGTTTTCTGCTTTATAATTTCATACCTGTGAAGGTTTCAAATGTGATTCTATGGAAATTCATACTCAATAATTTTATCAGAACACTAAGCATCTGCGCCATATAATAAAACCTAATGTTATTTTACTTCAAAATTTTAAGTTTTTGGTATGTATTGAGGCTAAAACTGTAAACACTCTGTGCCATAATTCCTAAACTGTAATATGGTTTAATGTATCTACTTTCTACATTTAAAACATGTACTTTGCCATTGAGTAACTTAGAATATTGCTGAGCATGTATTAAATACCCATTTGTTTCCTGATTTTTAAATAGTTAACATTTTATAATTTTCTCTTGTTTAGTTTGAAGCTTGCTAGGATTTTGTCATTGATATGTATGTGTGTGTATATATATATATAAACACACACAAGTATATACACAACAACTTATGTAATTGATATATATGTATATGTTTTATATATGTGTATACACACACTTATGTGAATATATGCATGTGTACATAACATTAATTTTTTGACCAATAAATATTGCATAATTATGTTTTGACTACATTATAATAATTTGATATGTATATATATTGTAAAAGGTTTAATACAATTAAGTTGATGAAAATTATGTCACCTCACATGGTTATGATTTTGCAGTGAGAGCATTTGAGGTCTCCTACTGTTGTAGCAAATTATAAGCATAAAAAACACTGTTATTAACTACATTTTAAAGCTATACATTAGACCCCCAAAACTTATTTATCTTATAACTGAAAGTTGGTACTCTTTGAACACCTTATCATTTTTTCTACCTCCAGGCCTGGTCTTTACCATTGTACTCTCAGCTTCTGTGAGTTCAGGCTTTTTAAATTCTCAATTTAAGTGAGAACATACAGTGTTTGTTTTTCTGTGCCCTACTTATTTTGTGTAGCATAATGTACTCAGGTCCATTCATGTTGTTGAAATAGCAGAATTTCATTCTTTTTTATGGGTGAATAATATGTGGTTGTCTATTTATACCACATTTTCCTTATCCATTCATCATCTACAGATAAGTCATTTTTTAAAAAAATACTACCCTTGACAGTTGTGAATAACGCTTCGTTGAATAGAGGGGTGCAGATTATTTTTGAGATGCTGATTTTATTTTGTTTATAGACAGAAGTGGAATTTCGGGATTGTATGATAGTTCAATTTTTGAAAATAACCTGCATACTAATTTTCATAATGACTCTTAAAGTTTACAACTCATTAAGACTGTACAGAAATATTTTGTCACATCCTTGTTAACACTTGTCATATTTCTTTTTTTGATATTAGCCATTCCAACTGCTGTAAAGTGATATCTTTTGATTTGCAATTTTCTCATGAATGGTAATGTTTAGCATATTTCTACACACCTTTTGGACATTTGAATATGTTTGTAAAAAATATTTAGTCTTGGTCGGTGGAGCCAAGATGGCTAAATAGGGACAGCTCCAGTCTACAGATCCCAGCTTGAGTGACGCAGAAGATGGGTGATTTCTGCATTTCCAACTAAGGTACCAGGCTCACCTCACTGGGGAGTGCTGGTCAGTGGGTACTGGACAGTGGGTACAATGCGCCACACATAAACCAAAGCAGGGCGAGGCATCGTGTCACCTGGGAACTGCAAGGGGTCAGGGAATTCCCTTTCCTAGTCAAAGAAAGGGGAGACAGATGGCACCTGGAAAATTGGGTCACTCCCACCCTAATACTGCACTTTTCCAACCGGCTTCACAAATATCACACCAGGAGACTATATCCTTCACCTGGCTCAGAGGTTCCTACATCCACAGAACCTCGCTTATTGCTAGCACAGCAGTCTGAGATCAAACTGCAAGGTGGCAGTGAGGCTGGGGGAGGTGTGCCTGCCATTGCTCAGGCTTGAGTAGGTAAACAAAGTGGCTGGGAATCTCGAACTGGGTGGAGCCCACCACAGCTCAAGGAGGTCTGCCTGCCTCTGTAGGTTCCCCCTCTGGAGGCAGGGCACAGACAAACAAAAGACAGCAAAAACCTCTGCAGATATTAATGTCCCTGTCCCACAGCTTTGAAGAGAGTAGTTGTTCTGCTAGCACGCAGCTTAAGATCTGAGAATGGGAAGATTGCCTCCTCAAGTGGGTCCGAGACCCCTGAGTAGCCTAATTGGGAGGCACCCCCCAGTAGGGTTGGACTGACACCTCACACGGCCAGGTACTCCTCTGAGACAAAACTTCCAGGGGAAAGATCAGGCAGCAGCATTTTTGGTTCAACAATATCCGTTGTTCTGCAACTACCACTGCCAATACCCAGGCAAACAGGGTCTGGAATGGACCTCCAGTAAACTCCAACAGACCTGCAACTGAGGGTCCAGACTGTTAGAAGGAAAACTAACAAACAGAAAGGACATCCACACCAAAACCCCATCTGTACATCACCATCATCAAAGACTAAATGTAGATAAAGCCACAAAGATGAGGAAAAAAAGAGCAGAAAAACTGGAAACTCAAAATCATAGTACCTCTCCTCCTTCAAAGGAATGCAGCTCTTCACCAGCAATGGAACGTAGCTGGATAGAGAATGACTTTGACGAGTTGAGAGAGGAAGACTTCAGAAGATCAAACAACACCAAGCTAAAGGAGGAAGTTCAAACCAATGGCAAAGAAGATAAAAACTTTGAAAAAAAATTAGACAAACGGATAACTAGAATAACCAACGCAGAGAAGTCCTTAAAGGACCTGATGGAGCTGAAAACCATGACACCAGAACTACGTGATGAATAAACAAGCCTCCGTAACCAACGCGATCAACTGGAAGAAATGGTATCAGCGATAGAAGACGAAATGAATGGAATGAAGCTTGAAGAGAAGTGTAGAGAAAAAAGAATAAAAAGAAAAGAACAAAGCCTCCAAGAAATATGGGACTATATGTAAAGACCAAATCTACATCTAATTGGTGGAGCTGAAGGTGACGGGGAGAATTGAAACAAGTTGCAAAACAATCAGCAGGATATTATACATGAGAAATTCCCAAATCAAGCAAGGCAGGCCAACATTCAAATTCAGGAAATACAGAGAACACCACAAAGATACTCCTCGAGAAGTGAACTTTAAGACACAACATTATCAGGTTCACCAAAGTTGAAATGAAGGAAAAAATGTTAAGGGCAGCCAGAAAAGTCGGATTACCCACAAAGGGAAGCATATCAGACTAACAGCAGATCTGTTAGCAGAAACTCTACAAGAAAGAAGAGAGTGGAGGCCAATGGTCAACATTCTTAAAGAAAATAATTTGGACCCAGAATGTCATATCCAGCCAAACTAAGCTTCAGAAGTGAAGGAGAAATAAAATCCTTTACAGACAAGCAAATGCTGAGAGATTTTGCCAGCACCAGAAATGCCATAAAAGAGCTCCTGAAGGAAGCACTTAACATGGAAAGGAACAACCGGTAACAGTCACTGCAAAAACATGCCAAATTGTAAAGACCATGCAGGCTAGGAAGAAATTGGATCAACTAACTAGCAAAATAACCAGCTAACATCATAATGATAGGATCAAGTTCACACTTAACAATACTAAACTTAAATGTAAATGGGCTAAATTCTTGAATTAAAAGGAACAGACTGGCAAATTGGAAAAGAGTGAAGACCCATCAGTGTGCTGCACTCAGGAAACCCATCTCACGTGCAGAGACACACATAGGCTCAAAATAAAAGGATGGAGGAAGATCTACCAAACAAATGGAAAACAAAAAAGGCAGGGGTTGCAATCCTAGTCTCTGATAAAACAGACTTTAAAACAACAAACATCAAAAGAGACAAAGAAGGCCATTACATAATGGTAAAGGGATCAATTCAAAAAGAAGAGCTAACTATCCTAAATATATATGCACCCAATACAGGAGCACCCAGATTCATAAAGCAAGTCCTTAGTGACCTACAAAGCGACTTACACTCCCACACAATAATAATGGGAGATTTTAACACCCCATTGTCAACATTAGACAGATCAACGAGACAGAAAGTTAACAAGGATACCTAGGAATTGAACTCAGCTCTGCACCAAGCGGACCTAATAGGCAACTACAGAACTCTCCACCCCAAATCAACAGAATATACATTATTTTCAGCACCACACCACACCTATTCCAAAATTGACCACACAGTTGGAAGTAAAGCACTCCTCAGCAAATGTAAAAGAACAGAAATCATAACAAACTGTCTCTCAGACCACAGTGCAATCAAACTAGAACTCAGGATTAAGAATCTCACTCAAAACCGCTCAACAACATGGAAACTGAATAACCTGCTCCTGAATGACTACTGGGAACTTAACGAAATGAAGGCAGAAATAAAGATGTTCTTTGAAACCAATGAGAACCAAGACACAACATACCAGAATCTCTAGGACACCTTCAAAGCAGTGTGTATAGGGAAATTTATAGCACTAAATTCCCACAAGAGAAAGCAGGAAAGATCTAAAATTGACACCCTAACATCACAATTGAAAGAACTAGAGAAGCAAGAGTAAACACATTCAAAAGCTGGTGGAGGGCAAGAAGTAACTAAAATCAGAGCAGAACTGAAGGAAATAGAGACACAACAAACCCTTCAAAAAATTAATGAATCCAGGAGCTGATTTTTTGAAAAGATCAACAAAATTGATATACCGCTAGCAAGACTAATAAAGAAGAAAAGAGAGAAGAATCAAATAGACGCAAAAAAAAAAAATGACAAAGGGGATATCACCACGGATCCCACAGAAATACAAGCTAGCATCAGAGAATACTATAAACACCTCCACATAAATAAACTAGAAAATCTAGAGGAAATGGATAAATTCCTCGACACATACACCCTCCCAAGACTAAACCAGGAAAAAGTGGAATCTCTGAATACACCAATAACAGGCTCTGAAATTGAGGCAATAATTAATAGCTTACCAACCAAAAAAAGTCCAGGACCAGATGGATTCAGAGCCGAATTCTACCAGAGGTACAAGGAGGAGCTGGTATCATTCCTTGTGAAATTATTCCAATCAATAGAAAAAGAGGGACTCCTCCCTAACTCATTTTATGAGGCCAGCATCATCCTGATACCAAAGTCGGGCAGAGACACAACCAAAAAAGAGAATTTTAGACCAATACCCTTGATGAACATTGATGCAAAACTCCTCAATAAAATACTGGCAAACCAAATCCAGCAACACGTCAAAAACCTTATCTACCATGATCAAGTTGGCTTCATCCTTGGGGATACAAGGCTGGTTCAACATACGAAAATCAATAAACGAAATCTAGCATATAAACAGAACGAAAGACAAAAACCACTTGATTATCTCAATAGATGCAGAAAAGACCTTTGAAAAAATTCAACATTTCATGCTAAAAACTCTCAATAAATTAGGTATTGATGGGACTTTTCTCAAAATAACAAGAGCTATCTATGACAAACCCACAGCCAATATCATACTGAATGGACAAAAACTGGAAGCATTCCCTTTGAAAACTGGCACAAGACAGGGATGCCCTCTCTCACCACTCCTATTCAACATAGAGTTGGAAGTTCTGGCCAGGGCAATCAGGCAGAAGAAGGGAATAAAAGGCATTCAATTAGGAAAAGAGGAAGTCACACTGTCCCTGTTTTCAGATGACATGATTGTATATCCAGAAAACCCCATCATCTCAGCCCAAAACTTCCTTAAGCTGATAAGCAACTTCAGCAAAGTCTCAGGATAAAAAATTTATGTGCAAAAATCACAAGCATTCTTATACACCAATCACAGACAAACAGAGAGCCAAATCATGAGTGAACTCCCATTCACAATTGATTCAAAGACAATAAAATACCTAGGAATCCAACTTACAAGGGATAGGAAGGACCTCTTCAAGGGGAACTACAAACCACTGCTCAATGAAATAAAATAGGATACAAAAATGGAAGAACATTCCATTCTCATGGGTAGGAAGAATAAATATTGTGAAAATTGCCATACTGCCCAAGGTAATTTATAGATTCAATGCCATCCCCATCAAGCTAATAGTGACTTTCTTCACAATATTGGAAAAAACTACTTTAAAGGCCATATGGAACCAAAAAAGAGCCCGCATCACCAAGTCAATCCTAAGCCAAAAGAACAAAGCTGGAGGCATCACACTGCCTGACTTCAAACCATACTACAAGTCTACAATCACCAAAACAGCATGGTACTGGTACCAAAACAGAGATATAGACCAATGGAACAGAATAGAGCCCTCATAATGCCGCATATCTACAACTATCTGATCTTTGACAAACCTGAGAAAAACAAGCAATGGGGAAAGGATTCCCTATTTAACAAATGGTGCTGGGAAAACTAGCTAGACATATGTAGAAAGCTGAAACTGCATCCCATCCTTACACCTTATACAAAAATTAATTCAAGATGGATTAAAGAGTTACATGTTAGACTTAAAACCATAATAACACTAGAGGAAAACCTAGGCAATACCATTCAGGACATAGGCATGGGCAAGGACCTCATGTCTAAAACACCAAAATGAATGACAACAGAGGCCAAAATTGGCAAACAGGATCTAATTAAACCAAAGAGCTTCTGTACAGCAAAAGAAACCACCATCAGAGTGAACAGGCAGCCTACAGAATGGAAGAAAATTTTTGCAATCTACTCATCTGACAAAGGGCTAATATCCAGAATCTACAAAGAACTCAAACAAATTTACAAGAAAAAAACAAACAACCCATCAAAAAGTGGGTGAAGGATATGAACAGACACTTCTCAAAAGAAGACGTGTTTGCATCCAAAAAACAGATGAAAAAATGGTCATCATCACTGGCCATCAGAGAAATGCAAATCAAAACCACAATAAGATACAATCTCATGCCAGTTAGAATGGCGATCATTAAAAATCAGGAAACAACAGGTGCTGGAGAGGATGTGGAGAAATAGGAACACTTTCACACTGCTGGTGAGACTGTAAACTAGTTCAACCATTGTGGAAGGCAGTGTGGTGTTTCCTCAGGGATCTAGAACTAGAAATACCTTTTGACTCAGCAATCCCATTACTGGGTATATACTCAAAGGATTGTAAATCATGCTGCTATAAAGACACATGCACACGTATGTTTATTGCGGCACTATTCACAATAGCAAAGACTTGGAACCAACAGAATGTCCAACAATGATAGAGTGGGTTAAGAAAATGTGGCACATATACACCATGGAGTACTATGGAGACATGAAAAAGGATGAGTTCATGTCCTTTGTAGGGACCTGGATGAATCTGGAAACCATCATTCTCAGCAAACTATCTCAAGGACAAAAAACCAAACACCGCATGTTCTCACTCATAGGTGGGAATTGAACAATGAGAACACATGGACACAGGAAGGGGAACGTCACACACCGGGGACTGTTGTGGGGTGGTGGGAGGGGGGAGGGATGGCATTAGGATATATTCCTAATGCTAAATGACGAGTTAATGGGTGCAGCACAACAACATGGCACATGTATACATATGTAACAAACTTGCAAATTGTGCACATGTACCCTAAAAGTTAAAGTATAATAATATTAAAAAATAATGTTTAGTCTTTTGCCTATTTTTTAGTTGGGTATTATAATTATTGTTGTTTAGTTTCTGATTTGTATGAGTTTCTGCTGTATTTTGAATGCTATCCTCTTATCATATATGGTTTGCAAATATTTTATCCCATCTTAAATGTTTTCTTATTTTTTGCTGTGCACAATTGTTTAATACACTACAGCTTTATGTCTGGTTTTATAGCTATACTTTTGATATCATATTTAAAAAAATTGCCAAGGACAGTATCATGGAGGCTTTTCATATGCTTTTTTAAAGATTTTCTTTTAAGAATTTATGTATTAAATTTAAGTCAATTTTTGTGTCTGGCGTAAGAAATATGCTCAAGTTTTATCATTGTGCTTGTGAGTATCCAGTTTTCCCAGCACTAAGTATTGAAAAGGCTACACTTTTTGTATTGCTTATTCATAGGGCTCTTGTCAAAAATTAACTTTAGATGCATAGTTTTACTTCTGGGCTCTGTATTCTGTTCCATTGGTTTTTGTGTGGGTTCCTATAAACATACCATTCTATTATGTTTACTGTAGTCTTGAAATGTAGTTTTAAATAATAAAGTATAATGTCCCCAGTTTTCGTTTTATTCCTCATGATTGCTTTGGCCTTTCAATATTTCTGATAGTTTTATATACATTGCAGAATTTATTTTCTATTACTGTAAAAAGTGGCACAGGAATTTTGATAGGAAGTTGAATTAATCTACAGATTGATTTGGATAATATGGCTCTTAGACAATATTCTTCTAATCCATAAACATGCAATATATTTACATTTATTTGTGTTTTTTTAATTTTTTTCATCAACATATTTTATTTTTTATTGTAAAGATCTTTCACCACACTGGTTAAATTTACTGCTGAGAAATCTATCATTTTGTTGCTATTGTAAATGAGATATTTTTTCTTTTTTATTGGTTTGTTGCTAGCATATAGAAACAAAACTGATATTTGTATGTTAATTGTATATTCTGCTTATTTACTGAGTGCATTTATTAGATGCACTATTTATATACAGATGCACTAAATGCACTATTTAAATGTATTATTTATGTTTTTTATATATAATATTATGTCATCTACAAACAGTGACGTTATTTCTTCTTTTCAATTCGGATCTTTTAGCTTTTCTTGCTTAATTTTTTGACGTAGGACTTAATTAGTCTATGTTGGACTTCCAGTTCTATGTTAAAATAGAACCGTTAGAATGGTCATAATATAGACTTGCATTGGTGTTTGTGCATTTGAAGGAGCAAACACCTCTTTTCATTTTTTTGTTGTTGTTATTTTGTTTTTCAGATGGAGTCTCGCTTTGTCACACAGGCTGGAGCACTGTGGCACAATCTTGGCTCACTGCAATCTCCACCTCCTGGGTTCAAGCAATTCTCTGCCTCAGCATCCCGAGTAGCTGGGATTACAGGCGCCAACCACCATGCCTGACTAATTTTTGTATTTTTAGTAGGGACAGTGTTTCGCCATCTTGTCCAGGCTGGTCTTGAACGCCTGACCTCGGCCTCCCAAAATGCTGGGATTACAGGTTTCGGCCACAGTGCCCAGCCACCTCTTTTCATTTTTATAAACTGGTTTTAGTAGGTAAAGATCTTCATCTGTTGGGTCTCAAGGCTGATGAGATCTTTACTGGGTTTGCAGTAAAAAGTCTTGTAGCTGCGTCACAAGGTGGCTGCCGAATCTGAAGTGAGTTTTACCTTTAGTGGGTTTGTTGCCAGGAGGACGTGTGGTTGTGAGTTCTGTCATGTTTTTGGGCAGGCTGGATTGTTTTCAGGGTTTTGTTCTGTGGAGCAGGCACTAGGGCAGGTTCTGCTATATGCTGGGCCTAATAGCAGATGTGTGGGTGAGTGTGGCTCCCACTGAGTACCTAGAACGGTTTCCTCAGTTTATCTACAAACAGTGATTTTTGAACTGTTTTGTGTGAGTCACGAGTATGACGTCCCCAGCTTTATTCTTATTCCTCATGATTGGCTTGGCCGTTCAGCCTACATTGTAGGCTTACATTTTCTATTACTATAAAAAGTGGGACAGGGATTTTGATAAGGATTTGAGTTAACTTACAGATTGCTTTGGATAATATGACACCTTATTAACCAAAGGGCCTGCCTTCTCAAAATGACCCTTTTTGATCTTGAGTTTTAGCAAGGTTTCATAATGCCCTGTATCCCAAAGCTCACTATATTGCCCAGGCTGTTCTTGAACTCCTGGCGTGGCAGTCCTCCCACCTCAGGCTCCTGAATGGAGGAGATTACTGTCATGAGCCACTGTGCCTGGATCTCTCATAAGGTTACTTTGGTTGATGGATGGCTGACTAGTTTTTATTGCTGCAGGAGAATACAAAAGTAGGGACCTCCTATTCCACCACCTTGATAATGTCACTGTCTCCATACATTTCTTCCTAATTTTGTTCTCTTGTATGTTTTTGTGTTATTTTAGGTTCAAATATTAAGACCAATAGGCTAGGACTTATACATTGTGTGAAAAGTAAATTAGATAGCCAGTAGGAACCCTATATATATTATAATATTATAATATTCTCCTATAAGATTAAGTTTAGTGCAGGCAAAAAGGGCTCCTTAAAATTTTCATTCACTTTTTTCATCCTCTATCCAAACTATAATGTAATTTGTGCCCCAATTTTTATTTTATCAATTACTTTTAACAATATTTCATAAAATTTATATTTTTTCTTTATTTAGAAATATAAGGCTATTATTTGCTTTTAAAGGCTGTAATACAGCTTTTTTTATTTTGTGAAATAATAGCACCAATATTATAAATATTTATAGTGTAAATACTTATTCATTAAAATCTTCCCATTAGAGAATTTCATTAATTATTGTAGTGTGTTTCTGTAAAATTGTACTGCCACACACTACAGGGCAATGATTCAAAATGCCTGGTCTTCACAGATGCACAGTCACAGTTGAACATTGTAGTTATTTACAAAAAATATTTTCTAGTGTTATATCAATGTTCCAAACAAGTTTTTATGGGTAAATATTTCTCCCATTCTAGTTTTGCAATTGCATGTTAATTGTATTTTTATTTTAGGGTAGGTTCATTGACATTGGTTTATAGTATTTTTGATTTTAACTAAGTATTATTGTGGATGACTGTGTGCAGCAACTTTTAATGTATAGTTTATGTCAATGTGCAGTTTAATTACAATATTAATCAGCCATATATTTATTCACAATTCAAGTTTAACAAACTTAATGAAAACTAAGCAAACTAGCATTACATGATAATGCCCCAATCAGCTATCTTATACTTAAGCAAATTCACCAAAAAATAGTTTGTAGCTTTATTGCTGCTTTTGTTCAAACTATGGTTTATATTCCCTATGACCAAGGAAATTTCTGATATTTTCCTACCACGCTAAAGAAACAGACAAAAAGACAGTGATCATACTTTGAAGTAGCAGTTTGTGTAGAGCCCCAGATATTCCATCTGTAGACCACTATGCTCATATTTCTTTGTTTTAATAAGGCTGTAGCCCAAAACCTTACATTTTTGTGGAAATTAAAGCTTTTCATTTCCATACAAAAGACAGGACAGCCCCATGATCTAAATCCAAGGGTGATGGCTTAGAGTGAGGACCATTTCTTGTTGACATGGAGATGGTTGAGTTGGTCTACAATAAATCTATTGGAGAGGCAGGTTGTGGTAAGTTGGAAGTGTTGGCTGCCTTCATGGTCTCAAAGTTCCCTGTCAAGTTCACCTCAGCACTGCTGTACTCCTGTTCTGATGTCAGGTTGGGAATGCTTGGCCAGTAGTGGTTCTCCACATGGTCCTCAACTGCCAGTGATTACCTGATCCACTGCCTGCCAGAAATGCAATTGTAGCAGAGGAGGCTGGTAAGGGGACAGAAGCCAGAGATAGTAACAGGCCCACTGCCTTGTGGGGGACGACAGCAGTGGGCTCTCAATCCTAGCTCACATGCCAAGTGCCATTCTCATCCGAGCACCCAGTTGTGTCTCCCATAATGTGCACTGCCTGGCATGAGGTAAATGGAGAGCCCAGCTAAGGCCTAAAGTTGAAAAGGGGCTTTCCAGAGTCCCACGTGTGCTGGACATCTCACCAGCCCTGGAAAGAGTCTTTGTCCTTGTGGCCACAGATAGACAATGATGGGAGCCTGCCCACATTTCAGGGCCTTCTGGAGTCTTCACTTGAGAGTTCAGCTCTGGCAACAGAGGACACTTCTGGTGTCCAGAGAGTCTCAGTGCCTGGCGGAAGTAAAACCGATTGATGGCATCTGTTGGTTTCTGGGAGCACTGCTTGGCCATCCTTATCTGTGGGCCCCAGCCAAGGCACTGCAGGAAGCCTGGTCTCTGGCTAGCATTCTGGACTGTGAAACAGCATGGCTGCAGCTAGCACTGGATGGAGAGAGTACAGTGTGGTGAAGTGGGGATAGTGGGCATTCTGCCACATGGCCTAGGGTTTCTCGTGACTCTGGACTGCCCAGGTGCAGTGAACAGAAGGGAATCAGGGAGTGGAGACCATTTCTAGGCCACAGCTCAGGGATAGAGAACCCAGGCTGAGCCTGGTGATGGTCCTGAGTTGAGGAGATAACCTTGGAGTCCAGGGAGACCAAAGAAGCTCAGATAAACTCTGCAGGGCAGAGTATTCAGGGCATGAAAAGGACAAAGTCACAAAATGAAAACGCTCCAGAATCTTCAGTTAAATACTGATCAGCACATGTATGTGTGTAAACTACAAGTCTGGGGGAAAAATACCTGAAGGAAACAGAAAGAACAATGCTTGAACCTCCCACAGAACCAGGCATATTTTGTGTTCCCACCAGCAAGAGTGGACAAATCTTATACTTCCCAGACGATTGGATGGAACACTCAGAAAAGAATTGCCTCAGCAGTGTGAAAGATTAGATCTAGGCCGAGGCTGCTAAGGTCCTAAATAACAAGACCTGAAAGAAAACCCTCAAAGAACCAAAATTTTCCAGATAATTTAACTGCATCCTAGAACATAGCTCAATCATATTTATAGGAACCCAACAATATCCAACACACAATAAGATATATTTCATGTTGTCTGCCATCCAGGTGAAAATTACCAGGCATGTGAAGAAAAAGGAAATGTCTCAATAATGAGAAGAAAACTTGATCAATAGATGCAGAAATTGCAAATAAGATGTAATTAGTAGGCAACGATATTAAAACAGTTATTGTAATGATAACATTCCACAAGAAGAAAGTAAAGGGAAGCTACAACATGGAAGTAGAGACATGGAAGACCCAGCTTGAACTTCTAGAGATGAAAAATACAATGTCTGAGATGAAAAATATACTAGATGGCATTTAAAATAGAATAGATGTTATAGAAAAAAGGATTAGTCAACTGGAAGATGTAGCAGTAGAAACTATCAAAAAATGGAACATGGAGAAAATAATGGAAAAAATTGAACAGAAAATCAGCACCAACAGGACTAATATATGTGTAATTGCAGTTCCTGAAGAAGGTGGGGAGGAGTAGGAGAAAAAATATTTGAAAAAACTGTGGCTGAAAAATTTTAAATTTGAGAATAACTGTAATCCCAGAGATCTGAGAACCAATGGACCCTTAGCACAAGAGACATGAGGATGACACACTAAAGCACATCATAATCAAATTGCCCCAAACCAGTGACAAAGAGAAAATCTGAAAAGTTACCAAAGGGAAAAGGACATTATACAGAGAGGAACAAGGATGAAAATGGGCTGAGCGTGGCGGCTCACACCTATAATCCCAGCACTTTGGGAGGCTGAGACAGGATGATCATTTTAGCCCAGGAGTTCAAGACCAGCCTGGGCAACATGGCAAAACCCCGTCTCTACTAAACACACAAAAATTAGCAGGGCATGGTGACACGCATCTGTAACCCCAGCTACTCAGGAGGCTGAGGCAGCGAGAATCGCTTGACCCTGTGAGGCAGAGGTTGCAGTGAGCTGAGATGGTGCCATTGCACTCCAGCCTGGGCAACAGAGCGAGATTCTGTCTCAAAAAAAAAAAAAAAAAAGATGGCAGAATCTGGTTAGAAACAACGCAAGGCCAGATGTGGTGGTGCATGCCTGTTATCCCAGCACTTTGGGAGGCCAAGGCAGGATGATCACTTGAGCCCAGGAGTTCTAGACCAGCCTGGGAAATATGGCAAAACCTGGCCTCTACATAAAATGCAAAAATTAGCTGGGTGTGGTGGCGCATGCCTGTAGTCCCAGCTACTTGGGAAGCTGGGGTGAGAGGATTGCTTGAAACCAGGAAGTAAAAGTTTCAGTGAGCTGAAATCATGCCACTGCGCTGCAGCCTGGGTGACAGAGCGAGACCCTGTTTCAAAAAAAAAAAAAAAAAAAAAACAGAAACAATGCAAACCAAAGGATTGTAGAGTGACTTCTATAAAATACTTAAGGATAAAACGATTGTCAGTCTAGAATTATACACCCAGCAAAAATATTTTTCAAAGATGATAGTGCAGTAAAGACTTTCAGACATTGAAAAGCTTGAAGAATACATTACCAGCAAGTCCTCACTGCAAGGAATATTAAAGGAAATCCTTCAGGCAGAGGGAAAGTGAAACCAGATGGAAGTCCAGATGTACACCAAAGAATGTAGAGCACCAGAGATGGCAAATGTTTGAGCAAAAATACAACATTAAAAAGCATTTTTAAAAGATAATTGACTGTCTAAGGCAAAAAATGATAACAAATTAATGTGAGTTTACAGCACATATAGAAGTAAAATGCATGAAAACAATAACACAAAACCCAAAAGGAGGGAAATGAACGGGCACTCTTTTAAGTTTCTTATCCGCTATGTGAAGTGGTATAATGTAGATGGCAGCCAATGCTAAGTTAAAAACATATACTCTATTATTCTGTTCTTGCACTGTTATAAAGAAATGTCTGACACTTCTCAAAATAAGACATTTATGCAGCCAAAAAACACATGAAAAATTGCTCATCATCACTGGCCATCAGAGAAATGAGAATCAAAACCACAATATCATCATTGGCCATCAGAGAAATGCAAATAAAAACCACAATGAGATACCATCTCACACCAGTTAGAATGGCGATCATTAAAAAGTCAGGAAACAACAGGCGCTGGAGAGGATGCGAAGAAACAGGAACACTTTTACACTGTTGGTGGGACTGTAAACTAGCTCAACCATTGTGGAAGTCAGGGTGGCGATTCTTCTAGAAATACCATTTGACCCAGCCATCCCATTACTGGGTGTATACCCAAAGGATTATAAATCATGCTGCTATAAACACACATGCACACGTATGTTTATTGCCACACTATTCACAATAGCAAAGACTTGGAGTCAACACAAATGTCCAACAATGATAGACTGGATTAAGAAAATGTGGCACATATACACCGTGGAATACTATGCAGCCATAAAAAATGTTGAGTTCATGTCTTTTGTAGAGACATGGATAAAGCTGGAAACCATCATTTTGAGCAAACGACTGCAAGGATAAAAAACGAAACTCCACACGTTCTCACTCATAGGTAGGAATTGAACAATGAGAACACATGGACACAGGAAGGGGGACATCACACACCGGGGACTGTTGTGGGTTGGGGTACTGGGGGAGTAATGGCATTAGGAAACATACCTAATGCTAAATGACGAGTTAATGGGTGCAGCAAGCCAACATGACACATGTATTCATATGTAACAAACTTGCACATTGTGCACATGTACCCTAAAACTTAAAGTATAATAATAATTAAAAAAAATAATAAATAAACTAAAACAAAAAAGAAATGTCTGAGACTGGGGGTGGGCATGGTGGTTTACGCCTGTAATCCCAGCACTTTGGGAGGCTGAGGCAGGTGTATTATGAGTTCAAGAGATTGAGACCATCCTGGCCAACATGGTGAAACCCTGTCTCTACTAAAACTACAAAAAAAATTAGATGGGCTTGGTGGCATATGCCTGTAGTTCCAGCTAAGCCACTTGGGAGGCTGAGGCAGCAGAATCACTTGAACCAGGGAGGCAGAGGTTGCAGTGAGCCAAGATCGCACCACTGCACTGCAGCCCGGGCGACAGAGTGAGACTACGTCTCAAAAAAAAAAAAAAAAATCTGAGACTGGGGAATTTATGATGAAAAGAAGTTTAATTGGCTCACAGTTCTGCAGGCTGTACAGGAAACGTGATTCTGTCATCTGCTTGGCTTCTGGGGAGGCCTCAGGGAGCTTACAATCATGACAGAAGGCAAAGGGGAAGCGGGCGCATCTTATGTGACTGGAGCAGGAGGAAGAGAGAGAGGAGGAGTTGCCACACACTATTAAACAACCAGATCTTGTGAGAACTCACTTGCTATGTGGTACCAAGCGGGGATGGTGTTAAACCATGAGAAACTGGCTCCATGATGCAATCACATCTCTGCAGTCCCCACGTTTGGCATTGGGGATTAGATTTCCACATGAGATTTGGGTAGGGACACAGATCCAAACCATATGATATACCATAAACCATAGAGTAATGATTAAAACTCAAAACCAAACCAAGCAAAAATGGTTATATGTAAAAGGCCAACAAAGAAGATTAAATGAAATAAAAATACTCAACAAATTCAAAAGAGGTCAGAGAAAGAGGAAAAGGACAACAAACTACAGATGGGACAAATAGAAAGCAAACAGGAAAATGACCAATTAAAACAAACTCTCCGGCATTCCACCAGTTGCGTGTGGTTATTTAGCAACTCTCTACCTCTGACAACAATACCTGTCACACAGGGTAGTCATCAGAACTTGCCACATGTGATATGGAAACCCTGCCTTTTGCAGACCTGCAATCATTATACATTAGCTCGTAATGTTGGTAGGAGAGACACAGGTCTCTGTGTTGGTCATGCTGAGAGCTCCCTTCTCATTGCTCTGTTTTCCTCCTACTTTGGTCCCTTCCTGTACTTCCACACCCCACACCATCTAGTTGGAGAAGATTCTCAGCCTCCCAGTCTGCAAATGTTCAATGTCCATGAACCAAATAGCCAACAAATGTACTTCTGTACGTTTATCTGCTACCCAGGGATCCAGGAGAAATGCTTTCCTTCCTGCAAGAAGTCCGTGGTTGCTGATGCCAAGAATGTGCTCTCTCTGTCCTCTTCTCTTTTCTGATCTGCATATTCTCAGCTGTTCTGCATTTCTGGGAAGACTTTACACAGGGACAACTATGAGTTTTTGTAAGAAGATGAGAAGTCACCACTTTGGGAACCATCCATTAGACGTTCCAATATTGCTGCAGACAGGGACTCTAGCATGTTCTCTTCTTCTCTGACACCCACCCCTTCCCCCATTGGCCACAGCAACTTGGGTTTGCTCTTCAGTTATGGCAGTACCTACCCCTGGGGAACTGTGAATTGTTTTACACCCTATCTAATAACACAGTGTGTCCTTATACAAAGTAAGTATTCAATATACATCTATTGAAGGGATTTCATCACAGTTAAATCTGTGGAGAGTTCAGCAGATAAGTGAATTGCTCAAGATGGTCAGAGGCTCTCTTATTCCATTTGGGCTACCGTAACAATATACCTTAGCCTAGGGGGCTTATAAGCAGCAGAAATATATGTCTCATAGTTCTGGATGCTGGCAAGTGGAAAGTCAAGGTAGTGGCAGATTGGGTGTCTGTTGAGGGCCTGTTCCTTATGGAGGGCACCTCCTAGCTGTGTCCTCACATGGTGGAAGGAGAGAACAAGCTCCCTTGGTTCCCTTTTACAAGGCCACTTATCCCATTCATGGAGTCTTTGCTTTCATGATTAAATCACTTCCTAAAGTCTTTGCCTCCTAATTCAAACCTAACCTATCAGGGGTTAGGTTTCAACACACGGATTTTAGGGGCACAAAAACATTGACTATAGCAAAGACATAGATGTACCTGGGTCTGGGACCTTCTGGGTCCAGCTCCATTATGACACCCACACTGCCCATGGTCTCCCACATGATGTAATTCTGTCCTGTGACATTGTGCCCATGAGGCAGGGATGCAGTAGAGGCCTCTGCAGACATGGCTTGTTCTTGGGACTTTGGCCTGGCTTTGTGCTGCCAGCGTGGAAGAATCCACCAGCTGCCCACTCTCATACCTGATTCAGGTTCTTGGGTCCCTCCAGGCACATGTCAGATAGTCCACTCAATTTTTTACTTGCCCCACCTCCATGGGTTCCCTTCTGAACTCAGGGACCATGGAGGGAGGTGGGAGTCTCTGTTTTTAGTTGATGCTCTTGTCTCCTATTTGGGAACAATGCCCAGGCAAGGGAATCTCTTTCCTACTGTTTTCTAAGAACATCAGGGGCTTCCTCCAAACTCTTCACCTACTCCCTCCACTAATCCTTTCTCCCTCAGGGACACAGGGCACAAGCCCACTTCCTGTGTGAAGATCCTGCCACAGGGTGGCTCTTTGGTTTTCTGCAGACATCCAGACAAGAAGCTAAAGGTGAATGCACTCCGGAATCCAGGAGCACTGGCGATTTTCTCACCTTAGCTCAGAGAACATCCCCACAGATACCCCTCGCCCCACCACAGGCCCCCTGAATCCATACCATAAAATGTATGTCATTTTGTTCAAATAAGGACCCAGCTGAGTATTTAATCCCTATTTAAAGATGATGTTTATTTTATTTTAGAGTTTAAATTAATCAGCCTCAGGATACAGAATTAGATAAGGCTGGGATTTAGCTCCCCTGGAATAATTCATTTCACATCAAGCCTTCTTAACTCTTTGGCTGCAGAGGGAAAGTGTCTGTGTCTTTCTCTACAGAGTTTCCCAGGGATGGCCAGGTGAACAGTCATGCTCCCTCCTCCCCGTCCTGTCAGCCAGGGCACGGTGTGTGCTTATGATGCATGGAGTTAGGATACTAGCCTTTTCATCACAACAGTCTTAAATCCTCACACAGGGAAATAGAGATAATATACAAGTAGGAAAAAAAAGAAAAAGAAGCAGTCTTGAATTCTGCTACCTAAAGATAACCATTGTTACCATGTAGGCAAGCTTCCTTTCATGCTGTGTCAATTGTTTAAAAAATATGGCTCAATATTACAAACACACAGAACTATGTAGAGGATAATAACATCAAACTTTCATGTACCTCCCAGTTAAAATTCAAACGTGGTAGTTTTGGATGCATTTGCTCCAGAGTTTAAGGGAAGAAAACTACGGATTCAGCCTTGTTTATGCTGACTCTCGAGTTATATGTCCCTTTTCTAGTCCATTTACCGCCTCCTTCCCCACTATCCTGAAGTCAATGTGTGTCTTTGCATCCATGTTTAATACCTAGTGTGCCTGTCTATGAAGAATAGATAGTGCTCTTTGGTCTGTTTTTGCAATTTTATAGAAATATCTGTCCGTACGTACTCTCCTGAAAGTTGCTTTTCCCTTCAACAATGTCTTCCAGATGAATCTAGAATTCTGCATTTCTCATGAGGAGAGGACGAGCGACCCCCCCTGCAACCCCCACCCCAAGGTGATGCTGATGTTCTGGTCCAAGGCCTGCACACAACCTGGTGAGGCTTGGAGTCTTGGGACAGGTCTGTTGTCAGCCCTTCCTTCCTAGGAAGCACAGCCAGATGACCTTGGGGCTGGAGACCTCACTAGGCCCCTCGCCAGCAGTGTGCACATCCGTCTTCACTCATCTTCATCAATATTTGTTATCACACTTTCTGATATTGTCTGTGGATTTTGCTGTGCAGCTGAATGCCTGCCTTGTTTTTCCCAGCCTTTCGGGTCTCATCCTCTGTGAATTGCTCCTGTCCCATATGTCTGTTGGGTTTTGGCTTCTCCTTCCTGACTTGTAAGTGCTTTTTTTTTTTTTTAGATGGTGTTTTGCACTTGATGCCTAGGTGGGAGTGCAATTTCATGATTGCAACTCACCACGACTTCTGCCTCCTGGGTTCAAGCGATTCTCCTGCCTCAGCCTACTGAGTAGCTGGGATTACAGGTAAGTGCCACCACGCCCGGCTAATTTTGTATTTTTAGTAGAGACAGGGTTTCTCCACGTTGGTCAGACTGGTCTTGAACTCCCGACCTCAGGTGATCCACCCGCCTCAGCTTCCCAAATTGCTGGGATTACAGGCATGACCCACCACGTCTGGCCAATTTTGATTTTAATGATCTGGATATCAATGCTTTTTTGGCCAAATACCTTACAAATATGTTTTCCCTTTTGGTGCACTATATTAGTCCATTTTCACACTGCCAATAAAGAGATACCCCAGACTGGGAAGAAAAAGAGGTTTAATTGGACTTACAGTTCCACATGACTGAAGAGGCCTCAGAATCATGGTGGGAGGTGAAAGGCACTTCTTACATGGCGGTGGCCAGAGAAAAATGAGGACGATGCAAAAGTGGAACCCCCTGATAAAACTGTCAGTTCTCATGAGACTTAATCACTACCAGGAGAACAGTATGGGGGAGCCGCCCCCATGATTCCAATTATCTCCCACCAGGTCCCTCACACGACACAGGAGAATTATGGGAGGACAATTCAAGATGAGATTTGGGTGGGGACACACAGCCAAACCATATCATGCACTGTCTTTGTCTTTTAACTTTATTCATTGCCTCTTTTGTCACATCAAAGCTTCTACATTTAATACGATTGAATTTACCAGTAATTTCTTTTATGGTATCTGTGTTTTGTGTCATATTAAAAAAGCTTTTCTCTGCTTAGTGTCATAAAATCTGTCCTCTGTTTTCTTCTAAAAATTGGAAATCAGCTTTTCACGTTTTGTTTTATTTCCTTTGTTCTTTGATTCATAGGGATATGAGGTAGAAATCTCTATTAGTTAACTCTCGTTTTGTAACAAATAACCCCACAACTCAGAGGCCTACGACCATAGGTCACCATTTCTCACTCATGGGCATGGGTTTCTTGGGAGGTTTCAGCTCGAACTGTGGTGGCTGAGCTGGATCTGCTCCAAGTGTCTCTGATCCTCCTGGGTTTGGGGCCTGCCAGGGTGCCTTATTCTCATAGCAATGGCAGGAGTGCAAAGAACAAAGGGAAATGTGAAGGTCTCTTATCTCACCACCCAGGCTGAGAATGGGCAGACTACCACTTTACCACATCCACTGGCCAAAGTGAATCACGTGTCCAAACCAGAAGTCAAGGGCAGGAAGTTTACGTATGAATCCCATCTCCACGTGCTATGATTTCCTGGGCTTTCAACTTCTTAAGGCTGAATTGTTTTATTCTCACCTCCCCAGACTGCAGAAAACACATTTTCTCCAGGACTCGTTGAGCCATAGGGCAGCATGATTGTAGTTGATAAGGACTAGACGGAACTCAAGTCTCCAGCCTCTGTGCAGTGGGCAGGTGCCATTTGGCCACTGAGGCCACTTCCTTCCCCTTGTCCCCATTTAGGTCCTCTGTTCTGCTCCAATCTCCCTGTCATTCTTCCCAGGCCTTCCAGGCATCAGCCTCTTAATAGTTCCTGGCTTTGTTCCCTCTCTATTATGTGAGGGTTTCCATCTTTATTTGGTATAGGAGGACTGGACTGAGTCAACTCAGCCTGTCACGTCCCCACTCTCAGCACCTGGGTACCCCTGAGTGCTCAGCATAAGTGGGGTCCCTTGGTGCCTCCCTCCATGGCATGTTCTGAAGGCATAGGAGCTGGACTGATATTCGGGACACCTAAACCTTTGTTCCACTTCAGCCATGACAACTTCATTGGTCTAGGCAAATCATGGCGGCTCTCTATGCCTCATTTATTTATTCCTCACACAATGGAATGACATAACCCTCAGTGCTTACCTAAAGGAGGATAAATGATTCCCCTGCCTTCTCCCCATTTCTGCATTTGCCAGAGCATCAGATTTTTGTGTCTGGACAAAAATATAGGGAAGGAAGAGCAGGTAAGCTTTGAGCACAAAGAGGGCGTTTAGGGATTTCACTTAAGGAAAGAAAGCCAGGGGGCAGAGAGGGGTGGTGGAGCATGATCTTGGGCCAATGGTGAAGAACCAATGAAGTGCAATTGCATGGGTTAAGTTGTGTAGCAGCCTGGGTTCCATCAAGAGATAGAAACCACATAGTGGGTCTAAAGGGGAAATGTAGTATAAAGGATTGCAACTATGATAAAAGAGTCACGGTAAGACATAAAGCAACTCTGCCTTGTGCCCTAGTGCAGAGGGAGGTATCCAAGGAAGTACAGATTTGAAAGGTGTTTGGACGTCATAAAATATGGTTCAGCCACCACATAAGAGACGTTTGTGGATTTGGGCAGGCTGGAGCTCGTCAGCAGCTTTTGCACAAGCACTAGGCCACCCACTGGAGTGCAGGTGAGGGAGCCTGCTGTCAGCCACTGGTGCAGGTGAGGGAGCCAGCCGTGAGCTGCTGGAATGCAGGGGAGGGAGCTGGCCATGAGCCGCTGTTGTACAGGGGAGGGAGCAGGCCATGAGCCGTTGTGGCAGATGAGGGAGCTGGCCACGAGCCACTGGAGTGCAGGTGAGGGAGCTGGCTGTGAACCGCTGGTGCACGGATGCATGGCGGGAGTCTGGCTGCCTTTGTAGGGAAGGAAGCCTCCAGAATGCTTGAGTCCCGCAGGGTCTGGCAGAAGAAATGGCAGCTTTGTGTGCACCCTCTAGAATACAGGTCACTGTGTGCAGATTGCACAAGGGGTACTAGAGGGGGTCTGGGAAAATTTCAGGAACTTTCTGATCACATGGTCCCTGCTGCGTTTTGGTTTCCATGTCAAGATATTGCAAGCCAAGGCTACAAGGTGGCTGAGGGACCACGCCTAGGTCTGTGGTTGGGGCTTGAATATGATCAAGGCCCAGCCAGAGAGCTCCTGACTCCTGCAGTCTCTCCATCCTCTACCTAGATGCCTGCAGAATGTTCATTTCCAGAGGGTATATTGAACGGTGTTTCCCAGTTTATCACAGTGCACTTATTGAAACGTGCACTAGGAGCTGGGAGGCAACAGACTGAAAACTGACACTGGAGACGCTGGCTCATAGCAACGAAGAGAAGCTGAAAAGGAGTGGGAAGGAACTAACTGTAATTTTACATCAATGATCTGCATCTTTGTTTCGATGGTTTGGGGCAACCGAAATGACTATTCTTTCTACCTTGCTAGTTCAGACACAGCCTTTTTTTTTTTTTTTTTTTTTGAGATGAAGTCTCACTCTGTCACTCAGGCTGGGGTGCAGTGGCCTGGTCTCGGCTCATTGAAATCTCCACCTCCCTGGTCCAAGTGATTCTTCTGCCTCAGTTCCAGAGTAGCTGGGGCTAACAGGCACCCACCACAATGACCGGCAAACTTTCGTATTATTGGTAGAGATAGGGTTTCTCCATGTTGGTCAGACTGGTCTTCAACTCCTGACATCAGGATATCTGCCCGCCTATGCCTCCCAAAATGCTGAGATTACAGATGTGAGCCACTGTGCCCGGCCACCTGAGACATTTTGGGCAACAGCTGTGACAGAAGAAATGTGTATCCCTTCCGGGCAGGGGATTTAAGAAGTGGTTCATGGCTGTTTGTGTTTTCTTTGCTCTGTTTCTGGAACTGTGGGAGCATCTTCTGGGATAAGGTCTATCTGTTTGAGTCTCTGAATGACTACGACCACCAGAGCCCCCTTATTGACCCGTGATGGATGTGAAATTAATTGAGAAGTCAAGGCCGGGTGCGGTGGCTCACACCTGTAATCCCAGAACCTTGAGAGGCTGAGGTGGGCAGATCATAAAGTCAGGTAATCAAGACCATCTTGACTAAGACGGTGAAATCCGGTCTCTACTAAAAATACAAAAAAATTAGCCAGGTGTGGTGGCAGGCGCCTGTAGCCCCAGCTACTCAGGAGGCTGAGGCAGGAGAATCTCTTGAACTCAGGAGGTGGAGGTTGAAGTGAGCTGAGATTGCACCACTGAACTCCAGCATGGGCGACACAGCGAGACTCCATCCACTGCATCGCACCCCCTGAAAAAAAAAAAAGAAAAGAAGTCAACTTTGCTGTTGAAGCCACTGAGGTTTGGGGGCTTTTTTGTCACACTGCGTCACCTGTCCTGACGAATGCATGACTCATTTCATCCTTGCCACAGCCCCTGAGAGAAGGGGCTTCATCCTCATTTCACAAATGAAGAGTCAAGTCTCAGAGAGGTTAGGAGCATGAGCAAGGTCACACAGTGAGGGGTGGAGCTTGGATTTGAATCCAGGTCTGTCTAACCTCAAAGACTGAAGTGGGGATGAAAATAAGTTGCCATTGTTGTTTGCCTGTCACCCAGGTGATGTAACTCTTGTCTAGGCTCTGCCTACGGGGGCTTTGTGACATATCTCTGCACTGATCACCTAGGTGATGGGACTCTTTTCTAGGCTCTTCTATCCTTGGATTGTAACCTTGCAGGATCTTGGACTCATATCCTTTCAGGGATCATAGAAGTGAACACATCAAAGCTGCCATGATAAAGTTGTGGAAAAGTGGGCAATATTGCCAAATGCAAAATATCTGGGCTATATTTTGGTCTGAGATAACCATTTGAGATTACTGGAAGTTAGGGAATGTGGAGGCCAACTCCCATAGGGATGTCGTATAAGACTCCAATTCCTAAGTCAATGATCTCAACACTGTGGATCAGCACTCTCCCTGTAATGGGACATCTTCACTCATTTTGTGCTGCTATAACAGAATACCATAGACTAGAGAATCTATAAAGAAAATAAATTTATTTCTTAGAGTTCTGGAGGCTAGGAAGTCCAAGGATGAGGGCTCTGCATCTGGTGAGGGCCTTCTTGCTGTGTTATCTCATGGCTGAAGGCAGCTGGGCAAGACTTTGAGAAAGAAAGAGAGCAAAAGGGGCTGAACTTGCTTTTTATACAAGCCCACTCCCAAGGTAACTAACCTACCTCCAAGATAACTAACCTATTCCTGAGATAGTGACATTAATCCATGCATGGGGACTGAATCTCATAAACCAATCACTCTTATTAGGGCCCACGTCTCAACACTGTTACATAGAGGATTAAGTTTCCAAAAATTGAGCTCTGGGGGACAAATGCAGACCTTACATGGGGGATTGATGAGTATATGGGAGGGACCAGTCATGAATATTTTGGCTGAGAGTTGTGTTTGGGAGCTGAAGCCATGCTCCATCATGGCAGGGCACACATAGACCTTTGAATGCTCTGAGGAATGAATATTGAACAGTGTAACTCACGGCAGAAGGTGGAATATTTAAAAAGCAGAACTGCCTGGGTCAACTAAAAGAGTGAACAAACAGCCTGTAGCCTGTGGCTGGCTCCTCTTCTCTTCCCATCTCCACCTTTCACCTTTCTCTCTTTCCCTCCCTCCCTCTCATTCTCCCTTAATTCCGTTCCTCATTCCTTCCTTTCTTCCTTCCTCTGCCTTCTTCTTTCTCTCCCTCCCTGCTTCCTTGTTTCTTTCCTTCTTTCCGTTTCCCTGTTTCTCTCCCTCCTTCCTTCTTTCTCTCTCATTTCCCTCTCTCTTTCTTTCTCTCTCTCTCCATCTTTCTCTTCCTCCATCCTTCCTTCTCTCATTCTTTCCTTCCTTCTCTCTTTCCTTCTTTACCCCCTTATTTCCTTCCTTTCTTCCTTCCTCCTTCCTGCCTTCCTTTCTTCTCTCTTTCTTTGACTGATGTGTTCTGAGCCCAAGCACCCTGTGGGGTAGTAAGTGGTACCAAAATTGACTCAATAATCAAGAAGAAATAGAAAACCTAAGAAGTACTATAACATGAAGAACATAAAACCTCTAGTAAAATAAAATCTTTCACAAAGGAAGGACAAGGCCCAGATGATTGTATGAGCAAATTTTACAGACTTTCAAAGAATGGATCATTCTAATTATGATGCCCCAAACAACTGTAGCTAGGAATATTAATGCTTGATTTTTCAAGAGCTTCATTTCCTAAAATCTGTAGGATCAAAGGTAGATTGGCATGTGTTGGAAATTCTCAAATGTTGTGCAGTTCCTTGGAGTCTTAGCATTAAAAAAGAAAGGCCTTGCTTGCATTAACTTTGAATTTTGTAACAGTTACCAGTTAATAGAGATACTCTATGAATTTATATACATTCTGATTTTATAGGAATGGAGGCATATCAGACAATTGCCACTGCACCCAGATTTTTTACTTTATAACATATCTTGGACATCATTTTTGAGCATCCTTTTAAAATTTATTTTTTCAAATAGCGGCATAGTATTCTATCATATGAATAACCATAATTTCAATAAACAGTAAGGTGATAATCATTAATGTGATTGATAAACATTAAGGTGATTTCTAGACTTTTGTTAATTAAAAAGATGGTATAATACTTTCTCCCATTCATACATAATTCCAGGCATCATGAGTATGTCTGTAGGGTAAATTTCTGGAAAGGAAATTGCTGAATCAGAGGGTATTTCCATTTATAATTTTGTTATATATTGTTTAATCACAATTGATATAGTTTGTACTAATTTATAATCCCAGTAACAAGATGTGAGTAACACTTCAAACTCCACAAATTCACTGCCAGTGCTTGAAGTCTTGATGCATATTGCCAGCCTTCCTTCAAGTAAAATTCTATAAATGGCAGACGTTACATTTCCAGATAGCTTTGTGGTAACCAAAAAAGAATTGATTTATTAGCAATTTGTGTATCACATTGAGACAAAATACATTTGTAATAAATATCATTATTGTTACGTACTTAAAACATCCCATGTATTGCAAAATCATACTTTAGATGGGGCCAAGCTGGCCGATTAGAAGCAGCTGTGGCCCGTGGCTTTCACAGAGAGCAATGAAAACTGTGAGTGAATTCAGCACCTTCAATTGAGGTATTCAGGTTCTTGCATTGGGACTGACTAGGCAGACAGCTCGACCCACAGAGAGTCAGGAAAAGAAAGTGAGTCAATGATCCACCCAGGTGTGGCACGGAGCTAGCTGAGCCCTCACTCGCAGGCAAGGGAGGCTATGAGTAATTGTGTGACTCTGCCCGGGAAACCATGCTTCTGCAATGGATCTTTGTAACCTGCAAATCAGGAAGTCCTTTCATGAGCTCAGCCACCACGGCCTTGGGTCTGAAGCAAAGAGCTGTGTGGAGTCTCAGCAGAGTGCTTGCCGGCTTACTGGGGCATGCATGGAAACCCAGGAATTTTGCATACTCTGCCCCGAGAATTCCAGCAAAACTGGAGATACATCTGTGCATTCCCTTAGGAAGGGGGCTGAATCCAGGGAGCCAGGTGACATCATTCTGAGGCCCCACTCCCACAGCACCTCACAATACCCATTGGCTTGGAATTCCAGCTGGCCAGTCGCAGCAGGCTGGAGAAAGCCAGAGGTGGACCGAGTTTGCAGGGGGAGAGGCAGCTGCTCTATCTTTGGTTTGAGTTGACCACTCTAGCCTGCTGGCACCAGGGAACAGGAAGAGTCCCCTATAACATAGTACAGCTGTTGTGACTGATCGTGGCCAGGCTGCTTCTTTAAGTGAGACCAAAATCCATCCCTCCTCACTGGACAGGGCCTCCCCATAGAATTTTAGCAACTCCAGCCAGAGTTCTATGGACAGAACTCTAATTTTTCCCTGGGATGAAGTCCACAGGGAGAGGGGTAGCTGCTGTCTCTCCAGTTCAGCCAACTGAACTTTTCCAGCCTGCTGGCTCTGGAGAGTCCTGGGGGTCAGAACAACACACCTGCTCTGCCAAAGGTCAGCCAGACTGCTTCTTTAAGCAGTCCCTGATCCTGTTCCTTCCTCCTGACTGGGTGAGACCTCCCAACCGGGGTCTCCAGACACCTCCTACAGGAGGGTTCCAGCTGGCATCAAGTCAGTAATCCCTTGGACTGGTGCTTCCAGAGGAAGGAACAGGTTGCCATCTTTGCTGTTTTACAGCCTTCACTGGTGATTCCTCCAGGTGCAGGAGAGACTGATGTGACTAGGGTCCACAGTGGACCCCCAAAAACCACAGCAGCCCTAGCCCTAGGGAAGAGTGGTCTGACTGTTAAAAACAAACAGAAAACAACAACAACATCAACAAAACGACCCCATGAAAAACTCTGTACAAGTCAGCAACGTCAAAGACCAAAGGTAGATAAGCCCACAAAGATGAGAAAGCATCAACACAAAAACGCTGAAAACTCAAAAAGGCAGAATGCCTCTTCTCCTCTAAATGACAACAACACCTCCCAAGCAAGGGCACAGAACTGACCCGAGGCTGAGATGGCTGAATTTACAAAAGTAGGCTTTAGGAAGTGGGTAATAACAAACTTCTCTGAGCTGCGGGAGCGCGTTCTAACTTAATGCAAGTAGCTAAAAATCATAAAAGAACACAGTAGCTGATAACCAGAATATTCAGTTTAGAGAGGAACATAACTGACATGATGGAGCTGAAAAACACAAACACAACCACAACTATCACTCACAGAATAGGCCAAGTGGAGGAAAGAATCTCAGAGCTTCAAAACTATCTGTCTGATATAAGACAGGAAGAGAAGAATAGAGAAAGAAGAATAAAAAAGAACAACAAAACCTTCAAGAAATATGAGATTATGTAAAAAGACTGAACTTAAGACTGATAAGGGTAACTTGACCCACCATGATCAAGACGGCTTCATCCCTGGGATACAAAGTCGGTTCAACAAAGGCAAATCTATAAATGTAATTCATCACGTAAACAGAACTAAACACAAAAACAACACGGTTATCTCAATAGATGCAGAAAAGTCCTTCAAAAAATTCAACATCCCTTCATGTTAAAAACTCTCAATAAGCTAGGTATTGAAAGATCACTACTCAAAGTAATAAGAGCCATATATGACAGACCCACAGCCAATATCATACTGAGTGAGCAAAAGCTGGAAGCGTTCCCCTTGAAAACTGACACAAGAAAAGGATGGCCTCTCTCACCACTCCTATTCAACGTAGTACTGGAATTTCTGGCCAGGGCAATCAGGCAGGAGAAAGAAATAAAGGTATTTAAATAGGAAGAGATGAAGTCAAATTATCTTTGTTTGCAGATGGCATGATCCTATATCTAGAAAACCCGATCATCTCAGACCAAGAGCTTCTTAAGCTGATAAACCACATCAACAAAATCTCAGCATACAAAATCAGTGTGCAAAAATTGCTAGTATTCCTATAAACAAACAATAGGCAAGTAGAGAGCCAAATCGTGAATGAAATTCATTCACAATCGCTACAAAAAGAATAAAACACATAGGAATACAGCTAACAAGAGAAGTGAAGAACCTCTTCAAGGAGGACTACAAACCACTGCTCAGAGAAGTCAGATAGGACACAAACAAATGGAGAAGCATTCCATGATCATAGATAGGGAAGAATTCATTCCTGAAAATGTCCATACTGCCCAAAGTAATTTATAAAATAATTCAATGCTATTCCCATTAAACTACCAATGAAATTCTTCACAGAATTAGAAGAAAGTATTTTTAAATTCTCATGAACCAAAAAAGAGCCCAAATAGCCAAGGCAATTCTAAGCAAAAAGAACAAAGCTGGAAGCATTACACTACCCAACTTCAAACTACACTATAATGCTACAGTAACCAAAACAGCATGGTACTGGTACAAAAACAACCAATGAAACAGAATAGAGAACTCTGAAATAAGACCATACACATACAACTATCTGATCTTTGACAAATCTGACAAAAACAAGCAATGGGGAAATGATTCCTTATTTAATAAATCATGTTGGGAAAACTGGCTAGCTATATGCAGAAACTGAAACTGGACTTCTTCCTTATACCTTACACAAAAAATAACTCAAGTTGGAATAAAGACTTAAACATAAGACCTAAAACCATAAAAACCATTGAAGAAAACCTAGGCAATACCATTCAGGACATAGGCATGGGCAAAGACTTTGTGACTAAAACACCAAAAGCAATGGCAACAAAAGCCCAAATTGACAAATGGGATCTAATTAAACTAAAGAGCTTTTGCACAGCAAAATAAACTATCATCAGAGTGAACAGACAACCTACAGATTGGGAGAATATTTTTGCAATCTATCTGTCTGACAAAGGGCTAATATCCAGAATCTACAAAGAACTTAAACAAATTTACAAAGAAAAAAAAGCCCCATCAAAAAGTGGCCAAAGGAAACAAGCAGACACTTCTCAAAAGAAGACAGTTATGTGGCCAACAAACATGAAAAAAAGCTCATCATCACTGGTCATTAGATGAATGCAAATCAAAACCACAATGAGATACCATCTCACGCCAGTTAGAATGGCGATTGTTAAAGTCAGGAAACAGCAGATGCTGATGAGGCTGTGGAGAAATAGGAATGCTTTTACACTGTTGGTAGGAGTGTAAATTAGTTCAGTCATTGTGGAAGACAGTGTGAAAATTCCTCAAAGATGTAGAACCATAAATACCATTTGACCCAGCAATCCCATTATAGGGTATATACCCAAAGCATTATAAATTATTATAGTATAAAGACACATGCACTTTATGTTTATTTCAGCACTGCATATTTATTTCAGCGCTATTCACAATAGCAAAGACTTGGAACCAACCCAAATGCCCATTAATGATAAACTGGATAAAGAAAATGTGGCACATATACACCATGGAATACTATGCATTTATGTCTTTTCCAGGGACATGGATGAAGCTGGAAACCATCATTCTCAGCAAACTAACACAAGAAAAGAAAACCAGGCCAGGAGCACTGACTCATGCCTGTAGTCTCCGAACTTTGGGAGGCTGAGGAGGTGAGTTTGAGATCAGCCTGATCAACATGGAGAAGCCCCGTCTCTATAAAAATACAAACAATTAGCCAGGCATGTTGGCACATACCTGTAATCATAGCTACTTGGGAGGCTGAGGCAGGAGAATCGCTGGAACCCAGGATGCAGAGGCTGGGTTGAGCCGAGATCATGCCATTACACTCCAACCTGGGCAACAAGAGTGAAACATTGTCTCAAAAAAAAGAGAGAGAGACAGAGAGAAAGAAAAAGAAAAAACAAAAGGAAACCAAACACTGCATTTTCCCACTCATAAATGGGAATTGAACAATGAGGACACATGGACACAGGGAGGGGAACATCACACACTGGGGCCTGTCATGGGGTGGGAGGCTAGAGGAGGAATAGCGTTAAGAGAAATACCTATGTAGATGACGGTTTGATAGGTGCAGCAAACCACCATGGCACTTGTATAACTACGTAACAAACCTGCATGGTCTACCAATATATCACAGAACATAAAGTACAACAAAGAAAACTTTACATAAATACATAAAGTCTAGAACAGCTAATACATTATAATGAAAAGTCAACAATAATCTCAGCTCAAAGAGAACACCATAAAATTATGAAGAGCTCTCAACAAATCTCTAAATTTATGTCCTCATAAGATTACATTTCTATTTCTTCTTGAATAATTTCCCCATTTTAGCTATGATTTGGTGATAGTAAGATGGTAATTCTGAAGAGAAAATTCTCCTAACCCTTCATTGAGAAAATTCTGCCTCATTTCACCACACACCTGAGTCTTAAGCAGTCACTTCTAAAGTAGCTGAATAATAGATCCTCACCCAGCTGAGTCTATGAGTTGAATCCATGTACGTGAGATAAGGCCCCCAAGGAGAGGTAATAAGCTGGGAATGCCATCAGTTCATCTTTCTTCAGGCCTATATTTGTCATTGTCACTTGTAGTAGCAGGACAGCCCTGGCATTGGGATTTGTAGTAACAGAGAGTATCGAAGGGAAAACTGAACTTCCCTAATTTTTGGAAAAAAGCAGATTGGAAGCAGATGAGTTCCAACGTTTTCCATGTGTGAGGTCATTGTCCCAGGTAGTCTTGCTCAGCACATTTCTTGTCAGCAAAACAGAAGTCAAACGATATTTCTACCTTCCAAGAGAATAGAACATAATGTCAGATTTTCTCATGGATTCCCACAAGTTCAAGAAACTTTCATGGCCTTATTTAACTGCTTAAGCATTTCAACTAAAAAATTGTCTTTCAAATACACAGGAATATGTTTGGAAAAATTTTAACCAGAAAAAGTTGGAATTCTAAAGTAAAAAATTCATGAGGCCATAAAAATTTTTACATCTTTTAATTTATATGTCAACTGGGGAAAGAAAAACATTCTTTGAAGTTTCCTTTTATACCATTAAAGACTTATTCTTTATTTCAGCAATACAGGGTGACTTATTCAGGTTGAATCTTGAAGGTAAACTTTAACTTAATTTTAAGTTCTGGCTAAGTTTTAAGCATTTCTCAGTCACCTACCATGATTTCATCTCAGAAACCAAAATCTCAATTTCATTTAGACCTTTGAAATATTAAAACAAAAGGTTAAATGCTTCAAAATAATATTCATGTAGAGACTTACATATGTGGACCAGGAATCTCCAGGTATTACAAAGTTTATGAGAACATAACAAATGTTGATACACACACTTAATTCTGAAATAAAAACTTACAACAAATAAAATTAACAAATCAAGAAAATTTTGTAGGTTACACATTTTATGTCTAAAAATATAGGTATGAAACTCTCAAGGATGGATAAAAGAAGAAATCACAATAGAAAATAGAAAATATCTAGAGACAAATTAAAAACATGAAATCCCAAAAGTTAAGAAATACATCAAAAACAGTACCATAAGGGAAAAATTTATAGCTATAAGTGATTATAAAAAATAAGATACCGAATCAACAACTTTACTCCTAAGGAACTAAAAACAGAGGGAAAAAGAGGGACTATTAAAGAGGGACAACTAAAAGCTAGCAAAATTAAAAAAATGATAAAGATAACAGTGGAAACAAGTGAAATAGAGAATAGAAAAACAATATCAAAACTCAACAAAACCTAGTTTTTTCTCTGAAGAAGATCAAAACTGACAAAATTTTATCTAGATTGACTAACAAAAAAAGGCAATATTCAAATTATTAAACTCAAAAATAAAATGGGTACATTACTAACAAATTTTTGGAGTAAAAAAGGGATGTAGGAGAGTACCATAAGGAACTATACATTAAAAAATTGAATAGTCTAAATAAAATGAACAAATTCCTAGAAACAAAAAACCTACTAAGACTGAATCAGAAAAGTTGAATAAACCTAAACCTATTCAGCAAGGAGATTCAGCAGGAAGATTGCATCAGTAATCAAAAACCCAGCAACAAAGAAAAGCCTGGAGCAGAGGGCTTCACTGTTGAATTCTACCCAATGTTTAAAGCAGAATTAACACCACTTTTTCAGAACTTTGAAGACGAGATAATTTTTTCTAACTTATTCTATAAGTCCAATATTACCCTGACACCAAGCCAGACAAAGGCACCATAAGAAAACTACAAACATCCCTTATAAATGCTGATGCAAAAATCCTCAACGAAATACCAGCAACTCAAACTTAGCAGTACATTAAAAGGATTATACACTATGAATGAGTATAATTGACTCCTGAAATAAAAGTATGTTCCAACACATGAAAATCAGCATAATATCACATTAACATAAAGAAGGAAAAAATCCTCATGTCATCATCTTAATCAAAGAAGAAAAATCATTTGTCAAAATTTAACCCACATTCATGATAAAATATAAACTATAAAAAGAAAGAAAACACCTTAACATAATGCTATACAAAAAACAAAACAAAATAAAAAAACACAGGTAACATGGTGAAAGACTGAAAGCTTTTACCCTAAGAGCAAAAACAAGGATGACTGGTTTTACTACTTCTATTTAATATAGTACTGAAGGTTCTGGTTAGTTAAAACAGTAAGGTGAGTAAAATAATTAAAGACATTCCAATTTTTTTAAAAAGTAAAATTATCTGTTTGCAGATGACATAACTTTATATATTAAAAATCTTTTAGTTTCTGTGAAATAAACTGTCAGATGCAATAAATAAAATTCAGCAAAGCTGCATGATACAAAATAATACACAAAAATCGGTTGTATTTCTACAATAACAATAAACTATCTGAAGAATAAATCAAGACAACAGTATCCTGTATGATAGCATCAAAAGAATAAAATACTGAGAAACCCATTTAACCAAGGAAATGAAAAACCTGTGCAACAAAAACTATAAACATGGCATGAAAGTATTAAAGATGACACAAATAAATGAAAAGACATCATGTGTTTATGGACTGGAAGACAAAATCTTGTCAAGGTGCCATTGTTATCTATAGTCTTCTACAGATTCAATAAAATCACTACAAAAATTCAAATATTTGTAAAAATAGAAAAACCTATTCTAAAATTCAGATGAAATCTCGAAAAACCCCAAGCGGCCAAATCAGTCTTAAAAACTAACAAAGTTAGAGGACTAACACCTCCTGGTTTCAAACTTCAGTAAGCAAAACAATGCTGTAACAGCATAGAGACGGACACAAAGACGAATGCAATAAAAATAAAGAAAAAAATATATAGTCACGATTTTTAACAAGGGTGTCAACACTGTTCAATGGGGAAAGGACGATACTTTTTTAAATGGTGTTAAAAACAGATATTTACATCTATCTATCTATATATTTATATGTATACATACACATATCCCAAATTAGCTTTTTGTCTGTCATATACGTTGCAGATATATTTTCCCAGTCTGTTGACTTTTGACTTTGAGGCAGTTTTCTCTCATACAAAATTTTAATTTTTTGGAGTCAAATACAACCTTGGCGCCGATCTGGTTCCCGTACTGCCCGGCCTGCGTGAGCACGTTTTCCCTCATGGCCAAGGCGGGATTAGAGCGGCAGGAGAAACGCGAGAAGGTGGAGCAGACGCACAGCTACCCAGCCCGCCCTCCATCAACGCTGAAATAGCCCCGCACCCACCTCCCTCAGCCTTGGATTTGGCTCCCAGAATAAGCAAAAGCTTTACTTCCACACAGGTGTACCCACCTGTTCCCTTGGCGTTGAACGTCTGTTGGAGAGCTCAGCTGTCCTGCTGTGGTCCTTTCCACGTTGGGGAAAGCTGGTCAGCTGGAGAACTTCCTCCCACATCTTTAGTAAGACTAAATCCCTAGCTGAGCTGAAACTGAATTTTCCTCCCATGTGGGAGGAGAAGACTCTTGTTTCCATATTCACACAGTGCCTTTGCACCTGTCATAGATTGATGACGTATTGTTGTAATTGATGAGTCTTTTCATCTATTAGGAGATCTATGCTTAGGAAAGGTCTTCCGAATGTTAACTCAACAGGATTTAATTATAAGTTTTACTTTGGAGCAGTCCAAATCCGCAGTAAGCTATGGGTGTTAGAGATAGTCAGGCGTCCGATTTAGCTGGAGTCTTCTTTAGAGTAGCATTAGCCCTTTCACCTTTTCAGAGGACTGCATTCTGCACACAGAGTGAAGGTAATATTGGATTCTTAAAGCTGAGGATAGGTGTTGGGATACACCTGCTGTGAAAGACAGGCCATTGCCACTTTGCAGGCTTTTAGATTACCCAAACTGAGGAGTTATTTCTTCTGGTAAACATTTTTCAGATGGGGTGGGGAATGCCTCGATCTAACCAGTGAAGTTATCAGTAAGCATTAGCAAATATTTGAATCTCCTGCAGAAAGGTATCTGAGTAAATTAGAGTTGCCAGTTCTTACCTGAATAGGTTCCTTAATTTTGCACAGGTTTACCTGGAGAAGGAGAAAATTGCTGGCCGTTTGGGTCATGTCAGGCACAGAGATCACAGGGCTGAATCACCTGTTTTGGTGTCTTGAAAAGATTTTCCCCTATAAACAAATGAGACATTAACAGAAACCAAGAATCCCTTCGAGGGTGAAAAGAATCATGAAAGTGCTGAATTATATTCCTATGATTGTTACTTGGCATTAGCGATTTATTACCATCATTCAGCCAGCCAGAGGGGCCCTGGACTGAAGTGCAAACCCTGGCCCATTTTTGTTCTTCTTCAGAGTGTTCTGGCCCAGTTCTATGTATGCTGTCCAGCACGCCCATAAGCTTCATTGGCCCTTTCAGTGCAGGGGCCTTGGCTGTGGCATCTACAAGGGCATTTCCTTTTACATGGTCAGTCTCTCTTTTGATGTCCTCTGCAATTAATTATAGTCACTTTTTGGCAGCAAAGCAGCATTCTAACAAGCTCAAAATTTGAATGATATTGTATGGAAAAGCCCTTGGGGGTCAGGAGTCCCTACCCATTCCAAATTGCAGCATAAGCATGAAGCACTAAAAAGTCATACTTGGAATCAGTGTAAATGAGAACTTTTAAATCCTTTCCCAACTGCAGGGGCTGAGTAAGTTCAATTAACTCAGCTTTTTGAGCTGAGGTCGAGGCCAGCAATGCTTGTGCCTACTACTAATAGCATATCTACCCCTCCCGTTTTCCTGATGCATAAAACAACTTACATCTGTTAACCAATCTTCCTTGGGAGGGTCAAGGGGCTCATCCTTCTTAAGTCTGGCCTGCTAGAATAAGTTTGTTTCATAACCTGTGACATGCTTTGACTGTGTCCCGAGTCAAATCTTATCTTGAATTGTAGCTCCCATAATTCCTATATATCATGGGAGGGACCTAGTGGGAGGTAATCAAATCGGGGGATGGGTCTTTCCCATGCTGTTCTCGTGACAGTGAATAAGCCTCATGAGATCTGATGGTTTATTTATTTATTTTTTAGACATAGTCTTGCTCTGTTGCTGAGCTGGAGTGCATTATCATGACCTTGGCTCACTGCAACTTCTGACTCCTGGGTTCAAGCGATTCTCCTGCCTCAGCCTCCCGAGTAGCTGGGATTACAGGCGACTACCACCATACCTGTCTAATTTTTGTACTTTTAGTATAGATGGGGTTTCACCATGTTTGTCAGGCTGGCCTCGATCTCCTCACCTCAGATCATCCACCGCATTGGCCTCCCAAAGTGCTGGGATTACAGCTCATGGTTTTATAAAGGGGAGTTTCCCTACACAAGCCCTTTTGCCTGCTGCCATGTAAGAGATGTGACATGGCTCCTCATTTGCCTTCTGCCATGAGTGTGAGGCTTCCCTGACCATGTGGAACTGTAAGTCAATTAAACCTCTTTTCTTTATAAATTAACCAGCCTCAGATATGTCTTTATTAGCAGCATGACAACAGACTAATACAACCTGTATGCCAGAAAGGCTAGAAGCACCTGTGGACTCTGGCAGATAAGTAGCTGGGTTTATGATTTGGCAGGCTTTAAGGGTTATGTCTGGAATGTCTAGCAATAAGGCCTGATACTTTCGTAAATGTTCTCTTATTATCCACTGCTGCCCTTTAGCTTCTAGGACCACCTTCCCTTGGTGTGGAGTCAAAAACCTGTAGGTGCTCTAATGTTAATTTATTAGCTTTGCCTGCTAGAAAAGTGGTAGCAGCAATAGCTCTAAGACATCAAGGCCACCCTGAGTCCACCTGGTCTATCTGCTTAGAAAATTAGGCTACTGTCCTTGGAATGTCCCCCAGTTTTGGGACAAGATTACCGAAGGCCTATGCCTTGCTTTTTGGTCACATAAAGAACACATGGTTCATCCAACTTGGGGACTCCCATGGCTGCAGCAGAGCCCAGTTTCTCCTTGAGAGTATTGAAGGTTTGCTTGCAGTTCTCATTACATTCTAGGAGCTCTAAATCTTTCCTTTAGTGTATCATATAAAGGCTTGGCTACATGCCCAAATCTGGGCACCCATAAGCAGCAGTATCCAGCCGTCTTCTAAAAAAGCCCACAGTCATTTTCTGGACAGGGACTCTTGGGTGACTAAAATAACTTTTTTATCTTCTAGGGATGTTGTTCAGTTCCGGAGGTTAAGACAGATTCGAAATATTTAAGTCTTTCAGTCAAAATCTGAGCTCTGTGTGGTGATGCCCTATATCTGCAAGTTCCCAGGAAATTTACCAACTTAACATTATTATTATGAGTCTTCTTTAGTTGGGCTAGCAATGAGCAAGTCACCTACATACTGAATAATTGTGTCCCTTTCCAATTGTAGATTTTTAAGTCCTTAGCTAGAGCATTTTCAAATAAGTGGGGGCTATCTCAGAACCCTTCAGAGATGACTGTCCAGGTTAGTTTTGAGGCTAAATGCATATCTGGATCAGTCCATTCAAAGGCAAACATATTATGAATTTGGATGCATTGAGATCCAGAAAAGTGCATCTTTCAGATTTAGGAATGTAAACCAGCTTGCATCCCCTGGAACTTGGTAAGTATTGGGGACAATGAGGTGTATGGAGACAACTGCATTTCTTAATGCTCTAAGGGTTCTGACAAATCTGTACTTGCCATTAGGCTTTTTATCTGGTAACATGAGAGTATTGTAAGGAGACTCTCATTGCCTTAATAACTCATATGGCAAGAATTTGGCAATAAGGGGTTGAATTTCCCCTCATGCTTCTTGCCTTAATATGTATTGTCTCTTCTGAGGTCGAGGAGAACTAGGCTGAAGTTGGATTTGAATGGGTGAGGTGTTTAGTGCGTTTCCCAGAGCCTGTGTGGACCAAACCTCAAGATTTACTTGAGACAACACCTCAGGTGGTAATTGTGACAGCTCATTCTTAACTTCTTTCTTCCCCTGAGGGGTCAGGAACAAAAGTAACAGTTTATATGCTTTATGATCTGTGAAGGTGACAATGACTTGGTCCCCTGAGTCAATAAACCTCTCCCCAGTAAGAGGTCAGGCAATCAGACAGTACTAAAAAGGCAGGCGAGAAACCTAGAGGCTCTGGAGGACAACTTAGAAGATACAAGAAGGAGTGTTTTGGGGCTTGTCCATAATGAGAAGACAGGAGCCCATTGTATTAAATCAGGATAGAGTAATCTGCTCCCACACATAATACGAAGTTAATACTCCTACTTGCTACTTCAAGAGTCATCTGAGGCTCCTCCATCTCTCAATAGCTAGTAGTCCAATGGAAGCGGAGATAGGAAATATCAGGCCCTGCCACTTTTGAGTCTGCTGGGCTCTGATGATGGCTCCTTTGCAAGCACAGTGCATTCCTTTGGCAGTGGCTGACCTTCCTACAGAAGACACATTGATTTATATCCAAGGTGCAGTGGCCCAGAGGTACAGACTGGGACTTTCACCTTCTCACTTCCTCTGCGAGGGCCAGGGGTTAAGGGGCTGCCTCTGAAGTGGTGGAGAGCACAAGGCTGCAGCTAGAAGCTGGGCGTCTTGGAAGATTTGCTTTATTTTTTGTTTTCTTTGCCCAATTCCTGTGATGGAAAACTGCAAAATCCAAGTCTAAAATCTGATCCATGGGAGTCTGGAAGCCTACGGCTGCTTTTGGCAGCTTCCTGCAGATATCAGAAGGAGACCGCGCTATAAATTAAACTCCTGGCAATGCCTGTCCCTTTTTGGAGTCAGGGTCAGTGTTAGTGTATTCCCTCAAGGTCTAAATTATCCACCTTTGTAATAAGGCAAGTTTTCATCTTTTCCCTGAGTAATTTTCCAGACTTTATAAAAACTAAAAAGCTGTATCACACTTTTTTATTATTCCTTCACAGAGTCAAACGATCATAATTTTTTCTCTATATATCCCACTTTCTTCCTAATTCATTTGTTTTTTCTAGATTCTAGTTCTTTTGGGTCCTAGTAAGGCACTGCTGTGCCTCCTACTTGATAGGTGTCAGGCCCCTGGTTGCAGGCTGCCACCCTATTAGCATGTGCTCTAGCCACTCCCATAATGCACTGCTTTTCTACCATGCAGCAGATAAAGATAAATATATGCAAATCCTTCCTGGTCAGATCATACTTCAAGGTTAGCCTTTTAAATTTGTCTATGAATTTTCCCAGAACCTCTGAAAACTGTTTTAGTTTTTCCTTGCATATGGCTACTTCAGATATAGAAAAGTGTACATATACCTATATATTGTGGGGAAAAGAAAGATAGATCAGACTGTTACTGTGTCTATGTAGAAATAAGTAGACATAAGACACTCCATTTTGTTCTGTACTAAGAAAAATTCTTCTGCCTTGAGATGCTGTTATTCTGCAAACTTAGCCCCAACCCTGTGCTCACAGAAACATGTGCTGTGTCGACTCAAGGTTTAATGGATTTAAGGATATGCAGGGTGTGCTTTGTTAAACAAATGCTTGAAGGCAACATGCTTGTTAAAAGTCATCACCACTCACTATTCTCAAGTACCCAGGGACAAAAAACACTGCGGAAGACCACAGGGACCACTGCCTAGGAAAGCCAGGTATTGTCCAATGTTTCCCCCCATGTGTTAGTCTGAAATATGGCCTCATGGGAAGGGAAGGACCTGACCATCCTCCAGCTCGACACCTGTAAATGGTCCGTGCTGAGGAGGATTAGTAAAAGAGGAAAGCCTCTTTGCAGTTGAGATAAGACAAAACCATCTGTCTCCTGCTTGTCCCTGGTCAATAGAATGTCTCAGTGTAAAACCCAGTTGTATATTCCATCTACTGAGATAGGAGAAAGCTGCCTTAGGGCTGGAGGTGATACTGGAGGCAATACTGCTCTTTAAGGAATTGAGATATTTATGTATATGCACATCAAAAGCACAGCACTTTTTTCTTTACCTTGTTTATGATGCAGAGACATTTGTTCACATGTTTTCCTGCTGGCCCTCTCTCCACTGTTACCCTATTGTCCTGCCACATCCCCCTCTCTGAGAAATGCCTGATAATGATCTATAAATACTAAGGAAACTCAGAGACTAGTGCCGGCGCGGGTCCTCCGTATGCTGAGCACTGGTCTCCTGGACCCACTTCTTCTCTGTACTTTGTCTCCGTGTCTCTTTTCACAAGTCTCTCGTTCCACCTGATGAGAAACGCCCACAGGTGTGGAGAGACAGGCCACTCCTTCAACATAGTGTCCCTATTATCATTTGTCACTTCCCAGAGAGGGCAAACATTCAACTTTGCCAGCTGATAAGAGGCCGCACTGCATGTTGTTCTGGTGAAGCTCGGGTGTTTTGAGAGTGGGGTATGTACGTAAGACAGAACTCAAAGAGCAGGGAGAAGATGATGACTGGACACTAGATAACCCTGGAAAACTAGAAGAAATTAATAACATGTTGCACACCTCACTAGAATTGGAAGGAGTCTGACTGTGTTCTTATGGGGTTCTTGGACTGGCAGGGGGAGTTCAGCCCAAGCTAAGAAAAGCCTAATATTAAGAGTAACTTGCATTAAAAGGGTAATCAATTATGTGCCATCCCTATTTTGTCTTTTCCTCCATCAAACATATAGAAGCCCATTTTAATTTTTATCCTGACCAAGCATCAGAGAAGCCTGTATATAATGTATTTCCTCCCTCTTAGTTTCTCTTCTATAAAACCAATGAGCTGCAAAATAGGAGTTAGATAAAACAGGGGAAATGGGAAGGCTGCAACTTGTATATTGTAATGAATTAGTCCACTTTTCTTTTTTTTATATTCTTTAAGTTTTAGGGTACATGTGCACAATGTGCAGGTTAGTTACATACGTATACATGTGCCATGCTGGTGTGCTGCACCTGTATTCCACTCCGCTCCACTCCAATCCATTCCATTCCACTCCTTTCTATCAACAGGACCTCCCTCTGTCACACAGGCTGCAGTGCAGTGGCACAATCTCAGAACAAATTTCTCTATTCCATTCCATTCCATTCCGTTCCTTTCCATTCTCTTCCTTTCTGTTCCATTCCACTCCACTCCTCTCCACTGTATTCCATTACAGCCGTTTCCATTCCACTCCATTCCACTCCTCTCCACTCCACTGCACACCACTCCACTCCATTCCACTCCATCCCATTCCATTCCACTCCATTCCACTGCACTCCACTCCAACCCACTCCACTCCAGTTCATTCCATTCCATTCCATCCCATTCCATTCCTCTCAATTCCGCTCCACTCCACTTCACTCCACTCCACTCCAGTCCACTTCTTTCCATTCCATTCCATTCCATCCGATTCCATTACTCTCCATTCCACTCCACTCCATTTCACTCCACTCCACTCCAGTCCACTCCTTTCCATTCCATTCCATTTCATTTCATTTCATTTCATTCCATTCCATTCCATTCCATTCCATTCCACTGCATTCCATACCATTGCTTTCTTTCGAGAGTGTCTCACTCTGTCACACAGCCTGTAGTGCAGTGGCACAATCTCAGCTCCCATTACATTATTCCAATCCTTTCTATTTCATTCCATTCAATTCCATTCCATTCCACTGCATTCCATTCCATTGCATTCGATTTAATTCCATTCCTTTCAATTACATTCCTTACCATTCCATTGCATTCCATTCCACTCTACTCTGCTTCACTCCACTAAACTCCATTCCATTCAATTCCATTCCACACTACTCCATTCCACTCCACTCCACTCCATACGATTCCAATCCATTCCATTCCATTTCATTTCATTGCATTGCTCTCCATTCCATTCCACTCCACACCATTTCATTCCACTCCACCCCAATCCATTCCACTCCACTCCACTACATTCCAGTCCACTCCACTTCATTCCATTCCATTCCACCCCACTCCATTCTACTCCACTCCACTCCATTCCCCTCCATCCATTTCCATTCCGCTCCGTTCCACTACAGTCCACTTCACCCCACTCCACTCCACTCCATTTCACTCCACTCCACTCCAGTCTACTCCATTCCATTCAATTAAATTCCATTCCATTCCACTGAATTCCATTCCATTCCTTTCTTTCGAGAGTAGCTCACTCTGTCACCAGCCTAGAGTGCAGTGGCACAATCTCAGCTTGCATTCCATTCCATTCCATTCTGTTCTGTTCCATTGTTTTCTGATCTTTTCTGCTTCGCACCACTCTGCTCCCCTCCCATCCACTCAATTCTATTCCATTCCATTTCATTTCATTTCATTTCATTCCATTCCATTCCATTCCACTCAATTCCATTCTGCTTCACTCCATTCCATTCCATTCCATTCTATTCCATTCCATTCCACTCCTTTCTTTCAAAAGGATCTCCCTCTGTCACACAGGATGTAGCACAGTGGCACAATGTCAGCACACATTTCACCATTCCATTCCATTCCTTTCAGTTATTTTCCCTTCCGTTCTGTGCCGTTCCACTCTGTTCCACTCCAATCCACTCCACTCCACTACAATTCGTTACATCCGATTCCATTCCACTGCATTACGCTCCTCTCCACTCCACTGCACTGCACTCCACCCCATTCCACTCGATCCCATTTCATTCCACTAAATTCCACAGCACTACACTCCACCCCATTCCACTCCACTTCTTTCCATTCTATTCCATCCCATTCCATTCCTATCCGTTCAACAACACTGCACTGCACTCCACAGCAGTCCACTCCATTCCATTCCGTTCAATTCCATTTCACTGCATCCCATTCCAATACTTTCTTTCGAGAGAATCTGACTCTGTCACCCAGCCTGTGGCACAGTGGCATAATCTGAGCACACATTTCATTATGCCATTCCTTTCCATTCAATTCCATTCCATTCCAATCCATTCAATTTCATTCAATTCAATTCAATTCCATTCCATTCTACTGCATTCCATTCTATTCCTTTCTTTCCAGAGTATCTCAATCTGTCACCCAGCCTGAATTGCAGTGGCACAATCTCAGCTCACATTCCATTCCATTCCATTCCATTTTGTTCCATTCTGTTTTGCTCCGCGCCTCTCCACTCCACTCCAAACCACTCCCCTCCATTCTATTCCACTCCATTCCATTCCATTCCATTAAACTCAATTCCACTCCGTTCCACTCCAATTCATTCCATTCCATTCCATTCCATTCCAGTCCTTTCTTTTGAAAGGATTTCCATCTGTCAAACAGGCTGCAGCGCAGTGGCACAATCTCAGCACACATTTCTCCATAAAGTTCTGTTCCACTCCGTCTGTTCCGTTCTGATGCATTCCATTCCGTTCTGTTCCACTCCGTTCCACTCCACTCCACTCCACTCCACTACTTTCCATTACATCCTATTCCATTCCACTCCATTCCACTCCCCTCCACTCCACTGCATGCCACTCCATTCCACTCCATCCCATTCCATACCACTCCATTCAACTGCACTCCACTCCATCCCACTCCACTCCACTTAATTCCGTTCCATTCGATCTCATTCCACTCCTCTCCATTCCACTACACTCCACTTCACTCCAAACCACTCCAATCCACAAAATTCCGTTTCATTTCATTCCATTCCATTCCATTCCACTGCATTCCGCTCCATTGCTTTCTTTCGTTAGTATCTCAAACTGTCACCCAACCTGGAGCACAATGGCACAATCTCAGCTCACATTTCATTATGCCATTCCATTCCATTCCGTTCCGTTCTGTTCCAATCCATTGCATTCCATTCCTTTCCGTTCCATTCCACTGCATTCCAATACACACAATTCCTTTCCATTGCATTTCATTCCATTCCTTTCTTTTGAAAGTTTCTCACTCTGTCACCCAGCATGGAGCACAGTGGCACAATCTCAGCTCACCTTTCTTTATGCCATTCCATTCCACTACATTCCTTTCCATTCCATTCCACTGCATTTCTTTCCATTCCATTCCATTCCATTCCATTCCATTCCACTACATTACATTACATTCCCTTCTTTCGACAGTATCTCACTCTGTCACCCAGCCTGCAGTGCAGTGGCACAATCTCAGCTCACATTCCACTCCGTTCTGTTCCATTCCTAACCGTTACATTCTGTTCTGTTCCATTCCTAACCGTTACATTCCGTTCTGTTCTGTTCCGCTCCACTCCACTCCAATCTGCTCCATTCCATTCCATTCCATCCCACTCCACTAAGTTGCATTATATCACATTCCATTCCACTCCATTCCACTCCAATGCACTACACCCCACTCCACTCCAATCCACTTCACTGGATTCAACTCCATTCCCTCCATTCCATTCTGCCCCATTACATTCAACTCCATTCCACCCTACTCCATTCCATTCCACTCCACTCCACTCCACTCCATTCCACTCCACTCCATTCTATTCCATTCCATTCCATTCCACTCCACTACATTCCACTCCACTCTACTCGACTCCACTCTAATCCACTCCATTCCATTCCATTCCACTCCACTCGATTCCATTCCATTCCATTCCACTCCATTCCATGCCACTCTATTCCATTCCACTCCACTGCACTCCACTCCAATCTACTCCACTCCGTTATACTCCACTCCATTCCATTTCATTTCATTCCATTCAATACCAGTTCTCTGCACTCCACTCCAATCAATTACATTCCACTTCAGTGCACTCCACTCCACTCCACTACTTTCCACTCCACGCCATTCCATTCCACTCAACTCCCCTCCAATCCACCACACTCAATTCACCTCCAGTCCACTCCATTCCACTCCATTCCATTCCATACCACTTCACTCCAGTCCACTCCACTCCATTCTACTCCCTTCTATTCCATTCCATTCCATTCCATTTAATTCCATTCCTTTCTATTTCAATCCACTCCACTCGACTCCACTCTGATCTACTCCATTCCCCTCCACTCCACTCCATTCCATTCCACTCCACTCCTCTCCATTCCAATTCATTCCATTCTATTCCATTCCACTCCACTCCACTCCATTACAATCCACACCATTCCACTCCACTCCTTTGCATTCCACTCCACTCCACATCACTCCACTACAGTCCTTTCCATTTCACTCTATTCAACTTCACTCCACTCCATTCCACTACGCTCCAATCCATTCCATTTCTTTCCACTCCTATCCACTCCACTTTATTCCATTCCACTCCACAGCTCTCCATTCCACTCCACTCCACTCCATTCCACTTCTCTCCACTCCTCTCCACTCCAATCCACTCCATTCCTCTCCATTCCATTCCACTCCTCTCCACTCCATTCCACTCTGTTCCATTCAATTCCTTTCCAATCCACTACATTCCATTAAATTCTTTTATTTCCGTAGGATCTCACTTTGTCACAAAGGCTGGAGTACAGTGGCTAAATCTCAGCTCACATTTCTTTTCACATTTCCATTGCATTCCATTCCATCCCTTTCCATGCCATTCTATTTCACTCCACTTCACTCCACTCCACTCCATTCCATTCCACTCCATCGCAATCCATTCGAGTCCCCTCCATTCCACGTGATTCCATTCCATTCCTTTCCACTCCACTCCCGTCCACTCTATTCCATTCCACTCCATTCCACTTAACTCCATTCCACTCCAATCCACTCCATTCCATTCCAATCCATTCCACTCCACTCCCCTCCATTCCACTCCACTCCATTCCACTCCACTCCATTCTATTTCATTCCACTGTACTCCACTCCACTCTACTCCACTCCACTCTGTTCCATTCCATTTCATTCCATTCCACTCCATTCCATTCCACTCCACTCCTTTCCAGTAAATTCCATTCCATTCCACTCCACTCCACTCAACTCCATTCTATTCCATTCCTTTCCACTCCAGTCCATTCCATTCTGCTCCAGTCCATTCCATTTGATTCCATTCCACTCCAATCCAGTCCATTCTCCTCCACTCCAGTCCACTGTACCCCACTACATTGTACTGCATACCACTCCTTTCCTTTCCATTCCATTCCATTCCATTCAATTCCATTCCACTCCACTGCATTCCATTCCGTTCCACTCCACTACATTCCATTCCATTCCATTCCTTTCCATGTCACTTCATTCCTTTCCATTTCACATCATTACGCACCACTCCACTCCACTTCATTCCACTCCACTGCACTCCACTCCATTCGACTCCATTCCACTCAACTCCATTCAACTCCAATCCTCTCCACTCCACTCCACTGAATTTCATTCCACTCCATTCCACTCCATTACATTCCATTCCACTCCAATCCACTGCGCTCCAGTCCACTCCACCGTATTCTATTCCACTCCATTACATTCACCTCCATTCTACTCCACTTAACTACGTTCCACTCCACTTCATTCCATTCCTTTCCATTCCATTCCACTCCACTCCATTCCATTCCACTCCATTCCACTACTCTCCATTCCATTCCACTCCACTCCACTTCGTTCCATTAGACCACTCTGCCCAACTCCATTCCACTCCACTGCATTCCATTCCACTCCACTCCTTTCCACTACATTCCGTTACACTCCATTCCACCCCACTTCATTCCCTTCCACTGAATTGATTCCATTCCATTCCCCTCTACTGCACTCCATTCTGCTCCACTCCACTCTAATAAACTCCATTCCATTTCATTCCACTCTACTCCTTTCCATTCCATTCCATTCCACTCCATTCCACTCCACTCCATTCCACTCCATTCCACTCCATTCCAGAAAACTCCATTCCATCCCACTCCACTCCACTCCACACCATTCCATATCAATCCATTGCACTTCACTCCACTCCATTCCACTCCATTCCATTCCATTCGATTCCATTCCATTCTACTCCACTCCACTCAATTCCACTCCATTCCACCTCACTCCCTTCCATCTCATCCCAATTCTTGCGACTCCATTCCATTCAATCCCGTTCCCCTCCACTCCACTCCATTTCCTCCATTCCAATCCATTCCACTCCATTCCACTCCACTCCATTCCAATCCATTACACTCCATTCCATTCCATACAATTCCATTCCACTCCGTTCCTTTCCACTCCAATACTTTCCAGTTCACTGCACTCCATTTCACTCCACTCCACTCTTCTCCCCTCCACTGAAGTACATTCCATTCCTTTCCAGTGCATTCCATTCCAGTCCATTCCACTGCACTCCACTCCACTCCCGTCCATTCCACTGCATTCAATTCCACTCCATTCCATTCCACTCAATTCCACTCTATTCCAATCCATTCCACTCCACTCCTCTCCATTACATTCCACTGAACTCTACTCCACTCCTCTCCATTCCACTCCACTCCACTTACATTCCACTCCACTTCATTCCATTCCATTCCACTACACTCCACATCACTCCATTCCATTCGACCCCGATCCATTCTACTCGATTGCACTCCACTCCACTCAACTCTACTCTACTCCACTCAACTCCATTGCATTCCACTCCACTCCATTCCATTCCACTCCACTACATTCCATTTCATTCCATTAAACTGCACTCCACTCCACTCCATTTCAATCCATTCCATTCCATTCCAATCCACTACATTCCATTCCATTCCATTCGACTCCACTCCCCTCCATTCCACTACACTCAATTCCCCTCCACACCATTCTATTCCATTCCACTAAACTGCACTCCATTCCACCACAGTCCACTCCATTCCACTCCACTCTACTCCATTCCATTCCATTCCACTCCATTCCATTCAACTCTACCCTTTTCCACCCCACTCCACTCCATTCCACTCCACTCCACTCTACTCAACTCAACTCCATTCCACTCCGTTCCATTCCACTCCATTCTATTCCACTCAATTCCATTCCTCTGCATTCCAATGCACTCACGTCCATTCAACTCTATTCCACTGTATTCCATTCCACTCCATTCCATTCCACTCAATTCCACTCCACTTCATTCCATTTCACTCCACTCCATTCCATTCCATTACACTCCACTCCACTACATTCCACTCCACTCCACTCCACGCCATTGTACTTCACTCAACTCCTTTCCATTCCATTCCATTCAACTACATTCCACTCCCCTGCAATTCATTCCACTCCACTCCATTCCATTCCATTCCATTCCATTGCATTCCATTCCACTCCATTCCATTCCATTCCACTCGATTTCATTCAATGCCACTCCATTGCTGTCCACTCCACACCACTCCACTCCACTCCATTTAACTCCATTGCACTCCATTCCGTTCGACTGCATGGCACTCCACTCCATTCCATTACATTTCTCCCCATTCCACTCCAGTACAATGCATTTCATTCCTCTAGACAACACTCAATTCCACTCCATTCCATTCCACTCCAATCCACTCCATTCCATTCCATTCCATTCCATTCCACTCCACTCCATTCCTATCCATTCCACTCCATTCCACTCCACTCCCTCCATTCCATTCCATTCCACTCCTTTCCACTAGACTCCATTCCAATAACCTCCACTCTACTCCATTCCATGCCATCTAATTCCATTACAATCCATTCCATTTGAATCCACTCCATTAAATTCCATTCCATTCCATTCCATTGCACACCAGTCCACACCATTCCTGTCCATTCCCCTCCATTACCCTCCACTACACTCCATTCCATTCCTCTCCATTACACTCCACTCCACTCCATTGCACTCCATTCCACTCCATTCCATTCCACTCCACAGCCTTCAAGTCTGCTCCATTCCATTCTACTCCACTCCACTGTACTCTACTGAACTCCATTCCAGTCCATTCTGCTCCACTACACTCCATTGTATTCCACTCCTCTCCATTCCACTCCATTCCTCTGCATTCCGCTTCATTCCATTCCACTCCATTTCACTCTTCTCTAATCCATTCCATTCCATTCCACTCCCCGCCACTAAATTCCACTCCTCTCCTGTCCATTCCATTCCACTCCATTCCATTCCATTCCACTAAACTCGGTTGCACTCCATTCCATTCCAGTCCACTCCTTTCCAGTCCATTCCATTAAACTCCATTCATATCCATCTTCATCAGTCCACTCCACCCCACTTCATTTCATTCTATTCCATTCCACTCCAGTCCATATCTCTCCATTCCTCTCCATTCCACTCCAATCCACCCCATTCCATTACAAGGTATTCCTTTCCACTCCATTCCATTCCACTCCATTCCACTCCACTCCACTCCATTCCACTCCACTCCACTCAACTCCTTTCCATTCCACTCCACTCCATTCCATTCCACTCCAATCCATTCCACTCTACTCCATTCCAGTCCACACCACTCGATTCCACTCTGCTCCACTCCATTCCACTCCTCTCCACTCTATTTCAATCCATTCCATTCCTTTCCCTTCCCTTCCACTCCATTCTAAGCCATTCCACTCCAATCCATTCCACTCCATTCCATTCAATTCTGCTCCATTCCACTCCACATTATTCCACTCCACGCCATTTCCTTCCATCCCATTCCACTCCATTCCTTTCCATTCCACTACATTCCACTACATTACACTGCTCTCCACTCCATTCCATTCCATTCCATTCCACTCCGCTCCATTTCCCTCCATTCCATTCTAATCCACTCCATTCCATTCCATTCCACTCCACTCCACTCCACTCCACTCTATTCCACTGCACTCCACTCCATCACATTCTATTCCTTTCCACTCTATTTCATTACACTCCACTCCATTCCATTCCACTCCACTATATTCCACTCTACTCCACTTCACTCAACTCCATACCATTCCTCTCCACTCCATTCCATTATACTCCACTACATTCCATTTCATTCTATTCCACTGCACTCCACTCCAATCCAATCCATTCCCTTCCATTCCATTCCATTCCACTCCAATCCTTTACACTACACTACAACCCACTGCACCCCACCTCCCTCCACTCCATTTCTCTGCATTGCAATCCAATACATCCCATTCCATTGTATTCCATTCCATTTCACTCCACTCCACCCCACTCTATTCCATTCTACTCTACTCCATTCCGTTCCATTCCATTCCATTCCATTCCACTCCATTCCATTCCATTCCACTCCACTCCATTCCATTCCATTCTACACCACTCCACTCCACTCCATTTCATTCCACTCCATTCCATTATCCTCGATTCCACTTCACTCCATTCCTCTCCACCCCATTCTATTCCATTCCAATAAAATCCACTCCATTTCTCTCCACTCCACTCCGTTCCACTCCACTCCACTCCATTCCCTTCCATTTCATTCCATTCCACTCCATTCAATTCCACTCCACTCGTTTCCAATCCACTCCACTCCATTCAACTCCGCTCCAGCCCACTCCACTCCATTCCATTCCATTCTATACCACTCCACTCCACTCCATTCCATTCCACTCCATTCCATTTTCCTCGATTCCACTTCACTACATTCCTCTCCACCCCATTCTATTCCATTCCAATAAAATCCACTCCATTCCTATCCACTCCACTCCGTTCCACTCCACTCCACTCCATTCCCTTCCATTTCATTCCATTCCACTCCATTTAATTCCACTCCACTCGTTTCCAATCCACTCCACTCCATTCAACTCCATTCCAACCCACTCCACTCCATTCTATTCCATTCCATTCCATTCCACTCCTCTCCATTCCAATCCATTCCACTGCATTCCACTCCACTCCAGTCCATTCCACTCCACTCCACTGCATTCATTTCCAATCCATTCCTTTCCACTCATTTCCACTCCACTCCCTTCCGTTCCACTCCATTCCATTCCATTCCATTTCATTCCACTACACTCGACTCCATTCAACTCCACTCCACTCCATTGTACTCCACTCAACTCCATTATATTCCATTCCATTCCATTCAACTCCGTTCCACTCCACAGCATTCCATTACACTCCACTACTCTCCTTTCAATTCCAACCCATTCCACTCCATTTCATTAAATGCCACTCCATTCCAGTCCTTTCAACTTCATTCCACACCACTCCACTCTACTCCATTCCACTCCATTGCAGTCTATTCCATTCAACTGCATTCCATTTCCTACATTCCATTCCATTACTCTCCACCCCACTCCACTCCATTATATTCCATTCCATTGCAATCCATTCCATTCCATTCCATTCCTCTCCACTCCACTCCATTCCACTCCAGTACATTCCATTCCATTCCAGTAAATTCCATTCCATTCCACTCTACTACATTCCACTCCACTCCTCTCCGCTACATTCCTTTCCATCCCACTGCCCTATATTGCACTCCAATCCATTCAATTGCATTCCACTGCATTCCATGCCTTTGCATTCCACGCCCCTCCGTGCCATCCCACTAGATTCCACTCCCATCCATTCTATTCCAATCCATTCCATTCCATTCCATTCCACTAAACTCTGCTTCATTCCATTCCAGTACATTCCATTCCATTCCAGTAAACTCCACCCCATTCCATTCCTATCCAATGCAATCCACTCCACTCCTTTCCCTTCCAATCCATTCCACTGCAATCCATTCCATTCCACTCCTCTCCACTCCACTCCATTCCACTCCTCTCCACTCCACTCCATTCCACTCCTCTCCACTCCACTCCATTCCACTCCAATCCACTCCACTCCACTCCACTCAACTCCATTTCATTCCATTCCATTCCATTCCACTCTACTCCATTCCACTCCAATCCATTCCACTCCACTCCATTCCATTCCCTTCCGTTCAACTCTATTCCACTCCACTCTACTACATTCCACTCCACTCCACTCCACTACATTCCTTTCCATTCCACTGCACTCTATTGCACTCCAATCCATTCCATTGCATTCCACTGCATTCCATCCCATTGCATTCCACTCCCCTCCATACCACCCCACTAGATTCCACTCCCATCCATTCTATTCTAATCCATTCCATGCCACCCCTCTAAATTCCACTCCACTCAACTCCATTCCACTCCACTCCCTTCCTTTCTACTCCATTCCATTCCATTCCAGTCCACTCCATTCTATACCATTCCACTCCAGTTTATTCCACTCCATTCCATTCCATTCCATTCCACTCTAATCCATTCCATTCCATTAGACTCCATTCCACTTCTCTCCACTCCTCTCCATTGCAGTCCATTCCTCTCCACTCCATTCCGCTTCATTCCACTCCACTTCATTCATTTCCATTCCTCTCCATTCCACCCCTCTCCAACCCATTCCATTACACTGAATTCCACTGCATTCCACTCCATTCTAATCTACTCCACTCCATTCCACTCCACTCAATTTCATTCTATTCCTTTCAATTCCATTCCATTCCACTCCACTCCACTCCACTCAATTTCCTTCCACGCCCCTGCCCTCCACTCCACTCCATTCCACTCCACTCCATTGCGTTCCTTTCCACTCCATTCCACTGCAGTCTAATCCAATCCACTCTACTCCATTCCATTCCATTCTGCTGCATTCCATTCCTTTCCACCCCACTATAATACACACCATTCTACACAATTTCATATCATTAAATTTCACTCCACTCCATTCCATTCCATTCCACTGCATTCCATTCCATTCCATTGTATTCCACTCCACTGCCCTCAGATCCACTCGATTCCATTTGATTCCATTCCACTGGAACACATTCCATTCTATTGCATTCCATTCCACTCCACTCCATTCCATTCCACTGCACTCCACTCCATTACATTCCACTCCATTCCATTCATTTCCAATCCATTCCATACCACTTCATTCCATTCCATTCTTCTTTACTCCTGTCCACTCTACTCTACTCCACTCCACTCCATTGCTTTTCATCCTTTCAAGTCCATTCCTATCCACTCCACTCCATTCAACCCCAATCAACCCCATTCCACTTCACCCCATTCATTCCATTCCTTCCCACTCCTTTGTATTCCATTCCAGTCCACTCTATTACACTCCACTCCATTTCACTCCATTCCAGTCCATTACCCTCCATTCCGATCGACTCCATTCCACTTCACTCCACTACATTCCACTCCACTCCAGTACATTAAATTTCATTCCATTCCCCTCCACTCCACTCATTCCAAGTCCATTCCGTTCCATTCCACTCCATTCCACTCCACTCCATTCCATTCCATTCTGCCCAACTCCATGCCACTCCATTCTTTGCCCTTCTTTCCACTCCACTCCATTCTACTCCACTCCATTCCATTCCATTCCACTCAATTCCATTCCATTCCACTCCACTCGTCTCCATTAAATTCTACTCGAATCCACTCCTTTCCACACCAGTACACTCCACTCCATTCCACCCCACTCCATTCCATTCCACTCTACTCTATTCCATTCCATTCCATTCTAATCGAATCCACTCCATTCCATTCCACTCCTTTCCACTCCATTCTGCTCCATTCCACTCCACTCCACTCCATTCCATTCCATTTCATTCCACTGTACTCCAGTCCACTCCTTTAAATTTCACTCCATTCTAATCCACTCCTTTCCATCCCACTCCATTCCATTGCATTCCACTGCATTCCATTATACTCCACTCCACTCCATTCCATTCCACTCCACTCCATTCCTTTTCACTCCACTCCACTCCATTCCAACCCGCTCTACTCCATTCCATTCCATTCCTCTCCATTCCACTGCACTCCATTCCACTCGATTCCACTACATTCCTTTCCCTTCCAGGCCAATCCACTCCACTGCTCTCCATTCCATTTGATTCCTCTGCACTCCACGCCACTCCATTCCATTACAAACCATTCCACTACACTCCATTCCATTCCACTCCACTCTGCTCCTTTCCAATCCACTCCTTTCCATTCCACTCCATTCCATTCCACTCCTCTCCACTCCACTGCTCTCCATTCCACTGCATTCCATTGCACTCCACTCCATTCCATTCCTCTCTCCTCCATTGCATTCCATTAAATTCCGCTCCATTCCACTCCACTCCATTCCACTCCATTCCACTAAATTACACTGCATTCCAGTCCACTCCACTTCATTCAATTCCAGTCAATTCCACCGCACTCGACTCCATTCCATCCCAATCCATTCCACTCAAATCCATTCCATTTCACTCCACTCCACTCCATTCCAATCCATTCCACTCCATTCCACTCCAGTCCACTGTATTCCGTGCCATTCCATTCCATTCGAACACATTCCATTTCATTCCACAACATTCCATTCCATTCCACTTCATTCAAGTCCATTACACTCTTTCTACTCCACTCAACTCCATTCAAATCCATTCCCATGCATTCCACTCCATTCCATTCCACTCCATTCCATTTCACTCCATTCCATTCTATTATACTCCACACCAATCCACTCCATTCAATTCCACTATTTTCCACTCCACTCCTTTCCATTCCTCTCCACTCCACTACACTCCATTACATTTCTTTCCATTCCACCCCATTCCACTCGTTTCCATTCCATTCCACTGTATTCCATTCCACTAAAATCTTTTCCATTCCTATCCATTTCATTCCATTCCACTCTCCTCTATTCCATTCCATTCCACTCCAATGCACTCCACTCCACTCCATTCCACTCCACTCCCCTACATTCCATTCCCTTCCACTCCATTCCATTCCATTCCACTGCATTCCATTCTATCCCATTCCATTCCACTGCATTCCATTCTATTCCATTCCACTCCACTCCACTCAATTGCACTCCTTTCCATTTCATTCTATTCCACTCCACCCCATTCCATTTCATTCCATTCCATTCCATTCCATTCCACTCCATTGCACTCCACTCCATTCCTTTCCATACAACTCTCTTCCACTCCATTCCATTCCACTCCACTTCATTCCAGTCCACTGCACTCCATTCCACTCCACTCCACTTTAATACATTACATTCCTCTCCACTTCACTCCATTCTATTTCATCCCATTCCATTCCATTGCATTCCATTCCACTCCTCTCCATTCCAGTTCACTCCATTCCATTCCACTCGACTACTGTAAATTCCATCCCACTCCACTCCACTCCTTTCCATTCCATTCCACTGAATTTCACTCCATCCACTTCACTCCAATCCATTCCACTCCATTCCATTCCACTCCACTCCATTCCATTTGATTCCATTTCACTGCATTCCACTCCACCCACTCCTCTCTGCTCCATTTCTTTCCATTCCATTCCACTACACTCCACTCCACTCTATTCCATTTAATTCCACTCCACTCCATTCCACTCCACTCTGCTACATTCCATTCCACTCCACTGCACTCCAGTACACTCCAATCCATTCCACTCCATTCCACTCCACTCCACTCCATTCAACTCCACTCCATTCTGTTCCTCTCCACTCCACTCCACTGCTCTCCATTCCACTCCATTCCACTACACTCCACTCCATTCCATTCATCTCTACTCCATTGCATTCCATTGAATTCCGCTCCATTCCACTCAATTCCATTCCACTCCATTCCACTCCATTACACTGCATTCCAGTCCACTCCATTTCATTCAATTCCATTCCATTCCACTGCACTCCACTCCATTCCATTCCAATCCATTCCACTCAGCTTCATTCCATTTCACTCCACTCCATTCCATTTCACTCCACTCCATTCCATTCCAACCCATTGCATTCCATTCCACTCCAGTCCACTGCATTCCATGCCATTCCATTCCATGCGAACCTATTCCATTTCATTCCACAACATTCCCTTCCATTCCACTCTATTCCAGTCCATTACACTCTTTCCACTCCACTCAACTCCATTCAACTCCTTTCCCATCCATTCCACTCCATTCATTTCCACTCCATTCCATTCCACTCCATTCCATTCTATTATACTCCACGCCAATCCACTCCATTCAATTCCACTCTTTTCCACTCCACTCCTTTCTATTCCTCTCCACTCCACTCCACTCCGTTCCTTTCCATTTCACCCCATTCCATTCGTCTCCATTCCACTCCACTGTATTCCATTCCACTAAAATCTTTTCCATTCCTATCCATTTCTTTCCGCCCCATTCCCCTGCATTCCACTCCAATGCACTACACTCCGATCCATTCCACTCTACTCCATTCCACCCCAATCCACTCCATTCCACTCCACTCCACTACATTCCATTCCATTCCATTCCATTCCATTCCATTCCATTACACTCCATTCCATTCCATTCCATTACACTCCATTCCATTCCATTCCACTGCATTCCATTCTATTCCATTCCAGTCCACTCCACTCAATTGCACTCCTTTCCATTACATTCTATTCCACTCTACCCTATTCCATTCCTTTCCATTCCATTTTATTCCTTTCCACTCCACTCAATTCCACTCCACTCCACTCCCTTCCATTCCATTCCATTCCATTCCACTCCATTGCACTCCACTGCATTCCTTTCCATACAACTCCATTCCACTCCATTCCATTCCACTCCACTTCATTCCAGTCCACTGCACTCCATTCCACTCTGCTCCACTTCAATACACTTCATTCCTCTTCCCTCCACTCCATTCTGTTTCATTCCATTCCATTCTATTCCTCTCCACTCCACTCCAATCCACTCCACTGCACTCCCTTCGATTCCTCTCATCTCAATTCCACTCCACTCCATTCGATTCCATTATTTTCCTCTCCACTCCACTCCACTGCATTCCATTCCATTCTGCTCCTCTCCACTCCACTCCAGTCGATTGCACTCCATTCCACTCCACTATATTCCATTCCACTCCACTTCATTCTCTTCCAATCCATTCAATTCCATTCCTTTCCAGTCAGTTCCATTCCACGCCACTACACTACACTCCTCTCCATTCCACTTTACTCCACTCCTTTCCCCATCACTCCACTCCACTCCACTTCACCCCACTCCATTCCATTCCATTCCACTCCTTTCCATTCCATTCCACTCGACTCCACTGCACTCCAATATATTCCTTTCCACTCCATTCCCGTCCACTCCACTCCATTCCATTCGATTCCATTGCACTGCACTCTACTTCACTCAATTCCTTTCCACTCCATTGCACTCCACTCCTTTCAATTCCAATCCATTCCATTCCAATCCATTCCACTCCGTTGCATTCCACTCCACTCCACTCCATTTCATTCCAATCCACTGCACTCCATTACACTCCACTCCACTCAATTGTAGTCCACTCTACTCCATTCTATTCCACTCCATTCCATTCCACTCCACTACATTTAACTCGATTCCACTCCATTCCACTCCATTCCACTACACTCCACTCCATTCCATTCCATTCCACTGGACTCCACTACACTCCATTCCATTCCAAACAATTCCGCTCCACTCCATTCCACTCCACTCCACGACAACCCATTATATCCCACTCCATTCCGTTCCACTCCATTTCACTCCACTCTACCTTATTCCACTCCACACCATTCCATTCCATTCCACTCAACTCCAATCCATTCCGCTCCACTCCATTCCACTCCACTCCGCTCCAATCCACTTAAATCTATTCCATTCCACTGCACTACACTCCATTCCAATCAATTCAAGTCCATTCCACTCCACTCTACTCTTTCCAATTCCACTCAATTCCATGCCACTCCATTCCACTCCACTCCATTCCATTTAATTCCAATCCACTCCACCCCACTCCATTCCATTTCCCTCTATTCTACTCCACTCCATTACATTACACTCCATTCCATTTCATTCCACTACATTCCGTTCCATTCCACTCCATTCCATTCCTTTCCGCTTTGCTCCATTCCAAACCATTCGATTCCACTCCACTCCATTGTATTCCATTCCATTCAAATCCATTCCACTCTACTCCACTACATTACACTCCACTCCATTCTATTTCAATCTGTTCCATGCCACTCTACTAAATTCCACTCCACTCCACTCAATTCCACTCCACTACATTCCTTACAACTCTATTCCATTCCACTCCACTCCACTCCATTCTATTCCATTATACTCTATTTTATTTCATTCCATTCCATTCCATTCCAATCTATTCCTTTCCATTCCAATCCATTCCTTTCCCTTCCACTCCATTCCACTTCACTCCACTCTACTCCAATCCACTCCATTCCACTCCATTCCATTCCACTCCATTCCACTCCACTCCACTCATTTCCATTCCTCTGCACTCCACTCCACTTCATTCCCTTCCAGTCCATTGCATTCCATAACACTACTTACTTATTAACTAAACTTGAGTCCACTCCATTGCACTCCACTCCACTCCCTTCCATTCCATGCCACTTCATTCCATTACAATCCACTAAATTCCGTTCCATTATTTTCCACTCAATTCCATTCCACTACACAACACTACACTCCGTTCCATTCCACTACAATGCACTCCTTTCCACACCACTCCACTCCACTCAAATCCACCCCACTCCATTCCACTCTACTCCATTCAATTCCATTTCATTCCAGTCCACTCCACTCCACTCCACTGCATTCCTTTCATTCAACTGCAGTCCACTCCACTCCATTCCATTGCACTCCATTGAACTCCACTCCTTTCCATTCCACTCCATTCCACTCCATTCCACTCCATTTCATTCCCCTACACTCCACTCCATTCGATTCCACACAACTCCAATCCACTCCATAACAGTCCATTCTACTCCTTTTCATTCCATTCAATTCCATTCTACTCCATTACACTAAACTACATTAAACTCGATTCCACTCCATTCCACTGCCATCCAGTCCACTCCACTCCATTTCTTTCCACTCCACTGCACTCCACTCCACTCCATCCCATTCCAAACCATTCCACTCCACTCCATTCCATTCCACTCCACTCTACTACAACCCATTACACCCCATTACATTCCAGTCCATTCCATTCCACTCCATTCCACACCACGCTACTCCATTCCACCCCACTCGATTCCATTCCACTAAACTCCACTCCATTCCACTGCACTCAATTCCACTCCACTCCACTCCATTCTGTTCCATTCCACTCCCATCCATTCCATTCCAATCCATTCCACTCCATTTCACTCCACTCCCCTCATTCCTATTCCATTATATTCCATTCCACTCCACTCCATTCCATTCCATTCTGCTCCACTCCACTACACTCCATTCCATTGCCCTGCCTTTCACTCCACTCCTTTCCATTCCAATCCATTCCACTCAATTCCATTCCATTCCACTCAACTCTGCTCCTTTCTACACCACTCCACTCCACTCCACCCCACTCCATTCCATTCCACTCCAGTCCACTCCACTCCATTCCACTCCATTCCACTGCATTGCATTACAAACCAATCCATTCCATTCCATTGTCTTCCATTCTCCTCCATTCCACTCCATTCCACTCCAATCCACTCTATTCCACTCCACTCCATTCCATTCCACTTAATTCCATTCCATTCTATTCAATTGCACTCCATTCCTTTGCATTCCAGTATATTCCATTCCACACCACTCCATTCCACTTCACTCCATTCGATTCCATTCCATTCATCTCCATCCCACTCTACCCCACTACATTCCACTCCACTCCTTTCCGTTTTATTCCATTCCATTCAACTGCACTCCATTCCACTCCAATCAATTCTTTGTATTCCAGTGCATTCCATTATATTCCATTCCACTCCACACCACTGAATCCCACTCCATTCCATTACATTCCATTCCACTCCATCCCACTGCATTCCATTCCATTCCACTCCACTCCATTCCACTCTACTCCAATCCACTCCTTTCCATTCCATTCAATTCCATTCCATTCCTATCTACTCCACTGGAATCCACTGCATTCCTTTCCACTGAGCTCGAGTCAACTCCATTCCACTCCACTCCATTCCATACCACTCCTCACTATTCCATTCCATTCCATTTCATTCCTTTCTACTCCATTGCACTCCATTCCACTCCATTCCATTGCATTCCATGCCATTTCACTCCTTTCCATTCCATTCCACTGCACTCCATTCCAGTCCACTGCACTCCATTCCACTCCACTCCACTACTCTCAATTCCATTCCACTCCACTCAATTTCATTCCATTCCATTCCACTCCATTCCATTCATCTCCACTCCATTCCATTCCATTTCTTTCCAGTATATTCCACTCCACCCCACTAATCTCCACTCCTATCCATTCCACTTCACTCCATTCCTTTAGACATCACTCCACTCCACTCCATTTCATTCCAATCTTCTCCATTTCATTCCAGTCCATTCCACTAGAATCCATTCCACTCCATTCCACTCCATTACAGTGCACTCCACTCCACTCCATTCGATTCCATTGCACTGCACTCCACTCCACTCTATTCCATTGCACTCCATTACACTCCACTCCTTTCCATTCCAATCCATTCCATTCCAATCAATTCCATTCCATTCCATTCCATTCCACTCCACTCCGTTTCATTCCAATTCAATGCACTCCATTTCACTCCACTCCACTCCATTCCAGTCCACTCTACTCCATTCCATTGCATTCCATACCATTCCACTCCACTATATTACACTCGATTCCACTCCTTTCCACTCCATTCCAGTCCACCCCACTCCACTCCACTCCATTGCATTCCATTCCAATGGACTCCATTCCACTCCATTGCATTCCAAACCGTTGCATTCCACTCCATTCCATTCCACTCCACTCCATGCCACACCGCCCCAATACATTCCACTGCATTTCATTGCACTCCATTCCGCTCCACTCTACTTCATTCCAATCCATTCCATTCCATTCCATTCCATTCCATTCCATTCGACTCCACTCCACTCCACTCCATTCCACTCCACTCCATTCCACTTCTCTCTGCTCCATTCCATTTAAATCCATTCCATTCCACGACACTACATGCCTTTCCAATCCTTCAACTCCATTCCACTCCACTCCACTCTTTTAAATTCCATTCCATTCCATTCAAATCCATTCCTCTCCACTCCATTGAATTCTTTTCTGATCCACTCCACTCTAATCCATTCCATTGACCTCCATTCCATTCCACTCCACTCCATTCCATTCCATTCCATTCCACTGAATTCCATTCCATTCCACTCCACTCCTCTACTTTCGATTCCACTCCACTCCACTCCTTTACACACCACTCCACTCCATTCCACTCCACCCCACTTCATTTCATTCCAATCTACTGCACTCCATTACACTCCACTCCACTCCATTCCAGTCCACTCAACTCTTTTTCATTCCATTCCATTCCATTCCACTCCACTACATTAAACTCGATTCCACTCTATTCCACTCCATTCCAGTCCTCTCCACTCCACTCCATTCCATTCCATTCCACTGGACTCCACTCCACTTCATTTCATTCGAATCCATTCCACTCCACTCCATTCCATTCGACTCCACTGCACGCCACCCCATTACATTACACGCCATTCCATTCCACTCCATTCCACTCCACTATACTACATTCCACTCCACTCTATTCCATTCCACGCCACTCTATTCCATTCCATTCCACTCCACTACACTCCATTCCACTACACTCCATTCCACTCCTCTCCACTCCATTCCATTTAAATCCATTCCATTCCACTCCACTACACTCCACTCCAATCCATTCAACTGCATTCCACTCCACTGCACTCCTTCCAATTCCATTCCATTCCGTTCCACTCCATTGCACTCCACTCCCTTCCATTCCCTTCCAATCCACTCCACTCCATTCCATTGCCCTCCATTTCAGTATATTCCATTCCATTACACTAATTCCATTCCATTCCATTCCACTCAATTCAATTCCATTCCACTCCACTCCTCTCCATTCCATTCCACACCACTCCACTCCTTCACACAACACTCCACTCCATTCCACTCCACCCCACTCCATTCTATTCCACTGTGCTCCATTCCATTCAACTCCATTACACTTCACTCCTCTCCATTCAATTCCATTACACTCCACTCAACCCCACTCCATTCCATTCCTTTCCATTCCACTCGACACCACACCACTCCTTTCCGCTCCTCTACATTTCATTCCAGTCCATTCCAGTCCACTGCACTCCACTCCACCCCATTCCACTCCAGCCCATTCCATTCCAATCCACTCCATTCCATTCCATTCTCCTCCACGCCACTCCATTTCAGTCCAATGCACTCCATTCCACTCCACTCCACTCCATTCCATTCCATTTCATTCCACTCCATTCCATTCCATTTCATTCCACTCCATTCCATTCCATTCCACTCCATTCCATTCCATTCCACTCCATTCCATTCCATTCCACTCCATTCCATTCCATTTAATTCCACTCCATTCCATTCCATTCCACTCTACTCCATTCCAAACCATTCCATTCCACTCCACTCCATTCCATTCCATTCCATTCAACTCCATTCCACTCCACTCCTCTACATTCCACTCCACTCCACTCTCTTCCAATCCATTCCATGCCACTCCACTATATTCCACTCCACTGCATTCCATTCCACTCCACTACGTTCCTTATAACTCTATTCCATTTCACTTCACTCCACTGCATTCTATTCCATTCTACTACATTTTATTCCATTCCATTCCATTCCATTCCAATACATTCCTATCCATTGGAATCCATTCTAGTCCATTCCACTCCATTCCTCTTCACTCCACTCTACTCCAATCCACTCCATTCCACACCATTCCATTCCACTCCATTGCACTCCACTCCATTCCTTTCCATTCCTCTGCTATCCACTTCACTCCATTCCCTTCCACTCCATTGCATTCCATAATACTACTTACTCATCCACTCAACACGAGTCCACTCCATTGCACTCCACTCCACTCCATTCCATTCCATTTCATTTCATTCCAGTCCACTCCACTCCACTCCACTACATTCAAGTCCATTCCACTCCATTCCAGTCCACTGAACTCCACTCCACTCCATTCCTTTCATTCAACTGCACTCCACTCCACTCCTTTCCATTGAACTCCATTCCACTCCTCTCCTTTCCATTCCACTCCTTTCCATTCCATTCCAATCCATTACATTCTACTCCACTTCACTCCATTTCATTCCACTATGCTCCACTACATTTGATTCCACTCATCTCCAATCCACTCCATTGCAGTTCACTCTACTCCTTTTCATTCCATTCAATTCCATTCCACTCCATTCCACTAAACTACATTAAACTTGATTCCACTCCATTCCACAGCCTTCCAATCCACTCCACTCCCCTCCTCTCCATTGCATTCCACTGCATTCCACTCCACTCCATCCCATTCCAAACGGTTCCACTCCATTCCATTGAACTCCACTCTACTACACTGCACTCCACTCCACCCCATTACATTCCACTCCTTTCCATTCTACTCCATTACACTCCTTGCTACTCCATTCCACTCCAGTCCATTCCATTCCAATCCACTCTACTCCAATCCATTCCACGCCAATCCATTCCACTCCATTCCCTTCCATTCCATTCCACTGCACTCCTTCCCATTCCAAACCATTCCACTCCACTCCATTCCATTCCACTCCACTACACACCACTCCACCCCATTACATTCCACTCCATTCCACTCCACACTACTCTATTGCACTCCAGTCCATTCTATTCCATTCCACTCCAGTGCACTCCATTCCACACCACTCCATTCCACTCCCCTCCACTCCATTCCAATCCATTCGTCTTCATTTCACTCTGCTCCCCTCATTCCAACTCCATTCTATTCCATGCCACTCCATTCCATCCCATTCTGCTGCACTCCAATACACTCCATTCCATTTCCCTGCATTTCACTCCACTGCATTCTATTCCACTCCATTCCATTCCAATCCATTCCACTCAATTCCATTCCATTCCATTCCACACTTCTCAATTCCATTCCACTCTACTCTACTCCTTTCAACACCACTCCACTCCACTCCACCCCACTCCTTTCCATTCCACTCTACTACATTCCATTCCTTTCCATTCCACTCGAATCCACTACACTCCATTCCACTCCTTTCCACTCCACTCCATTCCATTCCAGTCCACTCCACTCCTTTCCACTCCATTCCACTCCATTCCCTTACACTCCAATCCATTCCATTCCATTGTCTTCCATTCTATTCCACTCCACTCCATTCCACTCCAATCCACTCCATTCCACTTCACTCCACTCCATTCCATTCCATTCCACTCCATTACATTCCATTTCATTCCATTCCACTCCACTCCATTCCATTCCATTCCAGTATACTCCACTCCACATCACTCCATTCCCCTCACTCCATTCCATTCTGGTCCATTCAACTCCATTCCACTCGACTCTACTACATTCCACTCCACTCTGTTTTATTTGATTCCATTCAAATCCACTCCATTCCACTCCACTCCATTCCATTGTATTCCACTGCATTCCATTCTATTCCATTCCACTTCACTCCACTCAATTCCACTCCATTCCATTATATTCCATTCCACTCCACCCCATTGCATTTCATTCCAATCCACTCCACTCCATTCCACTCCAATCCACTCCACTCCACTCCATTCCATTCAATTCCTTTCCATTGCAGTCCACTCCAATGCACCCCTCTCCATTCCTTTGCATTCAACTCGAGTCCACTCCATTCTACTCCACTCCATTCCATACCACTCCACCCGTTTCTGTTCTATTCCATTTCATTCCATTCCATTCCACTCCTTCCTAATCCATTCCACTCCATTCCACTGCACTACACTGCATTCCATGTCATTCCATGCCATTTCACTCATTTCCATTCCATTCCACTCCACTCCATTCCAGTCCACTGCATGAAATTTCATTCCACTCCACGCCTCTCCATTCCATTCCATTCCACTCCACTCCATTCCATTCCATTCCTCTCCATTCCATTCCATTCCACTGCATTCCAGTCCACTCCATTCCATTCCACATCATTCCACTTCAATCCACTCCATTCCATTCCACTCCACTCCATTCTATTCCATTCCATACCACTGCAGTCTACTCCGTCCACTCCACTCCACTCCATTCTATTCCATTCCACTCAAATTTATTCCATTCCATTCCGTTCTATTCCATTCCTTTCCAGTCCATTCCACTCCATTCCACTTCACTCCACTCTACTCCATTCCACTCCATTCCACTCCATTCCATTCCATTCAATTCCTCTCCACTGTATTCCTTTCCATTCCTCTGCACTCCACTCCACTTCATTCCCTTCCACTCCATTGCATTCCATTTCACTACTTACTAATCCACTCAATTCAAATCTGCTCCATTGCACTCCACTCCACTCCACTCCATTCCATTCCATTCCATTCCACTTCATTCCATTCCAATCCACTCTTTTCCATTCCATTCCACTGAATTCCATTCCAATCCACTCTTCTACACTCCATTCCGTTCCACTACACTACACTCCTTTCCACACCACTCCACTCCACTGCACTCCATTCCACTACTTTCCAATGCACTGCACTCCATTCCATTCCTCACTACTCCATTGCAGTCCATTAAATTCTACTCCATTCCACTCTACTCCTTTCCACTCCATAACACTGCATTTCTCTGAATTCCAGTCCACTCCACTCCACTCAAATCCATTCTATTCCACTGCATTCCACTCCGTTCCATTTCAATGCGTTCCACTCCACTCCATTCCATTGAAATCCATTCCACTCAACTCCATTCCATTCCACTCCACTCCACTCCATTTCATTCCACTACACTCCACTACATTCGATTCCACTCATCTCCAATCCACTCCACTGCAGTTTACTCTACTCCTTTTCATTCCACTTAATTCCATTCCACTCCATTCCACTATACTACATTAAACTCGATTCCACTCCATTCCACAGCCTTCCATTCCACTCCACTCCACTCCTCTCCATTCCATTCCGTTCCACTGCACTCCACTCCACTCCGTCCCATTCCAAACTCTTCCTCTCCACTCCATTGCATTCCACTCCACTCCACTGCACGGCACTCCACCCCATTATATTCGACTCCATTCCACTCCATTCCATTCCACTCCATTCCACTCCACGCTACCCCATTTCACGCCACTCCATTCCATTCCATTCCACCCCACTCCATTCTTCACCAATCCACTCCACTCCACTCCACTCCACTCCCTTCCATTCCATGCCACCGCACTCCACTACACTCCATACCATTCCAAACCATTCCACTCCACTCTATTCAATTCCACTCAACTCCACTCCACTCAAATCCACCCCACTACATTCCACTCCATTCCATTCCACTCCATTCCACTCCACGCTACTCCATTGCACTCCAGTCCATTCCATTCCATTCCACTCCACTGCACTCTATTCCACACCACTTCATTCCAGTGTACTCCACTCCATTCCATTCCATTCCACTCCCCTCCACTCCATTCCAATCCATTTCACTCCACTCCACTCATTCCAATTCTATTCCATTCCATTCCACTCCATTCCATTCCATTCCACTGCACTCCAATACACTCCATTCCATTGCACTGCATTTCACTCCACTCCATTCCATTCCACTCCATTGCATTCCAATCCATTCCACTAAATTCCACTCCATTCCACTCCACACTTCTCAATTCCATTCCACTCCGATCTACTACTTTCCACACCACTCCACTCCACTCCACTCCACCCCACTCCATTCCACTGCACTCTACTACATTCCATTCCTTTCCATTCCAGTCGACTCCACTACACTCCATTCCACTCCTTTCCACTCTATTCCATTCTATTCCAGTCCACTCCACTCCATTCCACTCCATTCCACTCCACTCCATTACACACCAATCCATTCCAATCCTTTGTCTTCCATTCTCGTCCACTCCACTCCATTCCACTTCAGTCCACTCCATTCCGCTCCATTCCATTTCACTCCATTCCACTCCATTGCATTAGATTCCATTCCACTCCATTCCATTCCATTCCACCGTAGTCCACTCCACACCACTCCATTCCCCTCCACTCCATTCCATTCCGTTCCATTAAACTCTATTCCTCTCGACCCCACTACATTCCACTCCACTCCGTTTTATTCGATTCCATTCTACTCCACTCCATTCCACTCCACGCAATTCTATTGTATTCCACTGCATTCCATTCTATTCCATGCCACTGCAAACCAATCAATTCCACTCCTTTCCGTTACATTCCATTCCACTCCATCCCTTTACATTCCATTCCACTCCACTCCACTCCATTCCACTCCACTCCCTTCCATTCCATTCAATTACATTCCATTGCATTCCACTCCATTGCACTCCACTCCATTCCTTCCATTCAACTCGAGTCCACTCCATTCTACTCCACTCCATTCCATACCACTGCACTGCTTTCCATTCCATTCCATTTCATTCCTTTCCATTCCACTCCTTTCTAATCCACTCCATTCCACTCCATTACACTCCATTCCACTCCACTCCACTCCATTCCATGCCATTCCATGCCATTTCACTCCTTTCCATTCCATTCCATTCCACTCCACTCCATTCCAGTACACTGCACGACATTTCACTCCACTCCACTCCTCTCCATTCCATTCCACTCCACACCATTCCATTCCACTCCATTCCATTCCTTTCCACTATACTCCACTCCACACCACTCCATTCACCTCCACTCCATTCCATTCCGCTCAATTCAACTCCATTCCACTCGACTCCACTACATTCCACTCCACTCCATTTTATTCGATTCCATTCAACTCCACTCCATTCCATTGTATTCCACTGCATTCCATTCTATTCCATGCCACTGCACTCCAATCAATTCCACTCCATTCCATTACATTCCATTCCACTCCATCCCTTTGCATTCCATTCCACTCCACTCACTCCTTTCCACTCCAATCCACTCCACTCCATTCCATTCCATTCAATTCCATTCCACTGCATTCCACTCCATTGCACTTCACTCCATCCCTTTCCATTCAACTCGAGTCCACTCCGTTCTACTCCACTCCATTCCATACCACTCCACTGCTTTCCATTCCATTCCATTTCATTCCATTCAATTCCACTCCTTTCTAATCCATTCCACTCCATTCAACTCCCCTACACTCCATTCCATGCCATTCCATGCCATTTCACTCCTTTCCATTCCATTCCCCTCCACTCCATTCCAATCAATTTCATGACATTTCACTGCACTCCTCTACATTCCATTCCACTATACTCCATTTCATTCCATTCCATTCCATTCCATTTCATTCCACTTCTTTCCATTCCACTTCACTCCATTCCAGTGCACTCCATTCCATTCCACATCATTCCATACCACTCCACTGCTTTCCATTCCATTCCATTTCATTCCATTCAATTCCACTCCTTTCTAATCCATTACACTCCATTCAACTCCCCTACACTCCATTCCATGCCATTCCATGCCATTTCACTCCTTTCCATTCCATTCCACTCCACTCCATTCCAATCAATTGCATGACATTTCACTCCACTCCTCTACATTCCATTCCACTATACTCCATCTCATTCCATTCCATTCCATTCCATTCCACTTCTTTCCATCCCACTTCACTCCATTCCAGTACACTCCATTCCATTCCACATCATTCCACTCCACTCCACTCCTTTCCATTCCACTCAACTTCATTCCATTCAATTCCATTCCATTCCACTGCAGTCCACTCCATCCACTCCATTTCATTCCATTCCATTCCATTCCATTTCATTCCACTTCTTTCCATTCCACTTCACTCCATTCCAGTGCACTCCATTCCATTCCACATCATTCCATACCACTCCACTGCTTTCCATTCCATTCCATTTCATTCCATTCAATTCCACTCCTTTCTAATCCATTACACTCCATTCAACTCCCCTACACTCCATTCCATGCCATTCCATGCCATTTCACTCCTTTCCATTCCATTCCACTCCACTCCATTCCAATCAATTGCATGACATTTCACTCCACTCCTCTACATTCCATTCCACTATACTCCATCTCATTCCATTCCATTCCATTCCATTCCACTTCTTTCCATCCCACTTCACTCCATTCCAGTACACTCCATTCCATTCCACATCATTCCACTCCACTCCACTCCTTTCCATTCCACTCAACTTCATTCCATTCAATTCCATTCCATTCCACTGCAGTCCACTCCATCCACTCCATTTCATTCCATTCCATTCCATTCCATTTCATTCCACTTCTTTCCATTCCACTTCACTCCATTCCAGTGCACTCCATTCCATTCCACATCATTCCATACCACTCCACTGCTTTCCATTCCATTCCATTTCATTCCATTCAATTCCACTCCTTTCTAATCCATTACACTCCATTCAACTCCCCTACACTCCATTCCATGCCATTCCATGCCATTTCACTCCTTTCCATTCCATTCCACTCCACTCCATTCCAATCAATTGCATGACATTTCACTCCACTCCTCTACATTCCATTCCACTATACTCCATCTCATTCCATTCCATTCCATTCCATTCCACTTCTTTCCATCCCACTTCACTCCATTCCAGTACACTCCATTCCATTCCACATCATTCCACTCCACTCCACTCCTTTCCATTCCACTCAACTTCATTCCATTCAATTCCATTCCATTCCACTGCAGTCCACTCCATCCACTCCACTCCACTCCATTCTATTCCATTCCACTCCATTTTATTTCATTCCATTCCAATCTTTTCCAGTCCATTCCACTCCATTCCACTTCACTTTACTCTACTGCAATCCACTCCATTCCACTCCATTCCATTCCACTGAATTCCTCTCCACTGCATTCCTTTCCTTTACTCTGCCCTCTACTCCACTCCCTTCCCTTCCACTCCATTGCATTCCATTCCACTACTTATTAATCCACTCAATTCGAGTCGACTGCATTGCACTCCACTCCACTCCATTCCATTCTATTCCATTCCACTTAATTCCATTCCAATCCACTCCAGTCCATTCCATTCCATTCCAATCCTTTCCACTACACCCCATTCCATTCCACTACACTACACTCCTTTCCACACCACTCCACTACACTGCACTCCATTCCACTGCACTGCACTCCATTCCATTCCTCACTAATCCATTGCAGTCCATTAAATTCTACCCCATTCCACTCCACTCCTTTCGAATCCATGACACTCCTTTTCACTGCATTCCAGTCCAATCCACTCCACTCAATTCCAATCCATTACACTCCATTTCACTGCATTCCAGTCCACTCCACTCCACTCAATTCCATTCTATTCCACTGCATTCCACTCCATTCCATTCCAATCCATTCCACTCCAATCCATTCGATTCCAACCCATTCCACTAAACTGCATTCCATTCCACTCCACTCCACTCCATTCCAATCGATTCCACTCCATTCCACTCCACTCCACTGCATTCCATTACATTGCATTATATTCCATTCAACTCCTTTCCACTCTACTCCACTCCATTCCATGCCATTCCGTTCCATTCAAAACCATTCCATTTCATTCCACATCATTCCAGTACATTTCACTGCATTCCAGTCCATAACACTCTTTCCACTCCACTCAACTCCATTCAACTCAATTCCCCTCCATTCCACTCCATTCCATTCCACTCCGTTGCATTCTATTATACTCCACGCCACTCCTCTCCATTCCATTGCTTTCCATTCCACTCTACTCATTTCCAATCATCTCCACTCCACACCAATGCGCTCCATCCCTTTCCATTCCACTCCATACCATTCATCTCCTTTCTACTCCACTCTATGCCATTCCACTCCAATCTTTCCCATTCCTATCCATTTCAGTCATCTCCACTTCCCTCAATTCCATTCCATTCCACTCCAATGCACTCCAATACAATCCATTCCAATCCACTCCTTTCCACACCACTCCATTCCAATCCAATACACTCCATTCCACTCACGTCCACTACATTCCATTCCATTCCATTCCACTCCATTCCATTCCATTCCATTCCACTCCATTCCATTCGATTCCACAGCATTCCATTCTATTCCATTCCACTCCACTCCTGTCAATTCCACTCCTTTCCATTACATTCTATTCCACTCCACTGCATACCATTCCATTCCATTCCATTCTATTCCACTCCTCTCCACTCCATTTCACTCCACTCCACACCCTTCCATTCCATTCCATTCCATTCCACTGCATGGCACTCCATTCCATTCCTTTCCACTGAACTCCATTTCACTCCATTCCATTCCATTCCACTCCACTCCATTCCAGCACATTCCACTCCATTCCACTCCACTCTCATCCACTCCATTCCACTCCACTCCATTCTATTTCATTCCATTCCATTCCACTCCACTCCACACCAGTCCACTGCATTCCATTCCACTCCATTCCACAATACTCCTCTAAATTCCATTCCACTCCACTCCATTCCATTCCATTCGATTCCACTGCATTCCACTCCATACACTCCACTCCACTCCATTCCACTCCATTCCATTCCACTCCACTCCATTTCTTTCCATTCCATTCCACTCCACTCCACTCTTTTCCAATCCATTCCACTCCAATCCTCTCCACTGTAATCCATTCCATTATATTCCACTCCATCCATTCCTTTCCACTCAACTCCATTCCTCTCCACTCCATTCCACTCCACTTTATTCCATTCCATTCCTCTCATCTCCATTCCACTCCACTCCATTCCTTTGATTCTATTCCAGTGCACTCCACTCCACTCCATTACACTCCATTCCATTCTTCTCCATTGTACTGCACTCCATTCCATTCAATTCCGCTCCTCTCTACTCTACTCCATTCCATTGCACTCCATTCCACTCCACTCCATTCCATTCCAATCCATTCCATTCCATTCCATTCCTTTCCCGTCAATTCCATTCCACCCCACTACACTCCACTCCTCTCTATTCCACTTCACTCCACTCCTTTTCATGCAACTCCGCTCACTCCACTCCACCCCACTCCATTCCATTCCACTCTACACCATTCCATTCCATTCCATTCCACTCGACTCCACTCCACTCCACTCCATTCCACTCCATTCCCGTCCACTCCGCTCTATTCCTTTCCATTCCATTGCACTGCACTCCACTCCCCTCAATTCCATTGCACTCCATTCCACTCCACTCCTTTCCATTAAAATCCATTCAATTCCAATCCATTGCATCCCATTCCATTCCACTGCACTCCACTCCATTTCATTCCAATCCACTGCACTCCGTTACTCTCCACTCCACTCCATTCCAGTCCACTCTACTCCATTCCATTCCATTCCATTGCACTCCACTACATTAAACTCGATTTCACTCCATTCAATTCCATTCCAGTCCACTCCCCTCCACTCCATTCCATTCCATTCCTCTGCACTCCACTCCACTCCATTCCATTCCAAACCATTCCACTCCACTCCATTCCATTCCACTCCACTCCACTCAACTCCACGTCACCCCATTACATTCCACTCCATTGCATTCCACTCCATTCCACTCCTCTCTACTACATTCCCCTCCACTCCATTACTTTTATTCCACTCCACTCCAATCCATTCCATTCCACTCCATTGCACTCCACTCTGCTCCATTCAACTTAAATCCATTGAATTCCACTCCACTATACTCCATTCCCATCCATTCAATTCCTTTCCACTCCACTCCACTCCTTCCAATGCCATTCCATTCCATTCCACTCCATTCCACTCCACACCATTCCATTCCCTTCCGATCCACTCCACTCCAATCCATTCCATTGCCCTCCATTCCACTACACTCCATTGCATTACACTCCATTCCATTCCAGTCAATTCCATTCCATTCCACTCCACTCCTCTCCATTCTATTCCACACCACTCTACTCTTTTAAACACCACTCCTCTCCATTCCACTCCAGCCCACTCTATTCCATTCCTCTCTGCTCCGTTCCATTCCATTCCATTGCATTGCACTCCTCTCCATTCCATTTCACTCCACTCCTCTCCTTTCCACACCACTCCACTCCACTCCACCCCACTCCATTCCAATCATTTCCATATCACTCGAGTCCAATCAACTACTTTCCGCTCCTTTCCTCTCCATTAAACTCCATTCCAGTCCACTGCAGTACACTTCACTCGACTCCACTCAACTCCTTTCCGCTCCTTTCCTCTCCATTAATCTCCATTCCAGTCCACTGCAGTACACTTCACTCGACTCCACTACAATCCACTCCATTCCATTGATTCCCATTCTCCTCCACGCCACTCCATTCCACTCCACTCTACTCCATTCCATTCCATTCCATTCCATTCCATTCCTTTCCACTCCATTCCATTCCATTCCATTCCACTCCATTCCACTCTACTCTATTCCAAAACATTCCATTTCACTCCACTCCATTCCATTCAACTCCATTCCACTCCACTCATCTACATTCCACTCCTCTCCATTCTCTTCCAATCCATTCCATGGCACTCCACTAAATTCCATTCCACTACACTCCATTCCACTCCACTACATTCCTTACATCTCTATTCCATTCCACTCCACTCCACTCCATTCTATTCCATTCCAATCCATTTTATTCCACTCATTCCATCCCATTCCATTCCATTCCAATACATTCCTTTCCATTCCAATCCATTTTATTCCACTCATTCCATTCCATTCCATTCCATTCCAATACATTCCTCTCCATTCCAATCCATTCCAGTACATTTCACTCCATTCCAATTCACTCCACTCTACTCCAATCCACTCCATTCCACTCCATTCCATTCCATTCCACTCCATTCCTTTCCATTCCTCTGCACTCCAGTGCTCTCCATTCCCTTCCAGTCCATTACATTCCATAACACTACTTCCTCATACACTCAACTCGAGTCCACTCCATTGCACTCCACTCCACTCCGTTCTAAGCCATTCCATTCCACTCATTCTACTCCAATCCACTCCATTTCATTCCATTCCACTCAATTCCATTCCACCCTACAACACTAAACTGCATTCAATTCAACTCCACCACACTCCTTTCCATACCACTCCACTCCACTCAAATCAACCCCAGTTCATTCCACTCTACTACATTCCATTCCATTTCATTCCAGTCCACACTACTCCACTCCACTATATTCCACTCCATTCCACTCCACTCCACTCCATTCCAGTCTACTCCACTCCACTGCAATCCATTCGTTTCATTCAACTGCACTCTATTCCATTGCACTCCATTCCACTCCACTCCTTTCCATTCCACTCCATTCCATTCCATTCTATTCCAATCCATTCCATTCTACTCAACTCCACTCCATTTCATTCCACTCCACTCCACTCCATTCCATTCCACTCAACTCCAATCCACTCCATTCCAGTCCACTCTACTCCTTTTCATTGCATTCAATTCCATTCCACTCCATTCCACGCCACTACATTAAATTCGATTCCACTCCATTCCACTGCCTTCCAGTCCACTCCACTCCACTCCACTCCATTCGATTCCATTCCACTGCACTCCAATCCACTCCATTCCATTCCAAAAAATTCTACTCCACTCAATTCCATTCCACTCCACTCCACTGCACTCCACCCCATTGCACTCCACTCCATTCCAATCCACTCCATTACACTCCACGCTACTCCATTCCACTCCACTTCATTCCTTTCCATTCCACTCCACTCCACTCTATTCCTTTCCAGTCCATTCCACTCCCTTCCATTCCATTCCATTCCACTCCATTGCATTCATTTCCATTCTTCTGCACTCCACTCCGCTACATTCCATTCCACTCCGTTCCATTCCAATGCATGCCACTCAATTCCATTCCATTCCTCTCCACACTTCTCCATTCCCTTTCACTCCACTTTACTCATTTCCGCACCACTCCACTCCACTCCACCCCAGTCCATTCCTTTCCACTCTACTCCTTTCCATTTCTTTCAATTGCACTCGATTTCACTGCACTCCATCCACTCCTCTCCCCTCCATTCTATTACTTTCCGCTCCATTTTATTCCATTCCATTCCATTCCATTCCATTCAATTCCATTCATTCTATTCCACTCCATTGCACTTCACTCCAATCTCCTCCATTCCACTCCATTCCATTCAATTCCATTCATTCTATTCCACTCCATTGCACTTCACTCCACTCTCCTCCATTCCTCTCCATTCCATTGGACTACATTCCACTCCACTGCATTCCTTTCCATTCCTCTGCACTCCACTCCACTCCATTCCCTTCCACTCCACTGCATTTCATTCCACTACTTAGTAATCCACTCAAATCGAGTCCATTCCATTGCACTACACTCCACTCCAGTCCATTCTGTTCCACTCCATTCTGCTTCATTCCATTCCAATCCACTCCAATCCATTCCATTTCACTCAATTCCATTCCACTCAACTACACTACACTCCATTCCATTCCACTCCAATCCACTCCTTTCCACCCCACTCCACTCCACTAAATTCCACCACAATCCATTCCAATCTACTCCATTCCATTCCATTTCCTTACATTCCACTTCACTCTACTCCACTATATTCCACTCCATTCCACTCCATTCCAGTCCACACTACTCCACTTCACACCATTCTATTCATTCAACTGCACTCGTCTCAACTCCATTCCATTTCGCTCCATTCCACTCCACTCCTTTCCATTTCACTGCTTTCCATTCCATTCCATTCCATTCCACTCCACTCCACTCCATTTCATTCCACTCCACTCCACTCCATTTGAATCCACTCAACTCCAACCCACTCCATTGCAGTCCACTCTACTTCATTCCATTCAATTCCATTCCACTCCATTCCACTCCACTACATTAAACTCAATTCCACTCCATTCTACTGCCTTCCAGTCCACTCCACTCCACTACACTCCACTCCATTCCATTCCATTCCACTGCACTCCACTCTACTCCATTCCATTCCAAACCATTCCACTCCACTCCATTCCATTCCACTCCACTCCTCGCCATTATATTCCACTCCATTTCATTCCACTGCATTCCACTCTACACTTCGCCATACCACTCCACTCGATTCCATTCCTTTCCACTCCAATCCACTCCATTCTGCTCCACTCCATTCCACTCCACTCCATTCCATTCCACTCCACTACCCTCCACTCCATTCCAATCCATTCCGTTTCATTTCACTCCGCTCCACTCATTCCATTTCCATTCCATTCCATTCCACTCCACTCCACTCCACTCCTTTCCACTGCCCTGCATTTCACTCCACTCCACTCCATTCCACTGCATTCCCTTCTTATCCATTCCACTCAATTCTATTCCATTCCTCTCCACACTTCTCCATTCCATTCAACTCCACTGTACTTCTTTGCACACCACTCCACTCCACTCCACCCCACTCCATTCCATTTCACTCTACTCCGTTCCAATCCTTTCCATTCCACTCGACTCCCCTACACTCAATTACACTCCTTTCCACTCCATTCCATTCCATTCCAGTCCACTCAACTCAATTCCACTCCAGTCCACTCCACTCCATTATACGCCAATCCATTCCAATCCTTTGTCTTCCATTCTCGTCCACTCCACTCCATTCCACTTCAGTCCACTCCATTCCGCTCCATTCCATTTCACTCCATTCCACTCCATTGCATTCGATTCCATTCCACTGTAGTCCACTCCACACCACTCCATTCCCCTCCACCCAATTCCATTCCATTCCATTAAACTCTATTCCACTCGACCCCACTACATTGCACTCCACTCCATTTTATTCGATTCCATTCTACTCCACTCCATTCCACTCCACGCAATTCTATTGTATTCCACTGCATTCCATTCTATTCCATGCCACTGCAAACCAATCAATTCCACTCCTTTCCAATACATTCCATTCCACTCCACTCCACTCCATTCCACTCCACTTCCTTCCATTCCATTCAATTACATTCCATTGAATTCCACTCCATTGCACTCCACTCCATTCCTTCCATTCATTTCGAGTCCACTCCATTCTACTCCACTCCATTCCATACCACTCCACTGCTTTCCATTCCATTCCATTTCATTCCTTTCCATTCCACTCCTTTCTAATCCACTCCACTCCACTCCAATCCATGCCATTCCATGCCATTTCACTCCATTCTATGCCATTCCACTCCATTCCATTCCAGTCCACGGCACTCCATTCCACTCCACTCCACTCCACTTCACTCCATTCCACTCCACTCCACTCCATTCCATTACGTTACTTTCCATTCCACTGCATTCCATTCCACTCCACTCCTTTCCAGTCCTCTCCATTCCATTCGACATCATTCCACTCTACTCCACTCCATTCCATTGCACTCCACTCCATTCAATTCCATTCCATTCCACTGCTCTCCACTCCATCCACTCCAATCCAGTCCATTCTCTTCCATTCTACTCCATTTTATTCCATTCCATTCCATTCCTTTCCATTCCATTCCATACCTTTCCATTCCATTCCATTCCAGTCCATTCCACTCCATTACACTTAACACAACTCTACTCCATTACACTTCAATCCATGCCATTCCATTCCACTCCATTCCACTCCACTCCATTCCTTTCCATTCCTCTGCACTCCACTCCACTTCATGCCCTTCCGCTCCATTTCATTCCATTCCACTAATTACTAATCCTCTCAACTCGAGTCCACTCCATTGCACTCCACTCCTCTCCATTACATTGCATTAGATTACATTACATTTCATTACATTCCATTCCATTTCACTAAATTCCATTCCACTCCACTCCACTACACTCCATTCCATTCCATTCCACTCCACTCCATTGCTTTCCATTCCATTGCCTTTCATTCCACTCCACTCCATTTCATTCCACTCCATTCCTTTCCATTCCACTCATTTCCTTTCCACTTTACTCCACTCCACTCCATTCTATTCCATTCCATTCCTTTCCAATGCACTCCACTCCATCCACTCCACTCTGCTCCATTCCTTTCCATTCCATTCCACTCTACTCCACTCTTTTCCCATCCATTCCACTCCAGTCCACTCCACTCAACTCCATTCCATTCTATTCCACCCCATCCAATCCATTCCATTCAACTCCATTCCTCTCCACTCCATTCCACTCCACTGCGTTCCATACCATTCCACTCCACTGCATTCCACTCCACTTCATTTCATTCCTTTCCATTCCACTGCACTGCACTCCACTCATATACACTCTATTCCATTTCTCTCCATTCCACTCCACTCCATTTCATTCCATTCTGCTCCTCTTCATTCCACTCCATTCCATTGCACAATATTCCACTCCACTCCATTCCATTACACTCCATTCCATTCCATTACATTCCAGTCAATTCCATTCCACTCCACTACAGTCCACTCCTTTCCATTCCACTTCACTCCACTCCTTTCCACAACACTCCACTACACTCCACTCCACCGCATTCCAATCCATTTCACTCTACTCCATTCCATTCCATTCCACTCGACTCCACTCCACTCCCTTCCACTCCGATCCACTCCATTCCACTCCATTCCAGTCCAGTCCACTTCACTCCTTTCTATTCTATTGTACTGCACTCCATTCCACTAAATTCTATTGCACTCCATTCCACTCCACTGCTTTTCATTCCAGTCCATTCCATTCCGTTGCATTCAACTCCATTCGATTCCATTCCATTCCACTCCATTTCTTTGCACTCTACTGCACTCCATTCCACTCCACGCCACTATACTCCATTCCAGTACACTCTACTCCATTGCATTCCATTCCATTCCATTCCACTCCACTACATTAAACTCGATTCCACTCCATTCCACTCCATTCCAGTCCGTTCCCCTCCACTTCACTCCATTCCATTCCATTACACTGGACTCCACTCCACTCCATTCCATTGCAACAATTCTAGTCCACTCCATTCCACTCAACTCAACTCCACTCCACTAAAGTCCACCCCATTACATTCCACTCCATTCCATTCCACTCCATTCCACTCCATTCTACTCCCATCCACTCCAATCCATTGCACTCCACTCTGCTCCATTCCAATCCAATCCATTCCATTCCATTTCACTGCATTCCATTCCAATCCATTGGACTCCATTCAAATCCACTCGTCTCCTTCCAATTCCAATCCATTCCACTCCATTCCATTCCACTCCACTCCATTCCATTCCATTCCTATCCACTCCAATCCACTTCATTCCATTGCCCTCTATTCCACTCCACTTCATTCCATTACACTCCATTCCATTCCATTCCATTCTCTCAATTCCATTCCATTCCAATACACTCCTCTCCATTCCATTCTACACCATTCCTCTCCTTTCCACACCACTCCACTCCATTCCACTCCACCCAACTCCATTCCATTCCACTCTACTTCATTCCATTCCATTCCTTTCCACTCTATTCCACTCCACTCCATTCCACTCCTTCCAACTCCATTCCTCTCCATTACAGTACACTCCACTCCACTCCACTACTATCCATTCCACTCCAATTCATTGCATTCCATTGCATTCCATTCTCCTCCACGCCATTCTATTCCACTCCAATCTATTCCTTTCCACTCCACATCACTCCATTCCATTCCATTCCATTCCACTCCATTCTATTCCAACCCATTCCATTCCATTCCATTCCCTTCCACTCTACTCCATTCCACACCACTCTATTCCACTCGTCTCCATTCAATTCCATTCCATTCAACTCCATTCCACTACACTCCACTACATTCCACTCCCCTCCACTCCACTTTATTCCATTTCATTCAACTGCACTCCATTCTACTCCGCTCCATTTCACTGTATTCCTCGCCATTCCATGCTGCTGCATTACAATCCCTTTCATTCCACTCCACACTATTCTACTCCACTCCATCCCCCTCCAGTTGATTTTATTCCCATGCATTGCATGCCACTCCACTCATTTCCACACCAATCCACTTCATTCCACTCCATTCCATTCCATTCAACCCTATTCAATTCCACTACACCCCACACCATTCTATTCCATTCAATTCCAGTTTGTTCCAATCCATTCCATTCCAATTCATTCCCGTCAATTTCACTCCATTCCACTTCACTCCACTCTACTCCATTCCAGTTCATTCCACTCCATTCCATTCTACTCCATTCCTCTCCATTCCATTTCTTTCCATTCTTCTCCATTCCTCTCCACTCCATTCCATTCCAGTCCATTACATTCAATTCCACTCCTTACTAATCCACTCCACTCCATTCTATTTCATTCCATTCCATTCAATTCCATTCCATTCCTCCCCAATCCACTCCACTCCTTACCATTCCATTCCACTCCCCTCCTCTCCCTTCCACCCCATTCCATTCCATTGCATTCCATTTCATTCCATTCCACTCCTATCAATTCCATTCAACTCCAGTGCCCTCCACTCCGCTTCACTCCACTCCATTCTATTCCATTCCACTGCATTCCTTTCCATTCCACTCCATTGCAGTACATTACCCTCCATACCACTCCAATCCACTCCACTCCACTCCATTCAGATCCACTCCACTACGTTCCATTCCATTCCACTGCATTCCATTCTATTCCATTCCTCCCTACTCCACTCAATTCCACTCCATTCCATTATATTCTATTCCACTCCACCCCATTCCATTCCATTCCTTTCCTTTCCTTTCCATGTCACTCCACTCCACTCCACTCCTTTCCCTTCCATTGCATTATATTCCAGGCCATGGCACTCCATTTCACTCCTTTCCATTCAATTCCAGTCCACTTCATTCCACTCCATTCAATTCCATTCGTCTCCACTGCATTCCATTCCATTCCATTTCATTCCACTGCTTTCTACTGCACTCCACTCCTTTACACTCCACTCAACTCCATTCCATGCCATTTCATTCCATTCCAGTCCACTCCACTCCATTCCACTCTACTCTACTCCACTCCATTCCTCTCCACTCCAGTCCGTTCCATTTCATTCCATTCCATTCGACTCCATACCATTCACTCCATTCCATTCCAGTCCACTCCATTCCCTTCCTCTCCACTCCACAAGATTCCTGTCCACTCCACTCCATTCCACTCCATTCCATTCCACTGCACTCCAGTGCATCCACTCCACTACACCCCATTGCACTTCATTCCATTCCCCTCCACTCCATTCCATTCCATTCCATTCGATTTCATTCCATTCCTCTGCATTTGACTCCATCCACTCCACTCCGCTCCATTGGTTTCCATTCTATTTCACTCCACTCCACTCCTTTCCAATCCATTCCACTGCAATCGACTCCACTACACTCCATTCCATTTCTCTGATTCCATTCCATTCCACTCCATTCCATTCCACTCCAATCTACTCCATTCCTCTCCATTCCATTCCACTCCACTCCATTTCATTCCATTCTTCTCCGCTCCATTCCACTCCACACTATTCCATACCATTCCATTCCAACGCACTCCCCTCCACTCCATTATACTCCATTCCATTCCTCTCCATTCCACTCCATTCCATTCAATTCCATTTCACTCCACCCCACTCCACTCCTTTCCACACCACTCCACTCAACCCCACTCCACTCCTTTCCACACCACTCCACTCCACCCCACTCCATTCCATTCCACTCTACTCCATTCCATTCCATTTCATTCCATTCCACTCGACTTCACTCCATTCCATTCCAATCCATTCCACTCCACTCCTTTGCTTTCCACTCCATTCCATTCCATTCTACTCCATTCCATTCCACTCCATTCCATTCCATTCCATTCTACTCCACTCCCCTCCAATTCATTGCACTCAACTCCACTCAATTCCACTCCACTCCACTCCATTCCAGTCCACTCTACTCCATTCCATTCCATTCAATTCCATTCCATTTCACTCCATTGCACTGCACTTCATTGCACTCCACTTCATTAAACTCAATTCCTCGCTATTCCGTTCCATTCCAGTCCACTCTCCTCCACTCTACTCCATTCCATTCCATTCCTCTGCACTCCAATCCAAGCCATTCCATTCCAAACCAATCCACTCCACTCTATTCCATTCCATTCCACTCCACTCCACTCTAATACAACCCATTATATTCCACTCCATTCCATTCCACTCCCTTCAACTCCAGTCAACTCCACTCCACACCACTCCATTCCATTCCATTCCATTCCATTCCACTCCACTCAACTGCATTCCACTCCAATCCATTCCAATCCACTCCGCTCCATTCCTTTGCTTTCCATTCCACTCCACTCTTCTCCATTCCAAATCATTCCACGCCATTCCTCTCCACTCCACTTTCCAATTACATTCCAATCCATTCCACTGCATTGCACTCCACTCCATTCCATTCCATTCTGCTCCACTCCACTCCACTCTATTCAGTTGCCCTCCATTCCACTACACTGCATTCCATTCCACTCCATTCCTTCCATTCCATTCTACTCAATTCCATTCCGTTCCACTCCACTCCACTCCTTTCCACACCACTCCATTCCACTCCACTACACTCCATTCCATTCCTTCCCATTCCACTCGACTCCACCCCTCTCCATTCCACTCCTTTCCACTCCATTCCACTCCATGCCAGTCCAGTGCACTCCACTCAACTTCATTCCACTCCACTCCATTCCATTGCTATCCGCTCCATTCCTTTGCATTGTATTCTCCTCTTAGCCACTCCATTCCTCTCCAATCCACTCCATTCAACATCACTCCACTGCAATCTATTCCATTTCATTCCACTCCATTCCTTTCTATTCCATTCCACTGCACTCTATTCCAACGCAATCTACTCCATTTCAAACCATTCCATTCCACTCCACTCCATTCCATTCGGTTCCATTCAACTCCATTCCACTCCACTTCCCTACATTCCACTCCACACCATTCTATAACTATCCATTCCATGCCGCTCCACTAAATTCCACTCCACTCCATTCCACTCCACTCCATTCCTTACAAATCTATTCCATTCCACTCCACTCCACTCCATTCTATTCCATTCTGCTCCATTTCATTCCATTCCATTCCACTCCATTTCATTCCACTCCATTCCACTCCACTCCATTCCTTTCCATTCCTCTGTACTCCCCTCCACTCCATTCCCTTCCACTCCATTGCATTCATTTCAATTAATTGCTAATCCACTCCACTGCATTCCACTCCACTCCATTGCATTCCATTCCGTTCCATTCCAATCCACTCCACTCCACTCCATTCCACTCCACTCCACTCCATTACACTTCACTCCACTCCACTCCATTCCACTCCAGTCTATTCCATTCCATTCCATTCCATTCCACTCATCCATTCCATCCAACTCCACTCAAATTCGCTCCAATGCGCTCCACTCCATTATATTCTGTTATATTCCATTCCACTGCATTCCATTCCATTCCACTCCATTCCAGTTCACTACACTACATTCTACTCCACTCCACTCCACTTCACTGCATTCCATTCCATTCCGTTGATTTTCACTCCACTACTTTCAATTCCAATCTACTGCATTCCATTCTATTCCATTCTATTCCACTCCACTCAATTCCACTCCATTCCATTCCATTCCATTCCACTTCACCCAATTCCTTACCATTCCACTGCACTCCACTGCATTCCACTCCACTCCACTCCATATCATACCATTCCATTCCATTCCATTTCATTACACTCCATTGCACTCCACTCTATTCCTTTCCATTCAACTCGAGTCCACTCCATTCCACTCCACTCCATTCCATACGACTTCAATGCATTCCATTCCATTCCGTTTGCTTCCATTACATTCCACTCTTTTCTACTCAATTCCACCCCATTCCACTCCACTCAACTCCATTCCATGCCGTTCCATGCCATGCCATTCCATTCCATGCCATTCCATGCCATTCCATTCCATGCCATTCCATGACATTCCATTCCATCCCATTCTATTCCACTTCACTCCATTCCATTCCACTACACTGCATTCCACTGCACTCCGCTCCACTCCACTGCCCTCCAATCCTTTCCATTCCATTCCACTCCACTTCACACCTGCCCACTCGATTCCATTCAACATCATTCATCTCCACTCCACTCTATTACATTCCAATCCACTCCATTCCATTCCGTTCCATTCCACTGCACTCAACTCCATCCACTCCACTCCACTACATTCCACTCCACTCCATTCTATTCCATTCGGCTCCACTCCACTCCATTCCGTTGCCCTCCATTCCCCTCCATTCCATTCTACTCCATTCCAATCTACTCCACTCCACTCCAATTCATTCCACTCCACTCCACTCCATTCCAGTCCACTCTACTCCATTCCATTCCATTCCATTCCACTCCGTTTCACTCCATTGCACTCCACTTCATTAAACTTGATTCTTCTCTATTCCACTCCATTCCCGTCCCTTCCACTCCACTCCATTCCATTCCATTCCTCTGCACTCCACGCCAATCCATTCCATTACAAACCAATCAACTCCACTCCATTCCATTCTACTCCACTCCACTCCACTCTAATGACACCCATTATATTCCACTCCATTCCATTCCACTCCATTCGTCTCCAGTCAACTCCATTCCACTCCACAACATTCCCTTCCATTCCACTCCACTCCACTGCATTCCACTCCATTCCATTCAAATCCACTCCGCTTCATTCCTTTGTATTCCATTCCACTCCAATCCACTCCATTCGAATTCGTTCCACTCCATTCCTCTCCACTCCACTCTTTCCAATTCCATTCCATTCCATTCCACTGCGTTCCACACCACTCCATTCCATTCCACTGCACTCCATTACATTCCAATCTGCTCCACTCCACTCCACTCCATTCAGTTGCCCTCGATTCCTCTCCATTGCATTACAATCTCCTCCAAGCCACTCCATTCCATTCCACTCAATTCCATTCCATTCCACTCCACTCCACTCCGTTCCATTCCATTCCACTCCACTCCACTCCTTTCCACACCGTTCCATTCCACTCCAACCCACTCCATTCCATTCCTTCCCATTCCATTCGTCTCCACCCCACTCTATTCCACCCCTTTCTACTCCATGCCAGTCAACTGTCATCCACTTCACTCCTTTCCACTTCTCTCCTTTCCATGGCAATACACTCCATTCCATTGCATTCCATTCTCCTCTAAGCCACTCCATTCCTCTGCAATCCACTCCATTACAGATCACTCCACTGCATTCCATTCCATTTCATTCCACTCCATTCCATTCTATTCCATTCCACTCCATTCCATTCCAATCCACTCTACTCATCTTCAAACCATTCCGTTCCACTCCACTCCATTCCATTCCATTCCATTCAACTCCATTCCACTCCACTTCCCTACATTCCACTCCACACCATTCTATACCAATCCATTCCATGCCACTCCTCTAATTTCCACTCAACTCCACTCCGTTCCTTACAAGTCTATTCCATTCCACTCCACTCCACTCAATTCTATTCCATTGCACTCCATTTTATTCCATTCCATTCCATTCCATTTCATTCCATTCCATTCCATTCCACTCCATTCCATTCCATTCCACTCCATTCCATTCCATTCCACTCAATTCCACTCAACTCCATTCCTTTCCATTCCTCTGTACTCCACTCCATTCCCCTCCACTCCATTGTATTATTTTCCACTAATTGCTAGTCCACTCCACTCCATTCCATTCCATTCTATTCCACTGCATTCCATTCCATTCCACTCCATTCCACTCCACTCCACTCCATTCCACTCCATTCCATTCCACTCCACTGCATTACACTCCACTCCACTCCATTCCACTCCATTCCACTCCATTCCATTCCATTCCATTCTGTTCCGTTCCGTTCCATTCCATTCCATTCCATTCCAATCTTATCCATTCCATCCAATTCCACTCCACTTCGCTCCAATGCACTCCACTCCATTATATTCCATTCTATTCCATTCCGCTGCATTCCATTCCATTCGACTTTATTCCAGTCCACTACACTCCATTCTACTCCACTCCACTCCACTCCACTCCATTCCATTCCATGACATTGATTTTCACTCCACTCCTTTCAATTCCAATCCACTGCATTCCATTCTATTCCATTCAACTCCACTCCACTCAATTCCAGTCCATTCCATTCCATTCCACTGCATTGCACTGCAATCCATTCCATTCCATTGCATTCCACTCCACTCCATTCCACTCCACTCCACTCCATTCACTTGCCCTTCTTTCCACTCCATTGCATTCCATTCTTAAAGCCACTCCATTCCATTCCACTCAATTCCAATCCTTTCCCCTCCACTCCACTCCATTCCATTCCAGTCCACTCCATTCCACTCCTTTCCACACCACTCCATTCCACTACACCCCACTCCATTCCATTCCTTCCCATTCCACTCGACTCCACCCCACTGTATTCCACTCCTTTCCACTCCATTCCACTCCATGCCAGTCCACTGAACTCCACTCCACTCCATTCCACTTCACTCCTTTCCATGGCAATACACTCCATTCCTTTGCAGTCCATTCTCCTCCAAGCCACTCCATTCCTTTCCAATCTACTCCATTCAACATCACTCCACTGCATTCCATTCCATTTCATTCCACTCCATTCCATTCCATTCCATTCCGTTCCACTTCAATCCACTCCACTCCTCTCCATTCCACTCCACTCCACTGTATTACACTCCACTCCACTGTATTACACTCCATTCCACTCCATTCCACTCCATTCCATTCCATTCTTCTCCATTCCATTCCATTCCATTCCATTCCATTCCATTCCATTCCAATCTTATCCATTCCATCCCACTCCACTCCACTTCACTCCAATGTGCTCCACTCCATTATATTCCATTCTAATCCATTCCGTTGCATTCCATTCCATTCGACTCCATTGCAGTCCACTACACACCATTCTACTCCACTCCTCTCCATTACCCTCCTCCATTCCATTCCATGACATTGATTTTCACTCCACTCCTTTCAATTCCAATCCACTGCATTCCATTCTATTCCATTCAACTTCACTCCAATCAATTCCACTCCATTCCATTAAATTTCATTCCACTCCTACCCATTCCATTCCATTCCACTGCACTCCACTCCATTCCACTCCACTCCACTCCACTCCATAACATTCCATTCCATTCCTTTCTATTTCATTACACTCCAATCCCTTCCTTTCCATTCAACTCGAGTCAACTTCATTCCACTCCACTTCATTCCATACCACTTCACTGCATTCCATTCCATTCCATTTACTTCCATTACATTCCACTCCTTTCTACTCAATTCCACTCCATTCCACTACACTCAAATCCATTCTATGCCATTCCACTCCATTCCGTTCTATTCCACTCCACTCCATTCCATTCCACTGCACTCCATTCCACTCCACTCCCCTCCACTCCATTCCATTCCATTCCATTCCATTCCATTCCATTCCATTCCATTCCATTCCACTCCAATCCATACCAGCTGACTCCATTCCATTCAACATCATTCTACTCCACTCCACTCTATCAAATTCCACTCCACTCCATTCCATTTCATTCTATTCCTCTGCACTCATCCCCATCCACTCCACTCCACACCATTCCACTCCATTCCATACCACTCCACTTCACTCCATTCCAATCCATTCCACTCCGCTACACTCCACTCTTTTCCACACCACTCCATTCTATTCCATTCTGCTGCATTCCAGTCCACTGCACTCCATTCTAGTCCACTCCAATCCACTACACTCCATTCCATTTCATGCCATTGATTTTCACTCCACTCCTTTCAATTCCGCTGCATTCCATTCTATTCAACTCCACTCCACTCCTTTCCACTCCATACCATTCCATTCCATTTCATTACACTCCATTGCACTCCACTCCATTCCTTTCCATTCAGCTCGAGTCCACTTCATTCCACTGCACTCCATTCCATACCACTTCACTGCATTCCATTCCATTTCCTTCCATTACATTCCACTCCTTTCTACTCAATTCCACCCCATTCCGCTACACTCAACTCCATTCCATGCCATTCCATGCCATTTCACTCCATTCCATTCTATTCCACTCCACTCCATTCCATTCCACCGCACTACATTCCACTCCACTCCACTCCACTCCATTCCATTCCACCGCACTACATTCCACTCCACTCCACTCCACACCCCTCCACTCCATTCCATTCCTTTCCATTACATTTCACTTCACTCCATACCAGTCCACTCCATTCCATTCAACATCATTCCACTCCACTCCACTCTATTACATTCCACTGCACTCCATTCCATTCCGTTCCATTCCACTGCACTCAACTCCACCCACTCCACTCCATTCCACTCCATTCCTTTCCACTCCACTCCACTCCATTCCAATCCATTCCACTCCATTCCACTCCACTCCACTCCATTCCGTTATAGTCCATTCCATTCCACTCCATTCCATTCCAAACTACTTCATTCCTCTCCTCTCCATACCACTCCACTCCATTCCATTCCATTCCTCTCCACTGCACTCCACTCCATTACACTTCATTACATTCCTCTCCACTCCACTCCATTCCTTTCCATTCCCCTGCACTCCACTCCAATCCATTCAATTCCAAACCAATCTTCTGCACTCTATTCCATTCCACTCCACTCCACTCCAATCTAATCCACCCCATTACATTCCACTCCATTCCATTCCATTCCATTCGATTCCAGTCTACTCCATTCCACTCCACTCCTTTCCATTCCATTCCTCTACTGCATTGCAATCCACTCCATTCCAATGGTCTCCACTCCATTTCTTTCCATTCCATTCCACTCCACTCCATTCCAATCCATTCCACTCCAATCATCTCCACTCCACTCCTTCCAATTCCATTGCATTCCATTGCAGTGCATTCCATTCCACTCCACTCCATACCATGCCACTCCACTCCACTCCATTCAATTGCCCTCCATTCCACTCCACTCCGTTCCACCGAACTCCATTCCTCTCCATTCCACTTCACTCCATTTCACTCCACTCCATTCCATTCCATTCCATTCCTTTTCACTCCGCTCCACTCCTTTCCACGCCACTCCACTCCACTCCAACCCAGTCCATCCCATTCCTTTCCATTCCTCTCGACTCCACTCCACTCCATTCCTCTCCATTCCAGTAAATGGCACTCCACTGCACTCCATTCTACTCCACTCCATTCCACTCCAATCCACTGCATTCAATTAGATATCAAACCATTCCACTCCATTCCATTCCACTGCATTAAGCTCGATTCCACTCCATTCCACTCCATTCCAATCGACTCCACTACAGTACACTCCATTCCATTCTATTTCACTTCACTCCACTCCACTCAACTCCATTCCATTCCAAACCCTTCCGCTTCACGCCATTCCTTTCCTCTCCCCTGCAGTCCACTCCACTCCACCCCATTAAATTCCATTCCTCTCTATTCCACTCCACTCAACTCCATTCCAATCCAATCCAATCCACTCCACTGCGTTCCACTCCACTATGCTCCATTCCGTTCCATTCCATTCTAATCCACTACACTCCATTCCAATCCATTCCACTCCATTCCGCTCCACTCCAATCCTTCCAATTCCATTGCATTCCATTCCACTCCATTAAACTCCACTACTTTCCATTCCATTCCACTCACCTCCACTCCACTCCACTACACTACATCCCATTGCCCTCCATTCCAATCCACTCCATTCCATTCCTCTGCATTCCATTCCGTGCCATTCCACTCAATTTCATTCCACTCCACTACACTCCTCTCCATTTGATTCCACTCCTCTCCACTGCCTTCCACACCACTCCACTCCACAGCATAACCCTCCACTCCATTCCACTCTACTACATTCCATTCCATTCCACTCGAATCCACTCCACTCCATTCCACTCTAATCCACTCCATTCCACTCCATTCCAGTCCACTCCACTCGACTCCACTCCATTCCATTCCATTCCACTGCGCTCCACTCCACCCCATTCCATTGCACTCCATTCCACTTAACTCCTTTCCATTCCACTCCATTCCATTCCATTCCATTCCATTCCATTCCACCCAGTTCCATCTCACTGCACTCTACTCCATTTCATTCCTCTCCACTCCACTCCATTACGTTCCATTCCACTGCACTCCACTCCATTCCATTCGACTCCACTCCACTACGCTCCAATGCACTCCACCCCATTCCATGCCACTCCATTGCATTCCACTCCATTCCACTCCACTCTAATCCATTCCATTCCACTCCATTGCATTCCATTCCACTCTACTCCACTCCATTCCCCTCCACTCCATTCCATACCACTCCACTCCATTCCATACCACTCCTCTCCATTCCATTACATTCCTTTCCACTGTACTCCATTTTAGTCCATTCCACTCCATTCCATTCAACTCCACTGCTTCCAATTGCATTCCATTGTAGTCCACTCCGTTCCACTCCACTCCATTCCATTCCGTTCGGCTCCAGTCCACTCCACTCCATTCCGTTGCTCTCCATTCCACTCCACTCCTTTTCATTCCACTCCACTCCACTCCACTACATTCCATTACATCCAATTATATTCCATTCCATTCCATCCCTGTCCACTCCACTGCACTCACTCCATTAAAACCCATTCCATTCCATTCCGCACCATTCCCCCACAATCCACTCCACCCCACTCCGCTTCCTTCGATTACATTCCCTCCCATTCTATTCCTCTCCATTCCACTCTACTCCACTTCAGTCCACTCCACTACAGTCCACTCCATTCCATTACATTTTATTCCACTGCATTCCATTCCATTCCTTTATTTCGAGTATATCTCACTCTGTCAACAAGCCTTGAGTTCAGTTGCACAATCTCAGCTCACATTCCATTCTGTTTCATTCTGTTCCATTCCGTTCTGCTCCGCTCCGCTCCTATCCTCTCCATTCTATTCCCTTCCTTTCCATTCCATTCCACTCAATTCCACTCCTCTCCACTACAATGCATTCCTTTCTTTAGGGAGTATCTCATTCTGTCACACAGGCTGCAGCGCAACGGTCCAAACTCAGCACACATTTCTCCACTCCGTTCCATTCCTTTCCGTTCTGTTCTATTGTCTTCTGTTCTGTTCCATACCGTTACACTCCACTTCACTCCATTCCATTCCACTCCATTCTACTCCACTCCACTCCATTCCATTCCATTCTATTACATTCCATTGCACTCCATTCCACTCCATGACATTCCACTTCATTCCATTCCATTCAATTCCTCTCCATTCCATTCCACTCCACTCCAATCCATTCTGCAACACTCCAGTCCATTCCATTCCACTCCACTCCATTACATTCCACTCCACTCCACTCCATTCCACTCCACTCCATTCCATTCCACTCCATTCCATTCCACTCCACTCCACTTCATTCCACTCCACTCCATTCCATTCTACTGCATTCCAATCCATTCCTCTCCACTCCACTCCATTCCACTTCACTCCATTCCATTACTTTCCACTCCATTTCACTCTATTCCATTCCATTCCACTCAACTCCATTCGACTCCACTACATTCCACTCCAGTGCATTGCATTCCATTCCACTCCATTCCATTCCATTCTTTTTTTCCACAGGATCTCACTGTGTCACAAAGGCTGGAGTGCAGTGGCACATTCTCAGCTCACAGTCCTTCACACCATTCCATTGAATTGCATTCCATTCCATTCTATTTCTCTCCACTACACTGAACTCCAATCCATTCCATTCCACTCCATCCCATTCCATTTGAGTCCGTTCCAGTCCACTTCACTCCACTCCATTCCATTCCTTTCCTTTCCATTTCACTCCACTGCATTCAATTCCTTTCTTTCGACAGTATATGACAGTGTTACTCAGGCTGGAGTGCAGTGGCAATATCAAACCTGACATTACATGCCAACTTTACATTGCATTTCACTGTAGTCCATTGCAATCCGTTGCATTCCATTCCATTCCATTACATTCCAATCGATTCCATTCCATTCCATTCCATTCCAATCGATTCCATTTACTTCCATTCCATTCCACTCCGTTCTACTCCACTCCAATCCACTACATTCCATTAGATCCTATTCCATTCCACTTCATTCTACTCCTCTCCACTCCACTGCACTAAACTCCACTCCATTCAACTGAATCCCATTCCATTTCTCTCTGTTTGACTGCACTCCACTCCATCCCACTCCACTCCACTTCATTCCATTCCTTTCCTCCCATTCCATTCCTCTCCATTCCACTCCACTCCACTTCACTCCACTCCAATCCACTCCAGTCCACTCCATTCCAGTCCATTCCATGGCATTCTATTCCATTCCTTTCTTTAGAGAGTATCTCATTCTGTCACACAGCCTGAAGTGCAGTGGCACAATCTCAGCTCTCATTTCATTATTACATTGCATTACATTGCTTTCCATTCCATTGCATTCCCATCCATTCCATTCCATTCAGGTCCATTCCATTGCACTTCATTGCATTCTGAGCATTCTGTTACATTGCATTGCATTCCATTCCATTCCATTCCACTTCAAGAAACTCCACTCCACTCCATTCCACTCCACTCCACGCCACACCACTCCACTCCTTTTCATTCCACCCCATTCCATTCCACTCCAGTTCACTCCAGTTCACTCCACTCCACTCTATTCCATTCCATTCCATTCCATTTCATTCCATTGCACTCCACTCCATTCCAATCCACTGCACTCCGTTCCACTCCACTCCATTCCATTACGTTCCATTCCTTTCCATTTCTCTCCATTCCCTTCCACTCCACTTCATTCCATTCCACTCCACTCCATTCCATTCCACTTCACTCCATTTCATTCCATTCCACTGCATTCCAGTCCATCCTACTACATGCCATTCCACTCCACTCCACTCTGCTACATTCCACTCCACTTCACTCCACAACTTTGCACTGTATTCCATTCCATTAAATTCCACTCCTTTCCACTCCACTCCACTCCACTCCATTTCACTTCATAACACTCCAATATGCTCCACTTCACTCCACTCCACTCCATTCAATTCCACTCCACTCCACTCCACTCCATTCCACTCCTCTCCATTCCATTACATTACATTCCACTCCACTCTATTCTACTCCTCTCCAATACATTCCACTCCATTAAACTCCATTCCATACCATTCCATTTCTTTCCACTCCATTCCAATCCATTCTACTCCATTCCAGTCCTCTCTACTCCAATACACTACACTGAACTCCACACCATTCCATTCCATTCCACTCCATACTTTTCCATTCAATTCCACTCCAATCCACGCCACTCCATTCCACTCCACTCCATTCCAGTCCACTACACTCCTCTACATTCCATTCCATTCCATTCCACTCGTCTCCATTCTACTCCACTTATCTGCATTCCATTCCATTTCACTCCATGCCATTCCATTCCACTCCATTCCAGTCCATTCCACTCCATTCCACTCCACTCCACTCCACTCCATTCCACTCCATTCCATTCCACTCCAGTCCACTCTACTCCATTCCATTCCATTCAACTTCATTGTAATCAACTCCACTCCATTCCCCTAATATCTATTCCATTCATTTCCATTAATTTCTACTGCATTCCATTCCGCTCCATTCTTTTCCACTCCTTTCCACTCCACTCCATTCTATTCCACTCCAATCCACTCCACTCCAATCCAATCCATTCCACATCACTCCATTCCACACCATTCCACTCCAATCCACTCCACTCCAATCCAATCCATTCCACATCACTCCATTCCACACCATTCCACTAAACTCCATTCATGTCCATTCCATTCCACTCCACTGTACTCCATTCCACTCCACTCCACTCCGTTCCACTCCACTCCACTCCCTTCTTTTCCTTTCCATTCCACTCCGTTCCATTCCATTCAACTAAGTTCCATTCCATTCCACTCCAATCAACTGCACTCCAGTACTCTCCACTCCTTTCGATTCCACTCCAATCCCCTCCACTCCACACCATTACACATCACTCCATTCCATTCCATTCCGTTCCACTCCACTTCATTCCACTCCATTCCACTCCATTCCACTCCACTCCACTCCATTCCACTCCACTCCACTCCATTCCATTTCATTCCACTCCATTACATTCCATTCCACTCCATTGCACTTCACTCCACTCCATTCCATTGCACTCCCTTCCATTCCAATCCATTCCATTCCACACCACTCCACTCGCCTGCACTCCACTCCACCCCATTCAATTCCAATTCACTGCTTTCCAATCCACTCCACTTCATTACACTCCACTCCATTCCCTTCCATTCCATTCCATGCCACTCCACTCGATTCCACTCCACTCCACTCCACTCCACTCCTTTCCAATCCATTACACTACATTCCATTCCGCTACATTCAGTTCCACTCCATTCCACCCAACTACACTCCATTCCAGTCGACTGCATTCCATTCCATGCCATTCCATTACACTCCAATTCAATCCACTTCACTCCACTGCACTCCATTCCATTCCACTAAACTCCACTCAATTCCACTCCACTCCATCCGGTCCATTCTATTCCATTCCACTCCATTCCACTCCATTAAACTCCAATACACTGAATTCCACTCCACTCCATCCTGCCCATTCTATTCCATTCTACTCACCTACACTACATTCCACTCCTCTCCATTCCACTCCACTCTGCTGCGTTCCATTCCATTGCATTCCAGTCCACTCCACTCCTTTCCAACCCATTCCACTCCATTCCATTCCACTCCACTCCATTCCATATTGTTCCATTCCATTCCAGTCCACTGCACTCCACTCCATCCACACTTCTCCACTCCATTCCATTCCATTCCATTCCACTCCATTTCAGTCCACTCCATTAAATTCCATTCCACTCCATTCTACTCCACGACATTCCATTCCACTCCTCTTCACTCCTTTTCACACCACTCCACTCCAATCCACTACACCCCAATCCATTTCATTCCACTCGACTCCACTCCATTCCAATCGACTTGAATCCACTCCACTACATTCCACTCCATTGCAGTCCAGTCCACTCCATTCCAGTCCTCTCCGCTCCACTCCAGTCCATTCCATTCCATTACACTGCACTCCACTCCACTTCATTTCACTGCACTCCATTCCACTCCACGCCTTTCCATTCCATTCCATTCCACTCCACTCCTTTCAACTCCACTCCACTCCATTCAATTCCACTCAAAACCACTCCACTCCATTCCAGTCCACTCTACTCCAATCCATTCCATTCCATTCCATTCCACTCCTGTACATTAAACTGGAATCCACTCCATTCCACTCCATTTCAGTACACTCCACTCCACTTCACTCCATTCAATTCCATTCCACTGCACTCCACTCCACTCCATTACATTACAAAACATTCCAGTCCACTCCATTGCATTCCACTCCATTCCTCTCCACTCCTACCCATTACATTCCACTACAATCCATTTCACTCCACTCTACTCCTTTGCAATCCACTGCATTTAATTCCATTCCACTCCACTCCACTTCACTCCATTCCACTCCAATCCATTCCACTCCACTCCACTCCATTACATTCCATTTCGTTCTATTCCACTCCACTCGATTTCAATCCATTCCACTCTATTCCACACCACTCCACTCCTTCCAATTCCATTCCATTCCATTACAATCCATTCCACTCCAGTACATTCCATTTCATTCCTCTTCACTACACTACACTCCATTCCTTTGCCCCCATTCAACTGCACTCCATTCCTTTCCACTGCATTCCTTTCCATTCCATTAAACTCAATTCCATTCCATTCCACTCCACTCCTCTTCATTCAATTCCACTGTAGTCCACCCCTTTCCACACCACTCCACTCAACTCCACTCTACCCCACTCCATTCAATTCCACTGCATTGCATTTAATTCTTTTGCATTCCACTCGAACCCACTCCAATCCATTCCTCTCCTTTCCACTCCATTCCACTCCATTTTAGTCTACTCCAATCCACTCCAGTCCATTCCATTCCACTGCAATCCAGTCCACTCCTTTCCATTACTCTCCATTCCTCTCCACTCCTTTCCATTCCATTCCATTACAATCCATTACACTCCATTCCTTTCCACTCCAATCCACTCCATTTCATTCCGCTCCAATCCACTGCATTCCACTCCACTACACTCCTTCCAAGTCCATTCCATTCCATTCCTTTCCATTCCAATCCATTCCATTCCACTCCATTTCATTCTATTCCTCTACTCCATTCCACACAACACTATTCCACTCCACTCCGTTCCATTCCATTCAACTCCTTTCCACTCCACTCCACTATATTCCACTGCAATCCACTCCATTTTATTCCATTGCATTCAACTCCACTCCATTCAACTTCACTCCACTCCTTTGTATTACAATCCATTCCATGCCATTGCATTCTACTCCTCTCCATTCCACTCCACTCTGTTCTAATCGCCTCCATCCCACTCCACTCCATTCTATTCCAATCAATTCCACGCCACTCCACTAAATTCCTATCCACTCCACTTCATTCCACTCCACTCCATTGCATTCAACTCTGTTCCATTCCACTCCATTCCGTTCCATTCGATTACTTTCCTTTGCATTTCATTGCAATCTTTTCCAGTAAATCACCCTTCATTCGACTTCACTCCATTCTACTTCATCCCTCTTCATTCTACGCCATTGCATTCCACTCCATTCGACTCCACTCCCTTCCTTTCCATTCTTCTCCCGTCCTATCCACTCCATTCCATTCCACTCCATTCCGTTCCATTCCACTCCTTACTAATCCACTCTACTCCATTCCTCTTCACTCCATTCCACTCCATTCCATTCCATTCCACTCGACTCCACCCCATTCCATTCCACTCGACTCCACCCCATTCCATTCCACTCCACTCCACTCCATTCTTCTCCACTCCACTTCACTCCAATCCACTCTGATCATTTCCATTCCATTCCATTGCACTGCACTCCATTCTATGCCACTCCTTCCCAGTCCATTGCACTCTATTCCAATCCATTCAATACCATCCTATTCCACTCTGCAACACTCCACTACATTCTATTTCATTCCACTCCACTCCATTCCATTCCTTTCCACTACACACAATTCCATTCCGTTGCATTCCATTGAATTCTGTTCCATTCCATGCCTATCCATTCATGTCCACTCCATTCCATTCCTCTTCACTCCACTCCATTCCACTCCACTTCACTCCACTCCACTCAATTCCATTCCATTCCAATCCACTCCAATCCACTGAACTCCACTCCATTACACTCCAATCCATTCTATTCCATTCCATTGTATTCCACTCCACTCTGTTCCATTGCACTCCACTCCATCTCCATTCTGCTCAACTAGACTCCACTAAATTCCATTCCATTCCGCTTCATTCCATTCAATTCCAACCCATTCCAGTCCACTACACTCCATTCCACTACAATCAAATTCACACCACTCCATTCCATGCCATTGCATTCCACTCCACACCATTCCATTCCATTCCACTGCATTTTATTCAATTCCATTCCACTCCCCTCCACTCCACTACACTCCAGTCAATTCCACTCCATTCCATTCAATTCCACTGCACTTCACTCCATTCCATTCCATTCCACTCCTTTGCACTCCACTCTACTCCATTCCATTCCATTCCACTCCTCTCCATTCCATTTCTTTCAATTCCATTCCACTTTGCTCCGTTCCATTCCACTCCACACAACTCTTCTACATTCCATTCCACGCACTTATATTCCTCTCCATTCCACTCCACTCCATTCCATTCCACTACATTTCATTTCATTCCATTACATTGCACTGCAATCCACTCCACTCCACTCCATTCATCACCACTCCACTCCATACTTTTCCACTCCATTCCATTCCACTCTATTCCATTCCGTTCCACTCCAATCCATTCCACTGCACTCCCTTCCACTCCAATCTCCTCCTTTCCTTTCCATTCCATTCCACTCCACTCCCTTCCATTCCTTTCCATTCCATTCCATTCAACTCCATTCCATTCCATTCCACTCGACTACATTCCACTCAACAACATTCCACTGTACCCCATTCCATTCCATTCCATTGAACTCCATTCCATTCTACTATATTCCATTCCACTCCACTCCACTCCCTTCCATTGCATTCCATTCCACGCCACTCTATTCCACTCCACTCCACTACATACCTCTCCACTCTACTCCATTCCATTCCATTCGATTCCATTAAATTCGTTTTCATTCCACTCCACACCATTCCATTCCATTCCACTCCACTCCATTCCACACCACTCCACTCCAGTACATTCCTTTCCAATCCATTCCATTCCTCTTCAGTCCATTCCACTACACGACACTACAATACACTACGATCAAATCCATTTTATGCCATTGCATTCCACTCCACTCCTTTCCATTCCATTCCACTGAATTCTATTCCATTCCATTCCACTCCACAGCTATCCTCTCCACTCATGTCCAATATATTTCATTCCTTTCCATTCCATTCCACTCTACTCCACTCCATTCCACTTCATTCCCTTCCACTCTATTCCATTCCATTCCTTTCCTCTGCATTCCACTCCACTCCATTCCAATCCATTGCACTCCATTCCATCCCAATCCTCTCAACTCCACTCCATTCCATTCCATTCCATTCCATTCCATTCCATTCCATTCCATTCCATTCCATTCCATTCCATTCCATTCCACTCCACTCCATTCCATCCCATTCCATTCCACTCCATTCCATCCCATTCCATTCCACTCCATTCCATCCCATTCCATTCCATTCCATTCCATTCCACTCCACTCCATTCCATTCCAACCCTTTCCACTCAAATCTACTCCATTCCACTCCACGGCACTCCATTCCTTGCCATTCCATTACGTTACCCTCCATTCCGTTCCATTCCAACCTATTTTATTCCAATCCACTCCATTCCAGTCCATGCCATTACATTCCTTTCCTCTCCAATCCACTTCATTCCACTCCACTGCACTCCATTCCTTGCCATTCCATTCCATTCAACTCCATTCCATTCCATTCCAATCCATTCTATTCTATTCCACTTCATTCTATTCCATTCCACTCCACAACACTCAATTCCATTCCATTCCATTCCATTCCATTCCACTCCAATCCACACTATTCCACTCCACTCCACTCCATTCCTTGCCATTCCATTACGTTACCCTCCATTCCGTTCCATTCCAACCTATTTTATTCCAATCCACTCCATTCCAGTCCATGCCATTACATTCCTTTCCTCTCCAATCCACTTCATTCCACTCCACTGCACTCCATTCCTTGCCATTCCATTCCATTCAACTCCATTCCATTCCATTCCAATCCATTCTATTCTATTCCACTTCATTCTATTCCATTCCACTCCACAACACTCAATTCCATTCCATTCCATTCCATTCCATTCCACTCCAATCCACACTATTCCACTCCACTCCACTCCATTCCTTGCCATTCCATTCCTTTCCAACCCAATACATTTCATTCCAATCCATTCCACTCCATTCCACTCCATTCCAGTCCATTCCACACCTCTCCACTCCATTCTATTCCATTCCATTCCACTCCATTCCAGTCCATTCCACACCCCTCCACTCTATTCTATTCCATTCCATTCCACTCCATTCCAGTCCATTCTACTCAATTACACTGCACTCCAATCCATTCTACTGCATTCCATTTCATTACCCTCCATTCTGTTCCACTCCATTTGACTCTATTCCATTCCATTACATTACACTCCACACCACTGCACTCCATTCCATTCCTCTGTTTTCAACTCTACTCCATTTCATTACACTCTACAACACTCCACTACGCTGCACTGCATTCCACTCCACTCCATTCCAATGCATTCCATTCAACTCTAGTCCTCTCTATTCCTCTACTTTCCAATCCATTCCATTCCACTATATTTCTTTCCATTCCCCTGCACTCCGTTCCAACCCTCTCCATTTCACTGCACTCCATTCCATTCCATTCCATTCCATTCCATTACACACCACTGCATTCAAATCCATTCCATTACACTCCATTCCATTGCAATACATTCCATTCCATTCCATTCCACTCCATTCCACACCACTCCGTGCAACTCCATTCCATTCCACTCCACTCAATTCCATTCCGTTACACTCCATTCCAGTCCATTCCACCCAACTCCACTCCATTCCATGCCATTCCATTCAATTCCACTCCATTCCATTCCATTACACTCCATTCCATTCCACTCCACTCCATTCCACTCCATTCCCCTCCATTGCACTCCATTCCATTCCTCTCTATTCCACTCCACTCCATTCCATTCCATTCCATTACACTACATTCCATTCCATCTCATTACAATCTTCTCCACCAAATTACATTTCACTTAATTCCTCTCTACTCCATTCCATTCCAATCCACTCCACTCCACTCCATTCCATTCTATGCAACTCCATTCAATTCTTCTCCATTCCACTCCACTCCATTCATTTCCACTCCAGTCCACTTGATATCGTTCATCTCCACTCCACTCCACTCCACCACTTTCCTAAGCTCTCCACTGTACTCTATTCCTCTCCATTCCACTCCATGCCACTCCATTCCACTCCACTCCATTCCATTTCACTCCTTTCCATTATATTCCATTTCACTCCAATCCACTACATTCCACTCCACGGCACTCCATTCCACTTCACTCCATTACTTTCCATTCCATTCCATTTTATTCCATTCCACTACATTCCATTCCATTCCGATACATTCCAGTTCAATCCACTCCATTCTACTGCACACCACGCCCCTCCACTACACTCCGTTACTTTCCATTCCATTCCACTGCACTCTATTCCATTCCATTCCACTCCAATCCACTTTACTCCATACCTCTCCATTCCACTCTATTCCACTACACTCCATTCCACTCCACTCCATTCCATTCCACTCCACTCCACTGCTTTCCACGACATTCCATTCCACTACATTCCACTCCACTCCACTCCGTTCCCTTCCATTCCATTCCTTTCCACTCCATTCCATTCCATTCCATTCAAATCCATTCCATTCCACTCAATTCCACTCCATTCCAGTCCTCTCCATTCCACTCCACTCCACTACCCTCCACTTCATTCCATTACATCCTATTCCATTCCACTCCAATCCACTCCTCTCCACCACAGTGCACTCCATTCCGCTCCATTCCAATCCATCCCATTCTATTCCACTCCATTCCAGTGCACTCCTCTAGACCACACTCCACTCCACATCATACCATTCCATTCCATCCCTTTCTATTCCTCTGCATTCCACTCCACTTCACTCCACTCCACTCCTCTCCAGTCCACTCTATTCCGTTTAATTCCATTGCACTGCATTCAATTCCAATCCTATCTTTCGATAGTATTTCAGTCTGTCACTGAGCATGGAATGCAGCTGAACTATCTTAGCTTCCATTCCATTCCATTCCATTCCATTCCATTCCATTCCATTGGGCTGTATTCCACTCCATTCCATTCCACTCCACTCCACTCCACTCCATTCCACTACACTCCATTCCACTCCATTTCATTCCATTGGGCTGTATTCCACTCCATTCCATTCCACTCCACTCCACTCCACTCCATTCCACTCCACTCCATTCCACTCCATTTCATTCCATTCCACTCTACTGCATTCCATTCCGTTCCATTCCCTTCCACTCCATTCCACTCCTCTCCATTCTATTCCACTCCACTCCCATCCACCTCATTCCACTCCACTGCATTCTATTCCATTCCAATCCATTCCAATCCACTCCATTCCATTCCATTCAATTCCACTCCACTCCATAAAATTCTACTCCATTCCTTTCCATTCCATTCCACTCCACTCCACTCCATTCCTTTCCTCTCCAGTCCACTCCTTTCCACTCCACTCCACTACAATCCTCTATACTCCACTCCATTTCATTCCATTCCACTCTTCTCCATTCAATTCTATTCCACTGCCCTCAATTCCACTCAACTCCATTCCACTCCAATGCACTCCACACCACTCCATTCCAGAAAACTCCATTATACTCCACTACTATCCATTCCATTCCTCTCCACTCCACTCCACTCCATTCCACTCCATTCCATTCCACTCTATTCCATTCCACTCCATTCGACTCCACTCCCCTCTATTCCACTCCACTCAATTCTATTCCATTTGATTCCACTCAATTCCATTCCTCTATACTCCACTGAATTCCACTACACTCCACTACATTCTATTACATGCAATTCCATTCCACTCCATTCTATTCCACTCCAACCCTTTCCAGCCCACTCCACTCCATTCCAATCCTCTCCACTGCACTCCTCCCCATTCCACTCCATTCCACTTCACCCCACTCCACTCCACTGCACTGCATTGCACTCTATTCCACTCCACTCCACTGCACTCCTCTCCATCCCACAACATTCCAATTCACTCCACTCCACTTCACTCCATTGTATTCCATTCCATTCCATTCCACTCCAATCCAATCCAATCCATTCCACTCCACTACAGTCGCATCCATTCCGATCCACTCCATTTCACTCCACTCTACTCCATTCCATTCCACTCCATTCCGCTCCACTCCACTCCAATCCACTGCATTACCTTAAACTCCATTCCATTCCACTCAATTCCACTCCACTCCACTCCATTCCACTCAACTTCGTTCCATTCCATTGCAGTCCATTCCAATCCATTCAACTCTACTCCACTCCATTCCTCTAATGTCTATTAGAGGGGAATGGAATGGAATGGAATGGAGGTGAGTGGAGTGGAATGGAGTAAAATGAAATGGAGCGAAATGGAGTGGATAGGAGAGGAATGGAGTGGATAGGACCGAATGGAGTGGAAACTCCACACCATTCCATTCCATTCCATACCACTCCTTTCCATCCCACTCCATTCCACTCCATGCCAGTCTACTCCATTACACTCCACTCAATTCCATTCTATTCCACTCCTCTCCACTTCACTACATTCCAATTATTTCCACTCTGCTCAATTCCATTCCACTCCACTCCACTCCATTCCTCTCCACTCCATTCCACTCCTTTCCTCTACACTCCACTCCATTCGAATTCACTCCACTCCGTCCTATTCCATTCAATTCTATTCCACTCCATTCCATTCCGTTCGAGTCCATTCCATTCCATTCCACTCGACTCCATTCCATTCCATTCCACTCCATTCCACCATTACTGCACAAGACTACATTCGAGTCCATTCCATTCCATTCCACTCGACTCCATTCCATTCCATTCCACTCCATTCCACCATTACTGCACAAGACTACATTCCACTCCATTCCATTCCACTCCATTCCATTCCACATCATTTCACCCCACTCCACTCCATTCCTCCAAATTCCGTTCCATTCCATTCCATTCTATTCCATTCCACTCCACTCTTCCCCATTGCATTCCCCTCCTCTTCTCTCCATTCCTCTCCATTCCCCTCCAATTCACTCCATTCCATTGTACTCCTTTCCATTCCACTCCATTCCGTTCCATTACACACCAATCCACTCCACTCCATTCCATTCCACTCCACTCCTCTGTCCTCCATTCCAATCCACTCCACTCCTCTCCATTCCTTTAAACTACATTCCATTCCTCTCCATTCCACTCCAATTCACTCCATTCCATTCTACTCCATTACATTACATTCCCCTTCATTCCAATCATCTCCACTCCATTCCACTCCATTCCTTTCCACTTCACTCCACTCCACTCTAATCCACTCTATTCCACTCCACTCCATTCCATCCCACTGCACTCCTTTCCTTTCCACTCCACTCCACTCCATTCCATTCCATTCCATTCCATTCTACCCTACTACATTCCACTCCAATCCATTCTACTCCACTCCATTCCACTCCATTCCGTTCCATTACACACCAATCAACTCCACTCCGTGCCATTCCACTCCACTCCTCTGTACTCCATTCCAATCCACTCCACTCCTCTCCATTCCATTACACTACATTCCATTCCTCTCCATTCCACTCCAATTCACTCCAATCCATTCTACTCCATTACATTACATTCCCCTTCATTCCAATCATCTCCACTCCATTCCACTCCATTCCTTTCCACTTCACTCCACTCCACTCTAATCCACTCTATTCCACTCCACTCCATTCCATCCCACTGCACTTCTTTCCTTTCCACTCCACTCCACTCCATTCCATTCCATTCCATTCCATTCCACCCTACTACATTCCACTCCAATCCATTCTACTGCACTCCATTCCATTCCATTCTATTCTATTCCTCTCCTTTCTACTCCTCTCCACTTCACTCCACTCAACTCCTTTCCAGACCATTCCATTCCATTCCACTGCATTCCATTCCTTTCCACTCCAATCCATTGCAATCCTCTCCATTCCAGTGCATTCCATTCTACTCCACCACATTCTATTCAAATCTATTCCAGTACACTGTATTCAATTCTACTCCACTCCACTAAAATTCATTCCACTCCACTATATTCCATTGCATTCCATTTCTTTCCACTCCACTCCACTCCTTTCCTCTCCACTCCACTCCACTCCACTCAATTCCAATGCACTCCATTCGACTCAACTCCATTCCATTATATTCCGTTTCATTCCACTCCACTCAACTCCATTCCACTCCACTCCATTGCGCTCCACTCCATGTGTTTCAATTCTAACCTATTCCATTCCATTCCACTGCATTCCATTCCATTCCACTCTACTCCATTCCACTCCACTACATTCCACTCCACTTCATTCCCTTCCATTCCATTCACCTCCATTCAACTCTAGTCCACTCCATTCCATTACACTCTTCTCTGTTTCTTTCCACTCCTCTCCACTCCTTTCAACTCCATTACCCTCCAATTAACTCCATTCCATTCCAATCCATTCCATTCCATTACACATCACTCCTCTCCACTCCATTCTAACATAATCCATTCCACTCTACTAAATTCCATTCCACTCCACTCCACTCAACTCCATTCCATTCCACTATATTTCATTCCTCTCCGTTTTACTCCAATCCCCTTCATTCCACTCCACCCCTTTAAATTACATTCCCTTTCATTCCAATCCTGTCCACTCCATTCAACTCCATTTCATTCCACTCCACTCCACTCTATTCCACTCTATTCCACCCTACTCCACTCCGTTCCACGCCACTCTACTCCATTCCAATCCACTCCACTCCACTCCATTCCAATCCACTCAATTCCACACCATTCCATTCCATACCTGTCTACTACATTGCCCTCCACTCCATTTCACTCCTCTTCATTCCATTCCTTTACATTCTTTTAAATTGCACTCCATTCCATTCCACTCCATTACATTCCATTACATTTCTTTGAATGGTACTCTACTCCACTCCACTAGATTCCACTCCATTCCACTGCATTCCACTCCATTCCACTGCATTCCATTCCCCTCCATTCCACTCCACTCCATTCCATTCCATTCCAATATATTCCACTCCACTCTATTCCATTGCACTCCATTCCACCCCAAACCAGTCCATTCCACTCCATTCCTTTGAATTCTTTTCCACTCCATTCCATTTCGTATCACTCCACTCCACTCCATTTCATTCCTCTCCACCACTCTCAATTCCACTCCACTCCACTCGACCCCACTCCAGTCCACTCCATTATATTCCACTCTACTTCATTCCATTCCATTCCTTTCCTCTCCATTCCAATCCAATTCATTCCCCTCCACTCTATTCCTTTCCACTCCACTCCACTCCACTCTATTCCATTCCGTTCCACTCCATTCCACTCCACTCCATTCCATTCAGTTCCCCTCCACTCCACTATATTCAACTCCACTCCATTCCACTCCACTCCACTGCGTTCTATTCCATTCCATTAGAATCCACTCCACCCCATTCCTATCCACTTACTCCATTCCACTCCACTCCGTTCCATTCCATTCCATTCCATTCCACTCCACTCCACTCCATTCCAAGCCACGTCATTCCATTCCACTCCACTCCACTACATTGCATTCCCTACCACTCCATTTCACTCCTTTACTCTCCACCCGACTCCATTCCAGTCCACTACACTTCATTCCATGCCATTCCATTCCTTTCCACTGCATTCCATTACATTGAACTCTATTCATATCCATTCCACTGTATTACAGTCCATTCTACTCCACTCAATTCAAATCCATTCCATTCCGTTCCATTCCATTCCATTCTATTCCATTCCATTCCATTCCACTCCATTACACTCCACTCCATTCCATGGCATTCAATTCCGCTCCACTGCATTCCATTTCATTAAACTCCATTCCATTTCATTCCACTCTATTCCATTCCACTCCACTCCACGTCACTGCATTCCACTACACTCCACTTCGTTTCTCTCCATTCCATTCCATTCCACTCAACTCCATTCCATTCCATTCCTATCCATTCCATTCCACTTCTCGTCACTACATTTCACTTCATTCCCCTTCATTCCTCTGCATTCCATTCCACTGCACCCCACTGCATTCCATTCCACTCTACTCCTCTCCATTCCTCTCCACTCCACTCCACTCCAATCCATTCCACTGCATTCCATTCCATTCTATTCCATTGCATTCCACTCCATTCCATTCCATTCCATTCCATTCCACTCCATTTCTCTCCTATCCATGCCAATCCATTCCTCTCCATTCCAATCCATTCCAGTCTACTCCTCTCCATTCCATTCTATTGCCCTCCACTCCACTGCACTACATTCCATTACATTCCTCTGTACTCCATTCTATTCCACTACACTCCATACCAATCCATTCCATTCCATTCCTCTCCACTCCACTCAATTCCAAATCACTCCACTACATTCCATTCCATTCCATTCCGTTGCATTCCATTCCACTCCATTCCAGTCCATTATAATCCATTCCACTCTTCTCCACTCCACTCCATTCCACTCCACTCCCCTCCATTCCCTTCCACTCCATACCAATCCACTCCATTCCATTCCACACCATTCCACCTCATGTCACTCAGTTCTACCACACTCCATTCCTTTCCATTCCATTCCATTCCATTCCATTGCATTCCATACCACAGCAATCCATTCCAATCCACTCCTCCGCATTCCACTCCAGGCCACTCCACTCCACTCAACTCTATTACATTCCTTTAAATTCTACTCCACTCCTTTCCGTTCCAATCGAATCCACTGCACTCATCTCCTCTCCATTCCACTCGACTCCATTCCACTCCATTCCATTTAAATCCATTCCACTCTGCTCCTTTCCATTCCATTCAACTCCACTCCACTCCACTCTATTCCATTACACTCCATTACAATACACTCCTTATAATCCCATTCCATTCCATTCCACTGCACTCCACTCTATTCCTTTCCACTGCACTCAACTCCACTCCATTCAACTCCACTACATTCCATTGCATTCCATTTCATTCCATGTCTCTCCACTCCACTCCATTCCACTCCACTGCAGTCCACTCCACTCCATTCCACTGCACTCCATTCCATTTCACTGCTTTCTAATCCACTATATTCCATTCCATTCCATTCCACTCCACTCCAATCCACTACATTCCATTCCACTCCTTTTCATTACACTCCATTCCATTGCACTCCTTATAATAATATTCCATTCCATTTCACTGCACTCATCTCTTTTCAATTTCACTCCACTCCACTCCACTCCACTCCACTTCATTCCACTCCACTACATTCCGTTGCATTCCATTTCATTCGAATCCACTCCACTCCATTCCACTCCACTGCACTCCTCTCCACTCCATTCCACTGCACTCCATTCCAGTCCACTGGATTCCATTCTGTTCCATTTCATTCCAGTACACTCCACTCAATTCCAATAAACTCAACTCCATTGAACTCCACTCTACTCCATGTGATTCGATTCGATTTCATTCCATTCCATTCCACTCTACTCCATTGCACTCCACTACATTCCACTCCATTCTTTTCAATTCAATTCACCTCCTTTCCACTCCACTACACTCCATTCCACTCCAATCCTCACTGTTCCATTCCACCCCTCTCCACTCCATTCCTCTCCATTCCCCTCCAATTCACTCCATTCCATTCCACTCATTTCCATTCCTCTCCATTACATTCCATTATACACCACTCCACTCCACTCCATTCCATTATAGTCCATTCCTCTCTACTCCATTCCATTCCACTCGACTGCACTCAACTCCATTCCATTCCACTACATTCCATTCCTCTCCATTTCATTCCAATCCCCTGCAATCCCCTCCACTCCTTTCCTTTACATTCCCATTCATTCCAATTCCCTCCAATTCATTCCACTCCATTTCATTCCACTCCACTCCACTCTTTTCCACTCTATTCCACTCTACTCCACTCCATTCCACGCTACTCTTCTCCATTCCGCTACACTCCTCTCCACTCCATTCCACTCCACTCCATTCCACACCATTCCATTCCATTCCACTCTACCGCATTGCACTCCACTCCATTCCACTCCACTCCCTTCCATTCCTTTACATTCTTTTCCATTCCACTCCATTCCATTCCACTCCAGTATTTTCCGTTACATTCCATTGAACGGAACTCCACTTCCATCCACTAGACTCCACTCCATTCCTCTGCATTCCATTCCTCTCCGTTCCACTCCAATCCATTCCATTCCATTCCAATACACTCCACTCTACTCTATTCCATTGCACTCCATTCCACCCTACTCCATTCCTTTCCACTCCATTGCTTTCCATTCCATTCTACTCCATTTCATTCCGCACCACTACACTCCACTACATTCCTTTCCTCTCCACTCCTCTCCATTCCACTCCACTCCTCCCCACTACATTCCACTCCATTTTATTCCACTCTACTCCATTCCATTCCATTCCATTCCTTTTCACTCCATTCCAATCCAATCCATTCTTATCCACTTTATTGCTTTCCACTCCACTCCACTCCACTCCATTCCCTTCCACTCCATTCCACTCCTCTAAACTCCATTCCAATCCTCTCCATTCCCTTCCACTCCACTCCATTCCATTCCATTCCTCTCCACTCCATTACTTTCCACTCCACTCTATTCCATTCCTCTCTACTCCATTCCATTCCATTCCACTAGAACCCACTCCACTCCATTCTAATCCACTTCACTCCATTCCACTCCACTCCACTCCATTCCATTCCATTCCTTTCCACTCCATTCCATTCCAATCCACTTCATTCCATTCCACTCCACTCCATTGCATTCTCTTCCACTCCATTCTACTCCTTTACTCTCCACCCTACTCCATTCCACTCCATTCCACTCCATTCCATGCCATTCCATTCCTTTCCACTGCATTCCATACCTTTGAGCTCTATTCAAATTCATTCCACTCGATTACAGTCCAATCCACTCCACTCCAGTCGACTCCATTCCATTCTATTCCATTCCATTCCATTCCATTACACTCCAATCCCTTCCATGCTATTCAATTCCATTCCGGTCCATTCCATTCCATTGAACTCCATTCCATTCCATTCCACTCTATTCCATTCCATTCCACTCCACTCCACTTCATTCCATTCCATTCCTTTCCATTCCATTTCACTCCACGCTACTGCGTTCCACTACACTCCACTTCATTCCTCTCCATTCCATTCCATTCCGCTCAACTCCATTCCATTCCATTCCTATCCATTCCTTTCCACTCCACGTCCCTACATTTCACTTCACTCCACTTCATTCCTCTCCATTCCATTCCATTCATTTGCACTGCACTCTATTCCATTCCACTTCACTCCATTCCTCTCCACTCCACTCCACTCCAATACACTATGCTCCATTCCATTGCATTCTATTCCATTGCATTCCACTCCACTCCATTCCATTCCATTCCATTCCATTTCTCTCCTTTGCATGACAATCCATTCCACTCCATTCCAGTTCACTCCACTCCATTCCATTCTATTCCTCTCCACTCCACCTCTTTGCATTCCATTCCACTGTACTCCATTCCATTCCGCTCCACTCCATTCCATTCCATTCCATTCCATTTCACTGCATTCCTGTCCACTCCACTCCATTCCAATTCAATCCAATACATTCCATTCCATTCCATTCCATTCCATTCCATTCCATTCCATTCCATTCCATTCCACTCAATTCCATTCTATTCCATTCCACTCCAATCCAGTCCATTCCACTCCATTCCACTATTCTCCTCTTCCCTCCATTTCACTCCACTCCAGTTCACTCCATTCCCTTCCTCTCCATTCCATTCCACTCTATTCCATTCCATATAATTCCCCAAACTTTGCTCAATTCTACCACATTCCATTCCCTTCCATTCCATTTCTTTCCATTCAGTTCCACTCCATTCCACAGCACAGCACTCCATTGCAGTCCACTCCTCCCCATTCCACTCCAGGCCACTCCACTCCAGGCCACTGCACTCCACTCCACTCAACTCTTTTACATTCCTTTCCCTTCAAATCCACTCCATTCCATTCCATTCCATTCCACTACATTAGTCTCCACATCATTCCTCTCCACTCCATTCCCCTCCATTCCAGTTCACTCCATTCCTCTCCATTCCATTCCATTCCATAGCATTCCACTCCAATCCACTCCACTCCATTCCATTCCATTCCATTCCATTACACTCCTTATAATACGATTTCATTCCATTCCACTACACTCCACTCTATTCCATTCCACTACACTCCACTCCATTCCATTCCACTATGCTCCACTCTATTCCACTCCATTCCACTGCACTCCATTCCATTCCTATCCACACCACTACATTTCACTCCACTGCATACCATTCCAGTCCACTCCATTCCATTCCAATCCCCTCGATTCCATTCCAATCCACTTCACTCCAATCCACTCCTCTCCATTCCATTCCATTCCATTCCACTCCACTCCTTTACTCTCCACCCTACTCCCTTCCACACACTCCACTCCATTCCATGCGATTCCATTCCATTCCACTCCATTCCAATACATTCAAGTCCATTCCACTCCACTCCAGTCCACTCCTTTCTATTTCATTCCTTTCCATTCCTTTCCATTCCGTTCCACTCCTCTCCACTCCATTCCGTGCCAATCAATTTCATTCCACTCCATTCCATTCCATTAAACTCCATTCCATTCTTTGCAGTCTATTCCAGTATATTCCTCTCCAATCCACTGCATTCCATTCCCTTTCATTCCATTCCTTTCGATTCCACTCTTTTCCAGACAATTCCCTCCATTCCACTCCTCTCCACACCATTCCACTCCTTTTTCCTCCATACCACTCCTTTCCATTCCACTGCATTCCACTGCACTCCATTCCATTGTATTACATTCAACTCCTGTACTCCCCATTCCATTGCACTCGATGCCACTGTACTCCATTCTATTCCACTCCACTCCATTCCACTCCACTACCTTCCATTCCATTTCACTCCATTCTATTCCTCACCAATCCAATCCACTCCAACTTTCCACTCCACTCTATTCCATTCCTTTCCTTTCCATTCCCTTGCACTCCACTCCTCTCTACTCTACTAAATTCCATTCAACTCCACTCCACTCCAGTTCATTCCATTTCACTCCAGTCCATTAGATTCCATTGATTTCCTCTCCATTCCTTTCCTCTCCATTCCACTCCACTGCACTTCTTTCCACTACACTTCATTACTTTTCATTCATTTCAATTCCATTACATTCCTCCCCACTCCATTCCATACCACTCAACTCCTCTCCATTCCACTCCGTTTGCTTCGAATCCACTCCACTCCACTCCATTCCATTCCACTCCATTCCATTCCATTCCATGCTGTTCCACACCATTCCATTCCATTCCACTTTATTCCATTCCACTCCACTCCATTCCACTTTATTCCATTCCACTCCACTCCATTCCACTCCATTCCACTCCATTCCATTCCATTCCTTTCAACTCCATTACAATCCACTCCACTCCATTCCACAACACTACACTCCATTGCATTACAATCCATTCCACTCCACTACATTCCACTCCATTCCACTCCACTCCATTCCATTACACTCCAGTCTGCTCCATTCCATTTCATTCCATTCCATTCCACTCCACTGCATTCCATTCCACTCCATTCCATACCAGTCCACTTCCTTCCTTTCCGCTAATTGCCACTCCACTCCACTCAACTAGCCCCCATTTGATTCCTTTCAATTCCTCTCCATTCCATCCCACTCCGTTCCATTCCAATCAACTCCACTCCAATCCACTCCATTCCATTCAACCCTATTCCACTCTACTCCAATCCATTCCACTAAACTCCACTCCAGTTCATTCCATTTCCCTACATTCCATTACTCTTCATTCCATTCCAATCCACTCCATTCCAGTCCACTCCATTCCCTTCCCTTCCCTTTCATTCCATTCCACTCCACTCCATTCTAATCCACTCCACTGCATTCCACTCCATTCCCATCCATTCCACTACATTCCACTACATTCTGCCCCATTCCTCTCGATTCCACTCCACTCCACTCACTTCCAATCAATTTCATGCCATTTCATTCCACTCTACTCCATTCCATTCCACTCCACTCAACTCCATTCCGCTCCACTACACTCCATTGCACTCCATTCCACTCCACTCCACTCCATTTCACTCCACTCCACTCCAATCAACTCCACTCCATTCCATTTCATTCTATTAAACTCCAATTCAATCCACTCCATTTTACACCACTCCACTCCATTCCACTCAACTCTATTTCATTACATTCCATTCAAATCCATTCCATTCTAATCCACTCCATTCCAGTCCACTCCTCTAAATTCCATTCCATTCCACTCCACTCCCCTCAACTTCATTCCATTCCATTCCACTACATTCCATTCCACTCCATTCCAGTCCTCTCTTCCATTCCACTCCATGCCACTCCATTGCACTACACTAAACTCATTTCATTCCATTCAATTCCTCCCCATTCCACTCCACTCCACTCCATTCCATTCCACTCCATTCCATTCCACTCCATTCGATTCCACTCCACTCCATTCCAGTCCTCTCTTCCATTTCACTCCACGCCACTCCACTGCACTCCACAAAACTCATTTCATTCCATTCAATTCCTCCCCATTCCACTCCACTCCATTCCATTCCATTCAATTCCTCCCCATTCCACTCCACTCCATTCCATTCCATTCCACTCCACTCCACTCCACTCCATTCCATTCCACTCCATTCCACTCTACTCCATTCAATTCCTTTCGATTCCACTCCACTCCACTCCACTCCATTTCATTCCACTCCATTCCACTCTACTCCATTACATTCCACTCCACTGCGATCCACTTCATTCCATTGTACTCCATTCCATTCCTCTCCATTCCTTTCCAATCCACTCCATTCTACTCCACTCCATTCCATTCCTTTCCCTTTCATTCCACTCCACTCCACTGCATTCCATTCCACTCCACTCCACTCTACTCCATTCCACTCCATTCCAATCCATTCCTCTCCACTCCTCTCGATTCCCCACCAGTCCACTCCATTCCATTCCATTTCTTTCCATTTCATTCCACTCCACTCCATTCCATTCCACTCCGCTCCACTCCATTATACTCTACTCCACTCCATTCCACTCCAGTCCATTAGATTCCATTCCATTCCAGTGAATTTCATTCCACTCCAGTCCATTTTACACCCCTCCACCCCTTTCCACTCAACTTCTGTCCATTCCATTCCATTCAAATCCAGTCCATTCCAGTCCAATCCTCTCCATTCCAGTCCATTGCACTCCACTCCATTACACTCCCTTTTATACCATTCCATTCCATTCCATTCCATTCTACTCCACTCCACTCCATTCCACTGCACTCCCATCCATTTTACTCCACTCCACTCCATTCGATTCGATTCCATTCCATTCCACTGCACTCCACTCCATTCCATTCCACTCCTCTCCAATCCATTCCACTCCTCTCCACTCTACTACATTCCACTCCACTCCATTCTACTCAACTCCACTTCTTTCCATTCCCTTCCATTCCAATCCACTCCCCTCCATTCCAATCCACTTCACTCCTTTCCTCTCCACTCCTCTTCTTTGCACTCCACTCCATTCTATTCCATTTCATCCACTCCACTCCACTCGACTACACTCCACTCCATTCCATTCCACTCCACTCCACTCAACTCCATTCCACTCCACTCTATTTCACTCCACTCCATTCCATTCTATTCCATTCCACTACACTCCACTCCTTTCCACTCAACTCTACTCCATTCCACTCCTCTCCACTCCATTCCATTCCATTGCATTACACTCTAATCCTTTCCACTCCTCTCCATTCCGCTCCACTCCATTCCATTCCATTCCATTTAACTACATTCCACTCCACCCCACTCCATTCCACTCCACTCCACTCCATTCCATTCCATTATACTCTGTTCTACTCCATTCCGTTCCATTCTTCTCCTTTCCATTCCATTCAACTCCATTCCACTTCTCTCCACTTCACTCCACTCAACTCCACTCCACTCCAATCAATTCCATTTCATTTCATTCCATACAAATCCATTAAATTCCTTTCAACTCCAGTCTATTCCATTTCATAGCACTCCATTCCACACCACTCCACTCCACTACTCTGCACTCAATTTCATTCCATTCCACTCCATTGCATTCCATTCCTTTCTTTCCACTGGATCTCACTCCGTCACAAAGCTGGAGTGCAGTGGCACAATCTCATCCCATATTTCTTTTCACCATTCCATTGTTTTCCATTCCATACCATTCCATTCCATACTATTTCACTCCACTCTACTGCACTCAACTCCATACCACTCCATTCCATTCCATTTCACTCCATTGCTTTCCATTACTTTCTTTCGACAGGATATCACTGTGTCATCCTCTCTGGAGTGCTGTGGCACAACCTCAGCTCATATTACATGTCCTTTACATTGCATTCTATGCCATTGCATTGCATTCTATTCCATTCCATTCTATTCCATTCCATTCCATTCAATTCCATTCCATTGCATTCCACTCCTTTCAACTCCACTTCACTCCACTCATCTACATTCCATTACATCTGATTCCATTCCATTCCATTCTACTCCTCTCCCCAACAATGTACTCCACTCCATTCCACTGCAAACCATCCATTCTGCTTCATTCCACTGCACTCCACTCCTCCCCACTCCACTACACTTCATTCCATTCAATTACATCCCATTCCATTCCATCCCATTCCATTCCTCTCCATTCCAATCCACTCCACTTCACTCCACTACAATCCAGTCCATTCCACTACACTCTAGTCCTTTCGATTCTACTGCATTCAAATCCATTCTACTCCACTACACTACACTCCATTGCTATCCGCTCTGCTCCATTCCAGTCCATTTCATTGCACTCCAATCCATTCCATTCCATTCCATTCCACTCCACTCTGTTCCACTCCATAACACTACATTCCATTCCATTCCATTCCATTCCTCTCTTTTCCACTCCACTGCACTCCATTCCTCTCCCCTCAACTCCATTCCATACCATTCCATTCCACTTCATTCCAATCCATTTAATTCCTCCGTTCCATTACATTCAGCTCCCTTCCAGCCCATTCCTCTCCACTCCATTCAGTGCCATTCCATTCCATTCCATTCCATTCCACTCCATTCCAGTCCATTCCACTCCAATCCACTCCACTCTACTCAACTCCATTCCACTCTGTTACCCTCCATTACACACCGTTCCATTCCACTCCATTCTACTCCACGATTTTTCATTCCATTACACTCCACTCCAGTTCACTGCATTCCATTCCATTCCATTCCATTCCACTCTACTCCATTCAATTCCATTCCACTGTACTCCATTCCATTCCACTCCACTCCATTCGACTACTCTCCATTGCATTCCACTCCATTCCATTCCACTCCACTCCACTCCACACCACTCCATTCCTCTCCACTCAATTCCACTCCACTACATTCCCTTGAACTGCATTCCTTTCCACTCCACTCTACTCCATTCCACTCCTCTCTACTCCATACAACTCCTCACCACTCCATTCCGTTGCATTCCATTCCACTCTTATCCATTCCATTCCACTCCATTCCACTCCACTACATTCCATTCCATTCCTTTCAACTCCATTCCTCTCCACCCCTCTCCATTGCACTCCAGTCCACTCCATTCCATTCCATTCCAGTGCATTCCACTCCATTCCATTACATTCCACTCCATTCCATTCCATTCAACTCCTTTCCTCTCCACTCCACCTCACTCCACTCCACTCCACTACCATCTGCTCCATTCCTTTCCATTCCATTCTATTCCATTCCTTTCAACTCCAAACTATTTTATTCCACACCACTCCATTTCACACCACTCTACTCCACTCCACTCCACTCCACTTCTTTTAATTCCATTAAACTCCATTCCATTCCATTCATTTCTTTCCACAGGTTCTCACTCTGTCACAAAGCTGGAGCGAATTGACACAATCTGAGCTCACATTTATTTTTAACATTCTATTGCATTCCATTTCATGTCATTCCTTTCCATACTATTTCACTCCACTCCACTGCACTCCACTCCATTTCATTTCACTCCATCCCATTCCATTCGACTCTATTCCAGTCCACTCCACTTCACTCCATTCAACACTACTCCATTCCATTCCATTCCATTCCATTTCACTCCATTGCATTCCATTTCTTTCTTTCGAGAGGATATCACCGTGTCAAACAGGCTGGGAAGCAGTGGCACAATCTCAGTTCACATTACACGTCATTTTCCGTTGCATTGCATTCTATGCCGTTGTATTCCATTCCATTCCATTCCATTCCATTGCATTTCACTCCTTTCCACTCCACTTTACTCCACTCCACTGCATTACATCTGATTCCATTCCGCTCCCTTCCCCTCCTCTCCACTCCACTGCAATCCACTCCACTCCATTCCACTCCATCCCGTTCCAATCTGCTCCATTCCACTGCACTCCATTACACCCCACTCCATTACACCTCACTCCACTCCACTCCAGTCATTTCCACTCCACTCCAATCCACTCCAATTCCACTCCTATCCGCTCCACTCTATTCCATTCCATTCCACTTCATTCCATTCCATTCCATTCCACTCAATTCGTTTACACTGCACTCCATTCCATTCCATTCCACTCCATTCCATTCCATACCATTCCACTCAATTCGTTTACACTGCACTCCATTCCATTCCATTCCACTCCATTCCATGCCACTCCATTCCTCTCCATTTCACTCCATTCCAGTCCACCCTATTCCACTGCACTGCATTCCATTTTATTCCATTCCACTCCACTCCAATACATTCCATTCCCTTCCATTCTACTAACCTCGATTCCATTCTACTCCTCTCCACTCTAAACCACTTCACTCCAGTACTCTCTAATCCATTCCATTCCATTCCACTCCAATCCATTCCAGTCCACTCTACTCCACTCCATGCCATTCCATTCATCTCCATTCCATTTCATTCTATTCCACTTCATTCCATTCCATTCCAATCCACTCCACTCCATTCCATTCCGCTCCACTCAACTCCATTCCTTACCACTCCACTAAAATCCACTATGCTCCATTCCATTCCATTCCATTGCTTTCCAATTCACTCCATTCCATTCCATTCCATTCCACTCCTTTCCATGCCACTCCATTCCAATCCATTTCCCCACACATCATTCCACTCCACTACATTCCATTCTATTCCATTCCACACCAATCCAATCCATTCCATTCCATTCCATTCCACTCCACTCCACTCCATTGCATTCCACTCCACTCCACTCCATTCCATTCCACTCCACTCCACCTCATTCCATTCCATTCCATTCCACTCCATTTCTCTCTACTCCACTCCATTCTAGTTCACTCCATTCCATTGCACTCCATTCAAATGCATTCCACTCCATTCCATTCCATTCCACTCCATTTCAGGCCATTCCACTCCATTCCATTATATTCTACTCTACTCCATTCCACTTCATTCCATTCCACTGCATTCCACTCTTCTCCATTCCTTTCCACTCCACTCCACTCCACTGAATTCCATTCCACTCCAATCCATTCCAATTCTTTCCATTCCAATCAACTCCACTAAATTCCATTACACTCCATTCCAATTCTCTGCATTCGAGTCCATTCTATTCCACCCCATTGCACTCCATTCCACCACACTCCATTCCATTCAATTCAATTCCATTCCACTCCACGCCACTCCGATCCACTCCACTCCTCTCTATTCAATTCCACTCCACTCCACTCCACTCCAATCCACTTCACTCCTCTCCATTCTATTCCACTCCACTCCACTTCATTCCACTCCATTCCCCTCAATTCCACTCCATTCCATTCTACTCCATTCCATTTCAATCCATTCCATTCCTTTCAACTCCATTCCATTCCACTCCATTCCATTCCATTACACTCCACTCCACTCCATTCCATTCCACTCCATTCCACTCTACTCCATTCCTTTCCACTCCACTCCACCGAATTCCATTGAACTCTATTCCATTCCTCTCCATTCCATTCCAATCCACTCCATTCCTATCCACTCCAATCAACTCCACTAAACTCCATTCCACTCCACTGCAATCCTCTCCATTCCATTCCACTCTATTCCACTCCACTCCACTCCATTCCGCTTGACTCCTCTCCATTCCATTCCATTCCACTCCACTCCATTCCAATCCATTGCTCTCCATTCCACTCCACTCCACTCCTCTCCTTTCCATTCCATTCCCTTCCTCTCCTTTCTACTCCATTGCTCTACATTCAAGTCCACTCCACTCCATTGCAGACCATTCCATTCCACTCCATTCCATTCCATTACAATCCATTCCATTCTATTCCACTCCTTTCCAGTCCTTTCAACTTCACTCCATTCCATTCCATTCCATTGCAGTCCATTCCATTCCATTCCATTGCATTCCATTCAATTCGATTCCATTCCATTCCATTCCCTTCCATTCCATTCCACTCTACTCTATTCCACTCAACTCCATTCCTCTCCACTCCATTCCATTCCATTCCGTTCATCTCCATTCCACTCTACTCCCCTCCATTCCACTCCCCTCCTCTCCATTCCATTCCATTCCATTTCACTCCACTCCATTTCCCTCTACTCCACCACATTCCATTACATTTCATTGTATTCCACTCCATTCCATTCCACTCCACTTTTCTCCACTCAAATCCAATCCACTCCATTCCATTCCACTCCATTACACTCCACTCCATTACACTGCACTCCATTCCATTCCATTCCTCTCCACTCCACTCCAATCCATTCCATTGAACTCCATTCCACTACACTCCATTCCATTCCACTCCACTCCTTTGCATTCCATTCCACTGTATTCAATTCCATTTCACTGCAATCCATTCTGTTCAGTTACACACCACTCCACTCCATTCCACTGCACTCCACTCTACTCCAGTCCATTCCATTATATTCCACTGTACTCCATTCCATTCAACTTCATTCCACTACAATCAATTAAAGGTCATTCCACTCCATTCCACTTGGTTCCAGTCCACTCCACTTCACTCTTCTTCTCTCCATTCCATTCACATGCACTGCTCTCCACTCCAGTCCGTTCTATTCCTATGCATTCCACTCCACTCTATTCCACTCCACTCCAGTCCACTCTCCTCCACTCTGCTTCATTCAATTCTACTACATTCCATTCCACACCACTCCACTCCACTATACTCCATTCCACTCCACTCCATTCCAAACCCTTCCTCTCCACTCCACTCCATTCAACTCCACTCCACTGCACTCCATTCCATTCCAATGCACTCAACTCTTTTCCAATCCAGTAGACTGCATTCTACTCCACTCCACACCATATCATTTCATTCCATTCCATTCCACTTCTTTCCAATACACTACACTTCTTTCCACCCCACTCCACTCCATTCCACTCCGTTCCCCTCCATTCCACTCTTTTACTTTCCACTTCTTTCCTCTCCAATGCATTCCACTCCATTCCACTCCACTCCATTCCACTCCACTCCATTCCATTCCATTCCTCTACCCAGCACTGCACTCCAATCCATTCCACTTCACTCCATTCCACTCCACTCCATTCCATTCCATTCCTTTCCACTCCATTCCACTCCACTCCTTTCCACTCCATTCCTTTCCATTCCATTCCACTTCACTCCACTCCATTCCACTCCACTCCTCTCCATTCCACTCCTCTCCAATCCATTCCATTCTCTGCCACTCAATTCCATTCCTTTACACTCCACTACATTCCACTCCATTTCATTTAATTCCATACCACTCCTCCCCACTGCATTCCACTCTACTGAACTCCCTTCCATTCCATTCCACTCGATTCCACTGTATTCCACTCCATTCCATTCCATTCTACAACATTCCTTTCCTTTCCATTCCATTTCACTACACTCCATTTCACTCCAGTCCACTCCACTCCAATCCATTCCCTTCCATTCCATTCCATTCAATTCAACACCAAACCATTCCATTCCATTCCACCACACTCCATTCCACAACACTCAACTCCATTCCACTCCACGCCACTCAACTCCTTTCCATTCCATTCCATTCCACTCCAATCCATTCCATTCTACACCACTCCATTCTACACCACTCCACTCCACTCCACTCTATGCTGGTCTTCTCCATATCATTCCATTCCACTGCACACCATTTCATTCCACACCATTCCATTCCATTCCTTTCCATTCCACTCCATTCCTTTCCATTCCACTGCACTCCTCTCCACACCACTCCACTCCATTCCACTCCACTCCACTCCATTCCACTCCGTTTTACTCCACTCCATTCCATTCCATTCCACTCCATTACACTCCACTCCATTCCATTCCATTCAACTCCACTCCAAGCCACTCCACTACATTCCACTATAATCCATGTTTTCCATTTCACTCCATACCACTCCACTCCACTCCATTCCTGTCCACTGCATTCCATTCCACACCACTCCACTCCATTCCATTCCAATCTAATCCATTCCACTCCATTATACTCCATTCCATTCCAAACTAATGCATTCCACTCCATTATACTCCATTCCATTCCAATCCACTTCATTCCACTCCATTCCATTCCATTCCATTCCACTACATTCCTTTCCACTCCACAATATTCAAGTCCACCCCACTCCATTCCATTGAACTCCACTCTACTCCACTCAACTCAAATCAAATCCATTCCATTCCATTCCTCTCCATTCCATTCCACTTCATTCCATTCCATTCCATTACACTGCACTCCTCTTCACTCCAATCAATTCCACTCCACTCCATTTCATTCTACTCTGTTACTCACCACTCCATTCCATTCCACTCTATTACTTTCGATTCCATCCCACTCCATTCTAATCCATTCCACTCTGCTCCAATCCATTCCACTTCACTCCACTGCATTTCACTCTACTCCACTCCGCTCCATTCCATTCCACCCAACTCTATTCCACTCCTTTCCACACTACTCCATTCCATTCCATTCCACTCCATTCCACTCCACTTCATTCCAGTCCACTCTATTCCATTCCACTCCACACGACTCCACTCCACTATTTTCCATTCCACTCCACTCTACTCTGCTGCATTCTACTAGATTCCATTTAATTCCACTCCATTCCATTCCACTCCATTCCACTCCTCTCCACTCGATTCCACTCCACTCTATTCAATTCCATTCCCCTACTCTCCACTCCATTGCACTCCACTCCACTCCAATCCTCTCCACTCCATTCCACTCCATTCCAGCCCACTAGACTCCACTCAACTCCATTGCATTCCATTCCACTGCACTGCACTCCACTAAATTCCATTCCAATCCATTCCACTCCTCACTATTCTATTCCTCTCCACTGCAGTCCATTCCAGTCCATTCCATTCGACTCCATTCCACTCAAATCCACTGCATTCCACTACACTCCATTCCACTACAATCCACTCCATTCCACTCTAATCCACTCCACTCCAATCCACTCCATTTCCTTCCATTCCATTCGTCTACAATCCACTCCATCCCAATCCGTTCCACTACATTCCAATCCACACCACTCCATTTCATTCCATTCCATTCCCCTCCTTTACACTCCACTCCACTCCGATCCACTCTATTCCATGCCATTCCATTTCATTCCAGAACATTCCATTACATTAAACTACATTCCATTCCATTCCACTCTATTCCAGTGCATTCAACTCCACTCCACACCTCTCCACTCCATTCCCCTCCATTCCATTCCTCTCCTATCCACTCCACTCCTATCCATTCCACTCTATTCCTTTCCTTTCCATTCCATTCCTTTCCACTCCATTCCATTCTTTTCCACTCCACTCCATTCCACTTCACTCCACTTCCCTCCATTCCATTCCACTCTACTCCGTACCTTTTGATTCCATTACACTGCATTCCATTCCATTCCACTCCATTCCAGTCCGCTCTACTACACTCCACTCCATTCCTTTCTATTCCACCGCTTTCCACTCCATTCCATTCTATTCCATACCACTCCACTCCATTCCACTCCACTCCTCTCCACTCCTGTCCACTCCATTCGACTTCATTCTAAGCCCCTCCGTTCCACTCCAATCCGTTCCAGTCCACTCCACTCCACTCCATCCCATTCCACTCTACTCCTTTCCTTTCTTCCCCATTCCACTCCATTCCACTCCATTCCATTCCATTCCACTGCACTCCACTCCATTAAATTCCAATACATTCAACTCCACTCCATTCCATTTCACCTCACTGCACTCCACTCCATTCCATTTAATTCCACTCATTTCCATTCCACTCCAGTCCACTCCAATCCTCTCCATTCCACTCCACTCCATTCCTTTCCATTCCACTCCACTCCACTATATTCCACTCCATTCCATTCCACTCCAACCCAATCCACTCAATTCTATTCCACACCACTACACTCCATTGCAGTCCATTAAACTCCATTCCCCTTCACTCCACTCCATTCTATTCAATTCCATTCGATTCCACTCCTTTCCACTCCACTCCACTCCATTCCATTCAACTCTCCTCCATTCCTTGCCATTCCATTCCATTCCTCTCCATTCCATTTCATTCCACTTCTTTCCTTTCCATTCCACTCTATTCCATTCTATTCCACCCCATTCCCTTCCATTCCACTCCAAACCCCTCCATTCTATTCCACTCCCCTCCAATGCAATTTATTCCAGTCCATTCCATTCCACTCCACTCCATTTCTCTCCAGAACCCTCCATTCTACTCCATTCCATTCTACTCCAATCCACCCCTTTCAATTCCATTGCATGACTCTCCACTCCACCCAATTCCATAACACTCCATTCCACTCTACTCCATTCCACTAAACTGCATTGCACTCCACTCCACTCCATTCCATTCAATTCCATTCCACTCCATTCCACTCCTCTCATTTCCACTCCACTCCTCTCCCTTCCACTCCACTCCCTTTCACTCCACTCCATTCCATTCCATTCCATTTCATTCCACTGCACTTTACTATTCTCCGCTGAACTCCATTCGAATCATCTCCACTACACTCTATTCTACTTCACTCCATTCCATTCCTCTCCATTCCATTCCATTCCATTCGACTCCACTCCACTCCAATCGATTCCACTCCACTACATCCCAATCCAATCCACTCCATTCCATGCCATTCCATTCCATTCCGTTCTATTCCATTCCATTCCACTCTACTTCATTCCACTCCACTCCTTTCCACTCTACTCCGTTCCAGTTCATTCCATTGAACTTCATTCCACTCCACTCCACTCCATTCCACTCCATTCCATTCTATTCCATTCCATTCCACTCGATTCTACTCCACTCCACTCTATTGCATTCCATTCCACTCCATTCCACTTCACTCCACTCCATTCCATTCCACTCCACTGCATTCCTTTCCACTCCACTCCATTCCATTCCATTCCATTCCATTCCATTCCACTCCATCCCATTCCACTCCACTCCATTCCATTCCATTCCATTCCATTCCACTCCATTCCATTCCACTCCACTCCATTGCAGTCCACTCCACTCCATCCCACTCCATTCCACTCTATTCCGTTCCATTCCTCTCCATTCTTCTCCAGTCCACTCTATTGCATTCCATTCCACTCCATTCCACTTCACTCCTCTCCATTCTATTCCACTCCACTGCATTCCATTCCACTCCACTCCATTCCATTCCATTCCATTCCATTCAAATCCATTCCATTCCTTTCCATTCCACTCAATTCCATTCCACTCCATTCCCTTCCATTCCACTCCATTGCAGTCCACTCCACTCCATTCCACTCTACCCCATTCCAATCCATTCCACTCCACTCCATACCATTCCATTACATTCCAGTCCATTACACTAAACTCCATTCCACTCCATTGCACTACATTCAAGTCCAGTCCACTCCACTTCATTCCTTTCCATTCCACTGCACCACACTCCAATCCATTGCACTGCATTCCAATCCACTCCACTCCATTCCCCTCCACTCCATTCCATTGCATAGCACTCCACTCCCCTCCTTTCCATTCCATTCCACTCCATTACATTGCACTCCAATCCACTCCATTCCATCCCATTCCAGTCCATTCCATTCAATTCCTTTCAACTCCATTCCATTCCATTCCACTCTACTGCATTCCACTCCATTCCATTCCACTCTACTCTGTTCCATTCCATTCATTTGAACTCCATGCCCCTCCACTCCACTCCATTCCAATAAACTCCAATCTATTCCATTCCATTCCACTCCATTCCATTACACTCCATTCCATTACACTCCTTTCCATTCCAGTCCACTCCCTACATTCAACTCCACTCCACTCCATAACATTCCATTCCATTCCATTCCATTCCATTCCATTCCATTCCCCTGCACTGCGCTCCACTCCACTGCACTCCACTACATTACATTCCACACAATTCCATTCCATTCCATTTCATTCCACTCCATTCCACTCCTCTCATTTCCACCCAAGTCCACTCCATTCCAGTTCACTACACTCCTCTCCACTCCATTCCATTCCAATCCATCCACTTTTCTTCATTACATTCAACTCCACTCCACTCCATTCCAATCTACTCCACTCCACTCACTCCATTCCATTCCACTGCATTCCACTCCACTCCACTCCATTCCTCTCCACTCCGCTCCATTCCATTCCACTCCAATGCATTCCATTCCATTCCATTCCATTCCACTCCATGTCATTCCATTGTAATCCATTCCAGTCCTTTTCACTCCACTCCAAATCATTCCATTCAATTTCATTAAATTTCTCTCCTTTCACCACCACACCACTGCATTCCACTCCTCTCCACTCCATTCCATTCCACTCCATTAAATTCCACTCCACTCAATTCCATTCCCTTACTGTCCACTCCACTCCACTCCATTCCATTCCTCTCCATTCCACTCCAGTCCACTCCATTCCCCTCCATTCCTTTCCATTCCATTTCACTCCACTCTATTTAATTTCACTCCACTCCACTCCATTCTATTCTATTACACTGCCCTCCAATCCATTGCATTCCAATCCATTCCGCTAAACTCCATTCCATTGCAATCCACTCCGCCCCAATCCAACTCACAGCAATCTTTTATTTCCTCTCCATTCCATTACAATCCATTCCACTCCTCTCCTCTCCATTCGACTCCTCTCCATTCCATTCCGTTCCCATCCACTCTACTGCATTCCACTCCACTCCATTGCACTCATCTCCACTCCTTTCCATACCATTCCACTACACTCCAATCTATTCCAATGCCTTCCATACCATTCCCTTTCACTCCATTGCATTCCATTCCACTCCTTTCCACTTCACTTCACTCCCTTCCCCTCCACTCCATTCCAATCCATGGAATTTCATTCAACTCAATTCCACTTAAATGAACTCACTCCACTCCACTCCACTCCATTCACCTCTTCTACACCCCATTCCTTTCCATTCTATTCCACTCTACTCCATTCCACTCCACTCCATTCCAGTCGCCTCCATTCCATTCCATTCCATTCCTCTCGACTCCACTCCATTGTACTCTACTCCATTCCATTCACTCCATTATATTCCACTCCATTCCACTCCACTCCATTCCATTTACTCCATTCCATTCCACTCCATTCCACTCCAATCCATTCCACTCCACCCCATTCCATTCCACTCCATTACCTTCCACTCCATTCCATTCCACTCCATTACTTTTGTTTCCATCCCACTCCATTCTAATCCATTCTACTCCACTCCACTCCATTCCATTCCACTCCACTCCACTCTATTCCACTCCACTCCACTGCACTTCACTCCACTCCACTCCACTCCGCTCCATTCCATTCCACTCATCTCTACTCCATTCTATTCCACTCTACTCCTTTCCATTCCATTGTACTCCATTCCACTCCACTCCATTCCAGTCCATTCTATTCCATTCCACTCCACACAACTCCACTCCACTCTTTTCCATTCCACTCCAATTCGCTGCATTCTGCTAGATTCCATTTCATTCCACTCCATTCCATTCCACTCCATTCCACTCCTCTCCACTCCATTCCACTCCACTCTATTCAATTCCATTCCCCTACTCTCTACTCCATTGCACTCTACGCCACTCCAATCCACTCCACTCCATTCCATTCCACTCAACTCCATTCCATTCCATTCCATTCCAATCCACTCCGTTCCTCTCCACTCCATTCCACTCCATTCCAGTCTAATCCACTCCACTCAACTCCATTCCATTCCGTTCCACTGCACTCCACTCCGCTAAATTCAATTCCAATCCATTCCACTCCCCTCGATTCCATTGCTCTCCACTGCACTGCTCTCCAGTCCATTCAATTCGACTCCATTCCACTCCAGTCCACTCTATTCCACTACACTCCATTCCACTACACTGCACTCCATTTCACTCCAATCCATTCCACTCCAATCCACTCCATTTATTTACTTTCCATTCCTCTCCAATCCACTCCATTCCAATCCGTTCCACTCCATTCCAATCCACACCTGTCCATTCCATTCCATTCCATTCCATTCCTTTACACTCCACTCCACTCCGATCCACTCCACTCCACTGTATTCCATGCCATTACATTCCATTGCACAACATTCCATTACATTACACTAAATTCCATTCCATTCCACTCCTTTCTAGTCCGTTCAACTCCACTCCACACCTCTCCAATCCATTCCACTCCTTTTCCTTCCACTACATTCCACTCCACTCCATACCAATCCATTCCAGTCCACTCCAATCCACTCCATTCCATTCCTCTCCTTTCCACTACACTCCAATCCATTCCACTATATTCCTTTCCATTCCATTCCTCTCCACTCGATTCAATTCTTCTCCACTCCACTCCATTCTACTCCACTTCACTCCAATCCCCTCCATTCCATTCCACTCCACTGCATAACTTTTGACTCCATTCGACTGCATTCCATTCCACTACATTCCACTCCATTCCAGTCTGCTCTACTGCATAACTTTTGACTCCATTCCACTGCATTCCATTCCACTACATTCCACTCCATTCCAGTCCGCTCTACTGTACTCCACTCCATTCCTTTCTATTCCACCGCACTCCACCCAATTCCATTCTATTCCATACCATCCCACTCCTTTCCACTCCACTCCGCTCCACTCTTGTCCATGCCATTCGACTTCATTCCAAACCCCTCCATTCCACTCCAATCCATTTCAGTCCACTCCACTCCACTCCACTCCATCCCATTCCACTCTACTCCTTTGTTTTCGTCTCCATTCCACTCCATTCCACTCCATTCCATTCCATTCCACTTCACTCCACTCCATTAAATTCCAATCCATTCAACTCTACTCCATTCCATTTCACCTAACTCCACTCCACTCCACTCCACTCCATTCCATTTAATTCCACTCCTTTCCATTCCACTCAATTCCACTCCAATCCTCTCCATTCCACTCCACTCCATTCCTTTCCATTCCACTCCACTCCACTATATTCCACTCCACTCCAACCCAAACCATTCATTTCTATTGCACATCACTACCTTCCATTGCAGTCCATTCCACTCCATTCCCCTTCATTCCATTCCATTTTATTCAATTCCATTCCATTCCACTTCTTTCCACTCCACTCCACTCCATGCCATTCAACTCCACTCCATTACATGCCATTCCATTGCAGTCCACTCCATTCCATTTAATTCCACTTCATTCCTTTCCATTCCACTCCATTCTATTCTAATCCACCCCATTCCATTCCATTCCACTCCACACCCCTCCATTCCATTCCACTGCACTCCATTGCAATCCATTCCACTCCGTTCCATTCCACTCCACTCCATTCATCTCCAAAAGCCTCCATTCCCCTCCATTCCTCCCCATTCCATTCCATTCCATGACACTCCGCTCAATCCAATTCCATAACACTCCATTCCACACTACTCCATTCCATTATACTGCATTGCACTCCATTGCATTCCATTCCATTCAATTACATTCCACTTCATTCCACTCCTCTCCTTCCCACTTCACTTCACTCCCTTCCACTCTACTCGCTTTCACTCCACTCCATTTCATTCCATTCCATTTCATTCCACTGCACTGCAGTCTTCTCCGCACCACTCCACTCGAATCATCTCCACTCCACTCTATTCTACTTCATTCCATTCCATTCCTCTCCATTCCATGCCATTCCATTCGACTCCACTCCAGTCCACTCCACTCCACTCCACTACATCCCAATCCACGCCAACCCATTCTATTCCATTCCACTCTACTTCATTCCACTCCACTCCTTTCCACTCTACTGTGTTCCATTCCATTCCATTGAACTCCGTTACACTCAACTCCACTCCACTCCACTCTATTCAATTCCATTCCACTCAATTCTACTCCACTCCACTCTATTGCATTCTATTCCACTCCATTCCAGTTCACTCCACTCCATTCCATTCCACTCCACTGCATTCTATTCCACTCCACTCCATTCCCTTCCATTCCATTCCATTCCATTCCATTCCATTCCATTCCATTCCGTTCCATTCTGTTCCATTCCATTCCATTCCATTCCACTCCATTCCATTCCACTCTACTCCATTACATTCCACTCCACTCCACTCCATTGCATTCCACTCCACTCCGTTCCACTCCACACCATTCCTCTCCATTCCACTGCACCACACTCCATTCCATTCCACTGCATTCCAATCCACCCCACTCTACTCCCATCCACTCAATTCCATTGTATTCCACTCCACTCCACTCCCCTCCTTTCCACTCCATTCCACTCCACTACGTTGCACTCCACTCCACTCCACTCCTTTCCATTCCATTCCGGTCCATTCCATTCAATTCCTTTCAACTCCATTCCATTCCACTCTACTGCATTCCACTCCATTCCTTTCCAATCTATTCTGTTCTATTCCATTCATTTGAACTCCATGCCACTCCACTCCACTCCATTCCAATCCACTCCACTCTATTCCATTCTATTTCACTCCATTCCACTTCACTCCACTCCATTCCATTTTACTCCACTGCATTGCAATCCACTCTACTCCATTCCATTCCACTCCATTCCATTACACTCCACTCCATTCCAGTCCACTCCCTCCATTCCACTCCACTCCACTCCATACCACTACGTTACATTCCATTCCATTCGATTCCATTCCCTTTCACTGCGCTCCACTCCATTCCACTCCACTGCACTCCACTACATTATATTCCACACAATTCCATTCCATTCCATTTCATTCCACTCCTTTACACTCCAGTCAGTTACACACAATTCCACTCCATTCTACTCCACTCCTCTCCACTACATCCCATTCCAATCCATCCACTCTTCTTTATTCCTTTCCACTCCACTAAACTCAACTCTACTCCATTCCATTCACTCCATTCCATTCCACTCCATTCCACTCCACTCCATTCCTCTCCACTCCGTTCCATTCAATTCCACTCCACGGGATTCCATTCCATTCCATTCCATTCCACTCCACGTCATCCCATTGCAATCCATTCCAGTCCGTTTCACTCCACTCCACATCATTCCATTCCATTTCATTAAATTTGTCTCCTTTCACCTCCACACCACTGCCTTCCACTACTCTCCACTCCATTCCATTCCATTCCACTCCATTAAATTCCACTCCACTCAATTCCATTCCCTTGCTGTCCACTCCACTCCACTCCATGCCACTCCATTCCTTTCCACTCCATTTCACTCCACTCTATTTAATTCCACTTCACTCCACTCCATTCTATTCCATTCCACTGCACTCCAATCCATTCCATTCCAATCCATTCCACTCCACTCCATTCCATTCCAATCCACTCCACTCCACTCCAATCCACTCCACTGCATTCCTTTTAATTCCACTCCATTCCATTCCAATCCATTCCACTCCTCTCCTCTCCATTCCACTCCACTCCATTCCATTGCGTTCCCATCCACTCCACTGAATTCCACTCCACTCAATTCCACTCAGCTCCACTCCATTCCATACCATTCCACTACGCTCCAATCTATTCCAATCCCTTCCATACCATTCAATTTCACTCCACTCTATTCCATTCCATTCCATTCCACTCCTTTCCACTTCACTTCACTCCCTTCCACTCCACTCCATTATAATCCATGGAATTTCATTCAACTCAATGCCACTTAAATGAGCTCACTCCATTCCACTCCACTCCACTCCACTCCATTCCCCTCTTCTACACCCCATTCAATTCCATTCTATTCCACTCTACTCCATTCCACTCCACTCCATTCCACTCTCCTCCATTGCATTCCATTCCATTCCACTCGACTCCACTCCATTCCACTCTACTCCATTCCATTCACTCCGTTCCAGTCCATTCCACTCCACTGCACTCCATTCCTCTCCACTCCATTCCACTCCATTCTACTCCACTGCACTCCATTCCATTCCATTCCATTCCACCCCACGCCACTCCATTCCAATCCATTCCACTCCATTTCACTCCACTGTACACCATTCCATTCCATTCCATTAATTTCCTCTTTCCCCTCCACACCACTACATTCCACTCCACTCTACTCCATTCCATTCCATTCCACTACATTCCATTCCACTCCACTCAATTCCATTCCCTTGCAGTCCACTCCACATAACACCGTTCCATTCCACTCCACTCCAATCTATTCCAATCCGTTCCTTTCCATTCCATTTTACTCCACTCCATTTAATTCCACTCCACTCCACTCCATTCCATTCAATTCCACTGCACTCCACTCCATTCCATTCCAATCCATTCCACTCCACTCCATTCCATTCTTATCCATTCCACTCCAGTCCACTCCACTCCTCTACATTTTACTCCAGTCCACTCCACTCCATTCCTTTTTATTCCACTCCATTCCATTCCACTCACATCCACTCCACTGCATTCTTCTCCACTCCACTCCATTCCATAGCATTCCACTCCACTCCATTCCAATCCATTACACTCCCTTCCAATTTACTCCACTCCATTACAATCCAATCCATTCGATTCCACCCCTTTCCACTTCACTCCACTCCCTTCCACTCCACTTCATTCCATTCCATTTCATTCCACTCCATTCCACGTCACTCCACTCCCCTCCTTTCCACTCCACTACTCTCCACTTTACTCCATTCCCCTCCTCAACTCCCCATTCCATTCCATTCCAATATATTCCATTCAAGTCGACTCGATTCCACTCCCCACAATTGCATTCCATTGCATTCAACTCCATTCCACTCCACTCCACTCCATTCATTTCCACTACACTCCATTCCACTCCATTCCATTCCATTCCTTTGCATTCCTTTCCATTCTCTCCATTCCACTACACTCTGCTTCACTCCACTCCACTCCACTCAACTGCATTCCATTCCATTCCATTCCATTCCATTCCATTCCATTCCATTCCGTTACATTACATTCCTTTCAACTCCAGTCCTTTCCATTCCACACCATTGCATTCCACATGACTCCACTCAATGTCCCTCCGCTCCTTTCATCTCCATTCCATTCCATTCCACTCCATTCCATTCCTTTCCTTTCTTTCCACAGGATCTCACTCTTACAAAAGCTGGAGTGCAGTGTCCGAATCTCAGCTCATATTTCCTTTCTTCATTCTATTGCATTCCCTTCCATCCCATTCCATTCCAAGCTATTTCACTCCAGTCCACTGGTCTCCACTCCATTCCATTCCACTCCATCCCATTCTACTCTACTCCATTCCAATCCATTCAAATGCTCGCCACCCCACTCCATTCGATTCCACTCCATTCCATTCCACACCACTCCATTCAACTCCACTCGATTCAATTCCATTCCACTCCACTCCACTCCATTCCAATCTAATACATTCCATTCCATTTCAGTCCACTTCACTACACTCCATTCCTCTCCACTCCACTCCATTCTACTCCACTCCATTCCACTCCATTCCACTTCATTCCACTCCATTCCATTCTATTCTATCCCACTCCACTCCACTGCACTCCATTCCACTTCATTCCACTCCATTCCATTCCATTCTATCCCACTCCACTCCACTGCACTCCATTCCATTCCATTCCCTCCCACATCACTCCACTCCATTCCCATCCATTCCACTCTTTTCCACTCCACTCCATTCCATTGCATTCTATTCTATTCCGTTCTGCTCCTATCCACTCCACTCTACTCCACACCAGTCCATTCCATTTCACTGCATTCCATTCCTCCCCATTTGATGCCACTCCAATCCAATCCACTCCTCTCCCTTCCATTCCATTCCATTTCATTCCATTCCACTCCACTCCACTAAACTCCATTCCATTCCACTAAATTCCACTCCACTCCACTCGATTCCACTCCACTCCATTACCCTCCACTCAATTCCAGTCCACTCCTTTCCATTCCATTCCACTGCATTCCATTCTACTCCATTCCATTGCACTCCAGTCCACTCCAATCCACTCCAATCCACTCCATTTCAATCAACTACTCTCCGTTCCAGGCCATTCTTTTCCATTACATTACTTTACATTCCATTTCACACCATTCCATTCCAGTCCACTCCATTAATGTCTATTCCACTCCACTCCACATCATTCCATTCCATTCCATTCCACTCCATTGCACTCCTTTGCACTCCGTGCCACTCCACTCCACTCCATTCCACTCCATTCCACTCTACATCATTCCTTTCCATTACACTCCATTCCACTCCAATCCATTCATTCCACTCCATTCTCCTCTCCTCCATTCCATTCTCGTCCATTCCAATCCACTCCTTTCCATTCCACTGCATTCCATTTATCTCCATTCACCTCCATTCCACTCCATTCAACTCCACTCCATTCCATTCCATTTCATTCCACTCTACTCCACTCCACTCCACTAGACTCCACTCCATTCCATTCCACTCCACTTCACTCCACTCCTTTCCACTCCACTCTACTCCACTCGACTCCATTTCCCTCCATCCCATTCTAATCAACGTCTCTCCACTCATTTACATTCCATTCCACTCCCTGCAACCGCATTCCTATCCACTCCATTCCATTCCACTCCACTATACTTCATTCCATTTTATTCCATTCCATTCCATACTATTCCATTCCATTCCATTGCACTCCATTCCATTCCACTCCACTCCATTCCAGTCCACTCCACTGCATTCCACTCCACACCATTCCACTCCATTCCACTCCACTCCATACCATTCCGTTACATTCCAGTCTATTACACTAAACTCCATTCAACTCCATTCCACTACATTCAAGTCCAGTCCACTCCATTTCATTCCATTCCATTCCACTGCACCACACTCCATTCCATTCCACTGCATTCCAATCCTCTCCCCTCCATTCCCTTCCACTCCATTCCATTGCATTCCACTCCAGTCCACTCCCCTCTTTTCCATTCCTTTCCACTCCACTACATTGCACTCCACTCCATTCCATTCCACTCCATTCTTTTCCACTCTACTCCGTTCCATTCAATTCATTTGAACTCCATGCCACTCCACTTCACTCCATTCCATTCCACTCCAGTCTATTCCATTCCATTCCACTCCATTCCACTTCACTCCACTCCATTCAGTTTTACTCCACTGCATTCCATTCCACTCTACTCCATTCCATTCCACTCCATTCCATTACTCTCCTTTCCATTACACTCCACTCCATTCCAGCCCACTCCCTCCATTCCACTGCACTCCACTTCATACCATTCCATTCCATTCCATTCTATTCCATTCCCCTCCACTGCGCTCCACTCCATTCCACTCGACTGCACTCCACTACCTTACATTCCACGCAATTCCATTCCATTTCTTTCCACTCCATTACACTCCACTCAGTTCCACACAATTCCACTCCATTCCAGTCCACTCCACTCCTCTCTTCTCCATTCCATTCCAATCCATCCACTTTTCTTCATTCCATTCCATTCCATTCCAATCCACTGCATTCCACTCTCCTCTATTCCATTCACTCCATTGAATTCCACTCCATTCCACTCCACTACACTCCTTTCCTCTCCATTCCGTTCCATTCCGTTCCACTCCATTGCATTCCATTCCATTCCATTCCATTCCACTCCACTGCATTCCATTCCATTCCACTCCACGTGATTCCATTGTAATCCTTTCCAGTCCGTTTCACTCCACTCCACAACATTCCATCCCATTGCATTAAATTTCTCTCCTTTCACCTCCACAGCACTGCATCCCATTCCTCTCCACTCCATTCCATTCCATTCCACTCCATTAAATTCCACTCCACTCAATTCCATTCCCTTGCTGTCCACTGCAATCCAATCCATTCCATTCCACTCCATTCCACACCATTCCTTTCCATTCCATTTCACTCCACTCTATTTAATTCCACTCCACTCCACTCCATTCTATTCTATTCCACTGCGCACCAATCCATTCCTTTCCAATCCATTCCACTCCACTCCACTCCATTCCAATCCACTCCACTCCAATCCACTCCACTGCATTCCTTTTAATTCCACTCCATTCCATTCCAATCCGTTCCACTCCTCTCCTCTCCATTACACTCCACTCCATTCCATTCCGTTCCCACCCACTCCACTGCATTCCACTCCACTCCATTGCACTCAGCTCCACTCCGTTCCATACCCTTACACTACACTCCAATCTATTCCAATCCCTTCCATACCATTCCATTTCACTCCACTCCATTCCATTCCATTCCATTCCATTCCACTCCTTTCCACTTCACTTCACTCCCTTCCACTTCACTCCATTCCAATCCATGGAATTTCATTCAACTCAATTCCACTTAAATGCACTCACTCCACTCCACTCCACTCCACTCCATTCCCCTCTTCTACACCCCATTCCATTCCATTCTATTCCACTCTACTCCATTCCACTCCACTCCCTTCTACTCGCCTCCTTTCCATTCCATTCCATTCTTCTCGACTCCACTCCATTGTACTCTACTCCATTCCATTCACTCCATTCCATTCCACTCCATTCCACTCCACTGCACTCCATTCCTCTCCACTCCATTCCATTCCATTCTACTCCATTGCAGTCCATTCCATTCCATTCCATTCCACCACATGCCACTCCATTCCAATCCTTTCCACTCCATTTCACTCCAGTACACACCATTCCTTTCCACTAAATTCCTCTCCTTTCCCCTCCACACCACTACATTCCACTCCACTCTACTCCATTCCATTCCATTCCACTACATTCCATTCCACTCCACTCAGTTCCTTTCCCTTGCAGTCCACTCTACAACACTCCATTCCATTCCAATCCATTCCACTCCACTCCAATCTACTCCACTCCATTCCGCTCCACTCAACTGCACACCTTTCCATTTCATTCCATTCCATTCCATTGCAATCCATTCCTTTCCACTCCATTCCATTCCACTCCACTCCACTCCATTACATAGCATTCCACTCCACTCCACTCGATTCGAATCCATTCCAATCCATTTCAATTCACTCCATTCCATTACAATCCATTCCATTCGATTCCACTCCTTTCCCCTTCACTCCACTCCCTTCCACTATACTTCATTCCATTCCATTCCATTTCATTCCACGTCACTCCACTCCCCTCCATTCCACTACACTACACTCCACTTTACTCCATTCCACTCCTCAACTCCTCATTCCATTCCATTCCAATCTACTCCATTCCAGTCGATTCCATTCCACTCCCCTCCATTCCATTCCATTCCATTCAATTCCATTCCAATCTACTCCACTCCATTCATTTCCACTATGCTCCATTCCACTCCATTCCATTCCATTCCTTTGCATTCCTTTCCATTCCACTCCATCCGCTACACCCTGCTTCAATCCACTCCACTCCACTCAACTGCATTCCTTTCCATTCCATTCCATTCCATTCCATTCCATTCCATTCCTTTCAACTCCATTCCATTCCATTCCACACCACTGCATTCCATATGACTCCACTCCACGCCACTCCATTTCTTTCCTCTCCATTCAATTCCACTCCATTCCACTCTATTCCATTCCATTCCTTTCTTTCCACGGGATCTCACTCATACAAAAGCTGGAGTGCAGTGGCACAATCTAAACTCATATTTCTTTTCTCCATCTTTTGCATTGCATTCCATCCCATTCCATTCCAAGCTATTTCACTACACTCCACTCCACTGGACTCCACTAAATTCCATTCCACTCGATCCCTTTCTACTCTACTCCATTCCAATCTACTCAAATGCATGCCACTGCACTCCACTCGATTCCACTCCATTCCATTCCACACCACTCCATTCGACTCCACTCGATTCCATTCCATTCCACTCCACTCCATTCCAATCCAATACATTCCATTCCATTCCATTCCATCTGCTTCATTCCATTCCATTCCTCTCCACTCCATTCGACTCCACTCCACTCCATTCCATTCCACTCCACTCCACTCCATTCTACTCCAATTCATTCCACTCCATTCCACTCCATTCCAATCCATTCCATTCCATTCTATCCCACTCCACTCCACTGCACTCCATTCCTTTCCATTCCCTCCCACTTCACTCCACTACATTCCCATCCATTCCACTCAATTCCACTCCACTCCATTCCACTCCACTCCATTACATTCTATTGCATTCCGTTCTGCTCCTTTCCAATCCACTCTACTCCACTCCACTCCATTCCATTTCACTGCATTCCATTCCTCCCCATTTGATGCCACTCCACTCCATTCCACTCCTCTCCCTTCCATTCCATTACATTTCATTCCGTTCCTCTCCACTCCACTAAACTCCGTTCCATTCCACAAAACTCCACTCCACTCCACTCAATTCCACTCCACTACATTCCCCTCCACTCCATTGCGGTCCACTGTTTCCATTCCATTCCATTCCATTCCACTTCACTCCATTCTATTGCACTCCAGTCGACTCCACTCCACTCCATTCCAATCCATTCAACTACATTCCACTCCAGTCCACTCTATTCCATTCCATTCTATTTGGCTCCTTTCCACTCCAATCCACTCCATTTCAATCCACTCCTCTCTGTTCCAGGCCATTCTTTTCCATTCCATTCCATTACTTTCCATTTCACACCATTCCGTTCCAGTCCACTTCATTAATGTCCATTCCACTCCACTCCACATCATTCCATTCCATTCCATTCCATTCCATTCCACTCCATTGCACTCCTTTGCACTCCATGCCACTCCAATCCACTCCATTCCACTCCATTCCTTTCCATTCCACTCTATTCCATTCCACTCCACATCATTCCTTTCCATTACACTCCATTCCACTCCAATCCATTAATTCCACTCCATTCCCATCTCCTCCATTGCATTCTAGTCCATTCCAATCCACTCCTTTCCATTCCACTGAATTCCATTTATCTCCATTCACCTCAATTCCACTCCATTCCACTCCACTCCATTCCATTTTATTCCATTCCACTCCACTCCACCCCACTAGACTCCACTCCATTCCATTCCACTCCACTCCACTCCTTTCCACTCCAGTCCACTCCACTCGATTCCATTTCATTCCACTCTACTCCAATCAACTTCTCTCCACTAATTTCCATTTCATTCCATTCCATTCAACCACATTCCTATCCACTCCAATCCATTCCACTTCACTCCACTCCGTTCCATTGTATACCATTCCATTCCATACCACCCCATTCCATTCCATTACACTCCATTCCATTTGATTCCACTCCATTCCAGTCCATTACACTCCATTCCGCTCCTTTCCTTTCAACTCAATTCCACTCCACTCGCCTCCAATCCATTCCACTCCATTCCCCTCCACTCGATTCCACTACATTCCATTCCATTAAATTGCACTTCACTCCACTCCCCTCCTTTCCATTCCATTCCATTCCATTCCATTCCACTTGTCTCCATTACATTCCATTACTCTCCATTCCTCTCCAATCCACTCCTCTCCTTTCCACTCCACTCCATTCGATTCCATTCAGTTCAACTCCACTCCACTCCATTCCACTCAACTCCACTCCAATCCACCCCACTCCACTCCACTCCATTCCATTCCATTCCATTCCACTCCATTCCCTTCCACTACACTCCATTCCAGTCCATTCCACTGCTTTCCATTCCACTCCATTATGCTCCATTCCACTGCTGTCCATTCCACTCCACTCCATTCCATTACACTCAATTCCACTCCATTTCATTCCATTCTATTCCATTCTTCACCACCTCTCCATTCCACTCCACTCCACTTCATTCCATCTCATCCCATTCCATTCCATTCTATTAAACTCCACCACAGTGCAATCCTCTAAATCCCATTCCATCCCATTACATTCCTCTGAACTGCACTCCACTTCACTCTCCTCCATTTCACTTCCCTCCATTTCGTTCCATTCCTTCCCATTCTATTCCAATACACTCCTCTCCACACCATTCCATTACATTCCAAACCATTCTATTCCATTCCATTCCATTCAACTGAATTCCACTCCACTCCACTCCACTCCATTCCATTCCATTCCACTCCATTCCATTCCACTCCATTCCACTGCATTCCACTTCATTCCAGTCGACTCCATTCCACTCGACTCCATTCCATTCCATTGTACTCCACTCCACTCAATTCCATTCCACTCCTCTGCATTCAATTCCATTCCTTTCCATTCCACAGCACTCCACTCCACTCCAGTCCACTCCATTCCACTCCATTTCACCACACTCCACTCAACTCCACTGCATTCCACACCACTTCATTCCACTCCATTTCATTCCACTCCATTCCACCCCACTCCATCCATTCCATTCCACTCCAATCCACTCTAAGCCATTAAATTTCACTCCATTCCAGCCCAATCTATTCCATTCCATTCCAATCCATTTCACTCCACTCCAGTCAACTCCACTCCACTCCACTGCATTCCATTCAACTCCATTCCACTCCATTCCACTGCATCCATTTTCATTCCATGCCATTCCACTCCAATCCCCTCCACTCCACTCCACTCAATTCTACTCCATTCCATTCCTCTCCATTCTAATCCACTCCATCCCAATCCCCTATATGCCATTAAACTCTATTTAACATCTCTCCACGCCAGTCCACTCAACTCCAGTGCATTTCATTCCCCTCCATTCCATTCCTCTGCATTCCACTCCACTCCACTCTATTCCACTTAACTCCATTCCATTCCATTCCACTCCTCTCTGCTCCACTCCATTGAAGTGCTCTCTATTCCATTCTCCTCCAATAAACTCCACTCCATTCCACTACATGGCTTTCCTTTCCAATTCACTCCATTCCATTATATTCCATTCCAATCCACTCCATTCCACTCCATTCCACTCTTCTCCACTCCAATTCCATTCCACTCCATTCCACTCCTTTCCATTCCACTTCACTCCGTTCAAGTCCCCACCACTCCATTACACTCCAATCCACTCCACCCCAGTCAACTCCATTCCATTCCATTTCATTCAACTCCACTGTACACCATTCCATTCCACTACACTCCATTTCATTCCATTCCATTCCACTCCTCTCCACTCCATTCCACTCTACTCCACTCCTTTCAACGTCACTCCACTCCTTTCCATTCCATTCCATTCCATTCATCTCCATTCCCTTCCACTCCATTCCATTCCACTCCACTCCATTTCATTTTTCTCAACTCCATTCCATTCCACTCCATTCCATTCCACTCAACTCCATTGCATTCCACTCCATTCCATTCCGATCCATTCCCATCCACTCCTCTCCTTTCCTCTTCATACCATTCCATTCCATTCCACTGCACTCCACTCCATTCTTCTCCACTACACTCCACTGCAAAACATTTCATTCCTTTCCATTCTACTCCACTCCACTCCATTCCAAACCATTCCACTCCATTCCACTCCACTCCACACCATTCCATTCCATTTCATTAAATTCCTCTCCTTTCTCCTCCACACCCCTGCATTCCACTCCACTCGACTAAATTCCATGCCATTCCTTTCCATTACACTCAATTCCATTCTATTCCACTGCATTCCATTCCACTCCACTCAATTCCATTCCCTTCCATTCCACTCCACTGTACTCCATTCCATTTCAATCCAATCCAGGCTACACCAATCGATTCCACTTCATTCCTTTCCATTATATTCCACTCCACTCCATTGAATTCCTGTCCAATTCACTCCATTCTATTCCATTCCACTGTAAAGCACTTCATTCCTTTTCAGTCCTTTCCAATCCACTCCATTCCAATCCATGCTACTCTTCACTCCACTCCTCTCCATTCCTTTTAATTCAACTGCATTACATTCCAATCCATTCCACTCCACTCCTCTCCATTCCACTCCACTCAATTCAATTCCATTCCAGTAAACTCAACTGAATTCCACTCACCTCCATTCCACTCCACTCCACTGCACTCCACTCCTCTCCACTCCATTCAATTTCTCTCCATTCCATTCCATTTCTCTCTACTCCATTCCACTCCCTTCCATTCCATTCTATTCCATTCAACTCCATTCCACTCAACTCCATTCCACTCCACACTACACCATTCCACTCTACTCCACTCCATTCAATGCCATTACACTCCATACCACACCATCCCATTCCATTCCACTCCATTCCATTCCATTCCACTCCATTCCACCCCACTTCCCTCCACTTCACTCCACTGAACTGCTATACATTCCATTCCATTCCATTCCAGTCCATTCAATTCCATTCCTTTCAACTCCAATCCATTCCACTCCACACACACCACTCTGTTCCACAGCACTTGACTCCAATCCGTTCCATTCCACTCAATTCCATTCCATTCTTCTCAAATCCAATCCATTCCATTCCGTTCTTTTCTTTCCACAGAATTTCACTCTTTCACAAAAGCTGGAGTGCAGTGGTACAGTCTCAACTGACATTTCTTTTCAACGTTCCATTGCATTCCACTACACACCATTCCATTCCATGCTATTTCACGCCACTCCACTGCACTCCACTTCATTCCATTCCACTGCATCCCATTCCACTCTTCTCCATTCCAATCCACCTAAGTGCACTCATCTCCACTCCCTTCCATTCCATTTCATTCAACTCCATTCCACTCCTCTCCACTCCTTTCCACTATACTCCATTCTTTTCCATTCCACTCCAATGCATTGCACTCCACTCCCATCCACTCCACTACACTCCATTTAACTACAATCCATTCCATTACATTCCATTTCATTCCGTTACACTCCAATCCACTCCATTGCGCTCCATTCTATTCCACTCCGCTCCACTACACTCCACTCCATGCCACTCCTCTCCATTCCACTCCACTCCATTCCATTCTATTCCTTTCCATTCGATTCCACTCCACTCCACTCCATTCCACTACAGTCCACTACTATCCACTCCTCTCCACTCCATTCCTTTCCCTTCCACTTACTTCCATTCCATTCCACTCCACTACCTTCCACTCCAGTACATTCCATTCCATTTCATTTAACTCCTTTCCAATCCACCCCAGTCCATTCCACTCCAATGAACTCTCTTCCATTCCATTCCACTCCATTCCACTCCATTCCGTTACATTCTTATACATTTCATTCCTTTCCACTCGATTCCACTCCACTCCACTTCACTCCACTCCACTCCACTCCAATCCATTCCATTCCATTCCACTCCATTCCATTCCATTCCTTTCAACTCCAGTCCATTCCATTCCACACCACTCCATTCCAAACCACTCCACTTTACTCCACTCAACTCAACTCCATTCCATTCCGTGTCATTGCATTCTAGTCCATTCTATTCCACACCACTCCATTCCATTCCAGTACATTATACTGCCCTCCACTCCACTCCACTCCATTCCGCTCCATTCCACTGCCCTGCAATCTAATCCACTCCACTCCACTCAATTCCACTCCATTCCATTCCACTCCATTCTACTGCACTCCATTCCTTTCCATTCCACTCCACTCCACTGCACTCCATTTCATTCCTCTCCATTCTGCTCCACTACACTACATTACATTCCACTCCATTACACTCTACTGCATTCCGTTCCATTCCACTCCACTTCACCCCATTCCACTAGACTATAATCCACTATACTCTATTCTTTTCCATTCTTCTCCATTCCACTCTACTACACTCCTTCCAGTCTACTCCACTCCATTCCCCTCCACTCCACTCCATTTCATTCCATTCATATGCCATCCATTCCACTCCATTCCACTCCATTCCCTTCCTTTCCATTCTACTCCATTCCATTTCATTCCATTCCACAGCATTCCACTCGATTCCATTCCACTCCAACTCCATTGAAATCCACTCCACTCCATTCCAGTGAACTCCACTCCACTCCACTAAACTCGAATCCATTCCTTTCCTTTGCACTCCCCTCAATTCCTTCCCACTCCACTCCATTCCACTCCGATGCACTCCACCACACTCCATTCGATTCCACTACACTCTATTCCACTCCATTCCATTTCACTCCATTCCACTCTAATCTATTCCATTCCAGTCCATTTCTGTCGACTCAATTCCCCTCCATTCTAATTCGTTTCACTACACACCTCTCCATTCCTTTCCTCTCCACTCCATTGAATTCCACTCCACTGCACTACACTTCATTCCACTCCACTCCACTCCATTGAATTCCACTGAAATCTACTCCATTCCATTCCAATCTACACCATTCCATTCCACTCTACTCCATTCCATTCCTTTCCCTTCCACTATATTCCATTCCACAAAATTCCACTCCATTCCACTCCACTTCATTCCACAATACTCCATTCCATTCCACTCCACGCCACTCCAGTGCACTCTATTCCATTCCACTCCACTCCGCTCAACTCCATTCCATTTAATTCCACTCCATTAAATTCCACTCCATTCCACTCTACGGTATTCAATTCCATTCCACTCCACTCCACTCCATTCCACTCCACCCCATTCCACTCCACTCCACTCCATGCCTTTCCACTCAACTCCATTTCATTCAATTCCATTTCTTTCCATTCCATTCCATTTCACTCCATTCCTCTCCACTCCATTCCACCCTATTCCAGTCCACTCCACTCCACTCCACTCCATTCCATTTAAATCCACTGCACTCCATTCCACTAAATTCCATTCCAATCCATTCCACTCCACTCTATTCGATTCCACGACACTCCAATCCACTCCATTCCTTTCCATTCGACTCCATTAGAATCCATTCCATTCCACTTCAATCAACTCCATTCCAGTACACTCGTTTCCATTCCATTCCACTCCACTCCACTCCATTCCACTCCAATCCATTCCAATCCACTCCACTCCATTTGATTCTATTCCATTTCTCTCCACTCCACTCTATTACAATCCGTACCACTCTATTCCACTCCACACCAATACATTCCATTCCAATCCTTTCCACTCCCCTCCACTGCGTTCGACTCCACTCCACTCCCTTCCATGCCATTACATTCCATTCCACACCATTCCATTATATTAAACTCCATTCCATTCCATTCCACTCTATTCCTTTCAATTCCACTCCACTCCACTCCTCTCCACTCCATTCCAGTCCCTTCCCTTCCACTCCATTCCACTCCATTCCATTCCAATCCATTCCAGTCCACTCCACTACACTCCAATCCATTTCACTCCATTGCATTCCTCACCATTCAAATTCACTCCACTACCTTCCACTCCACTCCATTACATTCCATTCCATTTCATTCCACTGCACTCCACTCTTCTCTTCTCCACTCCATTCAATTCAACTCCACTCAACTCCACTCCAATCCACTTCACACCATTCCACTGCACTACATTCCATTCCACTCCATTCCACCGCAATCCACTCCATTCCACTCATCTCCATTCCATTCCCTTCCATTCCATTCCGTTCAACTCAATTCCATTCCATTCCACTCTACTCCATTCCATTCCACTCATTTCCAATTCCCTCCATTCCATTCCATTGAACTGTATTCCACTCTACTACCCTCCATTCCACTACACTCCACTTTTTTCCATTCCATTTCACTCCATTCCTCTTAACACCACTCCATTCCATTCCACTCTACTTTATTCCATTCCACTCCACTCCATTCCAGTCCATTCCATTCCATTCCATTCCACTGCATTCCATTCCACTCCATTCCATTCCATTCCATTCCTTTCCACTCTATACCATACCATTCCACTCCACTTCATTCCACTCCACTCCATTCCATTCCATTTCATTTAACTCCATTCCACTCCAACCCAATTCATTCCACTCCACTGAAGTCCATTCCATTATTTTCCACCCCATTCCACTCTATTCCATTACATTCTACTACATTCCATTCCATTCCACTACATTCCACTCCACTCCACTTTACTTCACTCCATTGAACTCCAATGCATTCCATTCCATTCCATTCCATTCCATTCCATTCCTTTCAACTCTAACCCATTGCATTGCACACCACACCACTCCTCTCAACACTACTCCACTCAACACCATTCCATTCCCTTCCATTCCACTCCACTCCATTCCCTTCCACACAACTCCTTTCCATTACATTCCATTCCATTCTACTGCACTCCACTCCACTCCACTTCACTCTACTGGCCTCCACTCCACTCCACTACACTCCATTCCACTCCATTCCACTCCTTTCCATTCCACTGCATTCCGCTCCTCTCATTTCCATTCCACTCAAATTCACCACTCTCCATTCCATCTCATTCAACTGAACTCCATTCCATTCTAATCCATTCCACTCCACTCCACTCCATGAAATACCGTTCGACTCCACTCGACTCCACTGCACTCCATTCCACTAAACTCCATTATTTTCCATTCGACTCCATTCCATTCCACTCCACTCCAATCCAGTCCACTCCACCCTATTCCACTCCACTCCACTCCATTGCACTCCACTCCATTCCAATCCAATCCATTCCAGTCCAATCCATTCCAATCTAATCCATTCCACTCCAATCCATTCCATTCCAATATAATCCATTCCATTCATTTCCACTCCATTCCACTCCAATCCACTCCATACCACTCCATTCCATTCCACTCAATTCCACTACATTCCATTCCACTCCACTCCATTCACATCCACTCCACTCCTTTCCACTTAACTCCCCTCCTTTCCACTAAACTCCAATCCATTCCATTCCATTCCACTCCCCTGCAATCCAATCCGCTATACTTCATTCCATTCCATTCCATTCAACTGCACTCCACTCCACTCCAATCCACCCAATTGCCCCCCACTCCACTCCATTACATTCCACTCCACTCCACTCAATTCCATCCACTCCATTCATTTTGATTCCATTACACTCCATTCCAATCCATTCCACTCCACTCCACTCCATTCCATTACACTCCTCTCCATTCCATTCCATTCTACTCCACTCCACTCATCTCCTTTCCATTCCATTCCATTCCATTCCAATACATTCCATTCCATTCCACTACAGTCCTCTCCTTTCCACTACACTCCATTCCATTCCATTCAATTTCATTCCACTCTACTCTACTCCACTGCACTCCATTCCACTCCACTGCACTCCACTCAACGCCATTACACTGCACTCCATTCCACTCCACTCCTTTCCATTCCATTCCAGTCGATTCGATTCCTTTCCATTCCACTGAACTACACTGCATTCCACTTCACTCCACTCCAATTGATTTGACTCCACTCCAATCCATTCCATTAAATTCCATTCCATTCTATTCCACACCATTCCATTCCTTTCCTGTTTACTCCATTTCATTCCTAACCATTCCATTCTATTCCATTCCATTCCATTCCCTTCAACCCCATTACACTCCACTTCACTACATTCCACTGCACTCCACTCTATTGCATTCCATTCCATTGCACTCCACTCCGTCACACTCCACTCCACTACATTCCACTGCACTCCACTCCATTGCACTCTATTCCATTGCACTCCACTCCATTCCACTCCACTCCAATGCATTACACACCACTCCGCTCTATTCAATTCCATTCCATTCCACTCCAATGCATTGCATTCCACTCCACTCCATTCCAGTCCTCTCTCTCATATTCCACTCCACTCCATTCCACTCCACTAAACTCCATTCCATTCCATTCAATTCCTCCCCATTCCATTGCCCTCCGTTCCATTCCATTCCACTCCACTACACTCCACTCCATTCCATTCCACTTCATTCCACTCTACTCCATTCCATTCCACTCCACTGCATCCCACTTCATTCCATTGCACTCCATTGCATTCCTCTCCATTACTTTCCAATTCACTCCATTCCACTCCACTCGATTCCATTCATTTTGCTTTCATTACACTCCACTCCACTCCACTGCATTCCATTTAACTCCTCTGCACTACAATCCATTCCACTCTATTCCACTCCATTCCAGTCCATTCCTCTCCACTCATCTCGATTCCACTCCACTCCACTCCATTCCATTCCATTCCATTCCTTTCCACTTCATTCCACTCCACTCCATTCCATTCCACTCCACTCCACTCCATTATACTCTACTCCACTCCATTCCACTGCACTCCATTCCATTCCATTCCATTCCATTCCATTACAGTAAACTCCATTCCACTCCACTCCGTTTTATACGCCTCCAATCCATTCTACTCAACTCCAATCCATTGAAATCCATTCCATTCCAATCCATTACATTCCAGTCCACTTGTCTCCATTCCAGTCCATTCCACTCCACTTCTCTCAACTCCATTCCATTCCATTCCAGTTCACTACTCTCCATTCCATTCCACTCCACTCTACTCCATTCCACTCCCCTTCATACCATTCCATACCACTCCACTCCATTTCACTCCACGCCAGTCCATTCCACTTCACTCCAATCCATTCCACTCGCCTCCATTCGATTCGATTCCATTCCATTCCACTCCACTCCTTTCCACTTCTCTCCATTCGTTTCGATTCTATTGCATTCCACTCCACTCCACTCCATTCCATTCCAATCAATTGCATTCCACTCCACTCCATTTTACTGCACTCCTTTCCATTCCCTTCCATTCCAATCCACTCCCCTCCATTCCAATCCACTTCAATCCATTCGTCTCCACTCCTCTTCATTTCTATCCACTCCATTCAATTCCATTTCATTACACTCCATTCCACTTGATTCCATTCCACTCCACTCCCCTCCACTCCACTCCATTGCACTCCACTCCATTCCATTCCACTCCATTCCATTATATTCCATGCCACTCCACTCCACTCCATTCCACTCAACTCTACTCCATTCCACTCGTCTCCACTCCATTCCATTGCATTCCAAACCACTCCATTCCACTCCACTCCACTCCATTCCATTCCACTTTATTCTACTCCATTCCATTCCATTCCACTCCATTCCACTACATTCAACTCCATTCCACTCCTCTTCACTTTACTCCACTCAATTCCACTCCACTCCAATCAATTCCTTTCCATTCCATTCCATACAATTCCATTCCATTCCTTTCAACTCCAGTCTATTCCATTCCACACCAATCCATTCCACACCACTCCACTGCACTCCACTCGTGTATTCTCCACTTAATAACATTTCATTCTACCGCATTCCATTCCTTTCCTTTTTTTCCACATGGTCTCACTCTGTCACAAAGCTGGAGTGCAGTGGGACAATCTCAGCGCACATTTCTTTTCCCCATTCCATTTTATTCCATTCCATCCCATTCCATTCCATAATATTTCACTCCACTCTACTTCACTGAACTCCATACTACTCCATTCCACCCCATTCCATTCCATTTCACTCTATTGCTTTCTGTTACTTTCTTTTGACAGGATATCACTGTGTCATCCACTCTGGAGTGCAGTTGCACAACCTCCGATAATATTACATGTAATTTTCCTTTGCAGTGTATACTATGCCGTTGCATTGCATTCTGTTCCATTCCATTCCGTTACATTGAATTGCATTCCGCTCCTTTCAACTCCACTTCACTCCACTCTTCTACATTCCATTACCTCTGATTCCATTCCATTCCATTCTACTCCTCTCCACAGCACTGTACTCCACTCCATTCCACTGCAACCCATTCATTCTGCTCCATTCCCCTGCACTCCACTCCTGCCAACTCCACTCCACTTCATTCCATTCCGTTACATCCCATTCCATTCTTCTCCTTTCCAATCCACTCCACTTCACTGCAGTCCAATCCAGTCCATTCCACTACACGCTATTCCATTCCATTCCACTCCATTCCAATCCATTCCACTCCACTCCACTGCACTCCACTCCACTCTATTACTATCCGTTCTGATCCATTCCATTCCATTTCATTCCATTGCACTCCAATCTATTCCATTCCATTCCATTCCATTCAACGGCATTTGATTGCTCTCCACTCCGTTCCACTCCACAACACTCCATTCCATTCCATTCCTCTCTTTTCCACTCCACTACACTCCATTTCTCTCACTCCATTCCAGGTCATTCCATTCTATTCCACTCCATTCCAACATATTCCCCTCCTCCATTCCATTCGATTCCACTCTATTTCAGTCCATTCCTCTCCATTCTATTCCATTCTATTCCATTCCACTCCATTAAACTCCATTCCACTCAATTCCTGTCCACTCCACTCCGTTCCACTCCACTCAACTCCATTCCACTCCATTCCGCTCCATTACACACCATTCCATTCCACTCCATTCTACTCCATGATTTTTCAATCCGTTACACTGCACTCCACTCCACTCCATTCCATTCTATTCCAATCCACTCTACTCCATTCCATTCCACTCCACTCCACTACACTACACTCCATTGCATTCCACACCATTACATTCCTCTCCACTCCACTCCACTCCACTCCATTACTCTCTAGTCAATTCCACTCCACTCCCTTCCATTCAACTGAATTCCATTCGACTCCACTCCACTCCATTCCACTCCACTCCACTCCATACCACTCTCCACCACTCCATTCCATTCCATTCCATTCCATTCCATTCCATTCCATTCCATTCTACTCCATTCCACTCCAATACATTCCATTCCATTCCTTTCAACTCCCTTCCTCTCCACCCCACTCCATTCCAATCCAGTCCACTCCATTCCATTCCATTCCATTCCAGTGCATTCCACTCCATTCCATTCCACTCCATTCTGCACCACACCACATCACTCCACTCCACTCCACTCCAATCCGTTCATTCCTTTCCATTCCATTCCATTCCATTCCATTCCATTCCTTTCAACTCCAATCCATTGTATTCCACACCACTCCTTTTCACACCACTCTACCCCACTCCACTCCTTTTAATGCCATTAGCATGCTTTCCATTCCATACCTTTCGACAGGATCTCACTTTGTCACAAAGCTGGAGCAAAGTGGCACAATCTCAGCTCACATTTCTTTTTACCATTCTATTGCATTCCATTTCATCTCATTCCTTTCCAAACTATTTCATTCCACTCCACTGCACTCCACGCCATTTCATTTCACTCCATCCCATTCCATTTGACTCTATTCCAATCCACCCCACTGCACTCCACTCAACACTACTCCATTCCATTCTATTCCATTCCATTCCATTCCATTTCACTCCATTGCATTACATTCCTTTCTTTCGACAGGATATCACTGTGTCACCCATTCTGGGAAGTAGAGGCATAATCTCAGCTCATATTACACGTCATTTTCCATTGCATTGCATTCTATGCCGTTGCATTCCATTGAATTCCATTCCATTCCATTCAATTCGCTACATTACATTGCGTTCCACTCCTTTCCACTCCACTTCACTCCACTCCACTACATTCCATTACATCTGATTCCATTCCACTCCCTTCCCCTCCTCTCCACTCCCCAGCACTTCAGTCCACTCCATTGCATCCCGTTCTATTCCACTCCATTCCACTGTGCTCCGTTACACCCCACTCCACTCCACTCCATTCCATTCCACTCCACTCCATTCCACTTCACTCCAATCCACTCCACTTCCACTCTTATCTGCTCCGCTCCATTCCATTCCATTCCTCTCCATTCCATTCCATTCCTTTCCTTTCCAGTCATTTCGGTTCCACTGCACTCCATTCCATTCCATTCCATTCCATTCCACTCTATTCCATGCCACTCCATTCCTCTCCATTTCACCCCACTCCTGTCCACCCTATTCCATGCACTACATTCCATTCTATTCCACTCCACTCCACTCCAATCCATTCCATTTCCTTCCATTCTACTAACCTCGATTCCATTCCACTCCACTCCACTCTAATCCACTTCCTCCAGTACACTCCAATCCATTACACTGCATTCAATTCCAATCCATTCCAGTCCAGTGCACTCCATTCCACTCCACTCCACTCAATGCCATTCCATTCGTCTCCTTTCCATTCCATTCCATTCCACTTCATTCCATTCCATTCCAATCCAATCCACTCCATTCCATTCCACTCCACTCAACTCCATTCCTAACCACTCCACTAAAATCCACTACACTCCATTCCATTCCATTGCATTCCAATCCACTCCATTCCATTGCATTCCATTCCACTCCTTTCTATGCCACTCCATTCCACTCCATTCCAGTGCACACCATTTCACTCAACTCCATTCCATTCTATTCCATTTCACTCCACTCCACTCCACTACATTCCATTCCATTCCACTCTACTCCATTCCATTCCACTCCACTCCATTACATTCCACTCCACTTCACCTCATTCCATTCCATTCCATTCCTCTCCATTCCTCTCTACTCCACTCCATTTTAGTTCAGTCCATTCCATTGCACACCATTCATTTCCATTCCACTCCATTCCATTCCATTCCATTCCACTCCATTCCAGTCCATTCCACACCAATCCATTATACTCCACTCCATTCTATTCCAATCCATTCCATTCCATTCCGCATCAATACATTATACTCCACTCCACTCCATTCCAATCCATTCCTTTACACTGCATTCCATTCCACAGTATTCCACCCAATTCCACTCCATTCTACCACACTCCATTCCACCACACTCCATTCCATTCAATTCCATTCCATTCCACTCCATTGTACTCCACTCTACTCCATTCTACTCCATTCCCCTCCATTCTATTCCAATCCATTCCATTCAACTCCATTCCATTCCACCCCTTTCCATTCCATTACATTCCACTCAACTCCACTCCATCCTATTCCATTCCATTTTACTCCAATATTTTCCACTCCACTCCACTCCTCTGAATTCCATTCCACTCCAATCCATTCCATTCCTTTCCACTCCAATCAACTCCACTAAACTCCATTACACTCCACTCCAATCCTCTGCATTCCATTCCTCACTATTCCAACCCATTCCAATACATTCCACGACACTCCATTCCATTCAGTTCCATTCCATTCCACTTCACTCCAATCCACTCCACTCTTCTCCATTCCATTCCTCTCCACTCGACTCTATTCCACTCCATTCCCCTCCACTCCATTCCATTCCATTCAACTCCATTCCATTTGATTCCATTACACTCCACTCCACTCCATTCCATTGCACTCCATTCCACTCTACTCTGTTCATTTCCACTCCACTCCACTGAATTCCATTCAACTCCATTCCTTTCCTCTCCATTACACTCCAATCCACTCCAATCCTTCCCACTCCAATCCACTCCATTCCTTTCCACTCCAATCAACTCCACTAAACTCCATTATACTCCACTCCAATCATCTGCATTGCATTCCACTCTTTTCCACTCCACTCCACTGTATTCCCCTTCACTCCACTCCATTCCATTCCATTATACTCTACTCCATTCCAATCCATTCCACTCCATTCCACTCCACTCCACTCCTATCCATTCCATTCCATTCCATTCCATTCCTCTCCTTTCCACTCCATTCCTCTACATTCCACTCCACTCCACTCCATTCCATACCATTCCATTCCATTCCACTCCATTCCATTCCACTCAATTCCATTCCATTCCACTCCATTCTAGTCAATTCAGTTTCACTCCATTCCATTCCATTCCACTCCATTCCATTCCATTCCATTGCATTCCATTCCACTCTACTCCATTCCACTCGACTCCATTCTACTCCACTCCATTCCATTCAACTCCATTCCACTCCATTTCACTCCACTCCTCTCCATTCCATTCCATTCCATTCCACTCCACTCCTCTCCATTCCATTCCACTCCACTCCATTCCACTCCACCCCATTCCATTACATTCTATTACATTCCAGTCCATTCCGTTCCACTCCACTCCACTCCACTCAAATCCAATCCACTCCATTCCATACCACTCCATTACAATCCCCTCTTTTCCATTCCATTCCACTCCACTCCACTCCACTCCATTCCATTGAATTCCATTCCACTACACCCCATTACATTCTAGTCCATTCCATTCCATTCCACTGCAATCCACTCTATTCACTTACACAACACTCCACTCCATTCCACTCCACTACGTTCCATTATATTCCACTCTACTCCATTCCATTCCATTCCACTCCACTTCTTTCCCCTCCAATCAATTAAAATTCATTCCCCTCTATTCCATTTCATTCCAGTCCACTTCACTCCACTCCTCTCCATTCCATTCTATTCCATTCCGCTCCACTCCACTCCATTCTATTCCTATCCATTCCACTCCACTCTATTCCATTCCGCTCCACTCCACTCCTCTCCACTCTGCTTCATTCCATTCGCCTCCATTCCATTCCACAGCACTCCACTGCAGTATACTCCATTCCACTCCAATACTTTCCATTCCCTTCCTCTCCACTCCACTCCATTCAACTCCACTCCACTCCACTCCATTCCATTCCAATCCAATCAACACCTTTCCAATCTGGTCCACTGCATTCCACTCCACTCCACACCATTCCATTTCATTCCATTTCATTCCACTCCTTTCCAATCCACTACACTCCCTTCCAGTCCAATCCACTCCTTTCCATACCGTTCCATGCCATTCCAATCCATTTCATTCAATTAAACCCAATTCCAATCCATTCCACCCTATTCCAGTCCATTCCACTCCACTCCACTGAATTCCATTCCATTTCACTTCGTTCCATTCCACTCCATTCCACTCCACTCCACTCCTTTCATGCCGTTCCAATCCATTCCACTCCTTTTCTTTCCATTCAATTCCATTCGACTCCATTCCACTCCAGTCCACTCCACTCCACTCCATTCCACTCTATTCCCCTCCATTCCACTCTTCTACATTCCACTTCATTTCACTCCACTACATTCCACTCCATTCCATTACACTCCTCTCCATTCCTTTCCATTCCATTCCACTCCACTCCGCTCCACTCCATTCCACTCCATGCCATTCCTTTCCATTCCATTCCACTCCATACAATTCCATTCCATTCCACTCCTTTCCATTCCATTCCACTGCACTCCACCCTTTTCCATTCCATTGCACTCCATTCCTTTCCGCTCCACTCCACTCCACTTTACTGCAGTTCATTCCATTCCACGCCAATCCACTCCACTCCACTGCAGTTCATTCCATTCCATTCCACTCCACTCCACTCTTTTCCATTACACTCCCGACCATTTCATTCCGTTTCACTCCATTCCATTCCATTACACTGTGATCTACAGTTTTCCATTCCACTCCACTCCACTCTACTCCTCTCTATTCCATTCCACTGCTTTCCAATCCAAACTATTTCATTCCACTCCCTACCATTCCCTTACATTCCAATCCATTTCATTCCATTCCACTACTCTCCATTCTATTCCATTCCACTCCACTTCACTCCATTCCACTCCACTCCACTTCATTCCATTCAATTCCATTCCTCTCTGATCCATTCCTTTCAATTCCATTCCACCCCACTCCATTCCACTCCAATCCATTGCATTCCACTCCACTTCACTCCATTGCATTCCAATCCATTCCATTCCACTTCACTCCGTTCCATTCCACTCCATTCCATGCCTTTCCATTCCATTCCACTCCATTCAATGCCATTCCATTCAATTCCACTCCATTCCATGCGATTCCATTCCAGTCCACTACATTCCATTTCGTTAAATTCCATTCCATTCCATTCAACTCCATTCCAGTCCATTCCTCTCCACTCCTCTCCTCTGCACTGCACTACACTCCATTCTTTTCCACACCATGCACTCCACTCCACTCCACTCCATTCTATTCCATTCCACTGCGCTCGTCTCCATTCCATTCCTATCCATTCCATTCCACTCCACTCCACTCCATTCCTTTTAACTCCACTCCATTCCATTCCAATCCATTCTACTCCACTCCTCTCCATTCCAATCCACTCCATTCCAATCCATTCCACTCCAACCGCTGAATGGGACTCCACTCCAATCCACTCCACTCCACTGCATTCCACTCTTCTCCACTCCGTTCCTTTCCATTCCATTCCACGCCATTCCATTCTATTCCACTATACTCCGTTCCACTCCACTTCACTCCACTCCACTCCATTCCAATCAATTCCATTCCATTCCATTCCATTCCATTGCATCCCTTTCAACTCCAATCCATTCCATTCCACACCACTCCATTCCACAGCACTGCACTCCTCTCCACTCCATTCCATTCCATTCCATTCCATTCCATTCCTTTCCACTCCATTCCATACCCTTCCTTTCTTTCCAGAGGTTGTCACTCTGTCACAAAAGCTGGAGTGCAGTGGCTCAATCTCAGCTCACATTTCTTTTCACCATTCCATTGCATACCATTCCATCCCATTCCATTCCTTACTATTTCACTCTTATCCACTGCACTCCATCTCTTTCCATTGTATTTCATGCAAGTCCACTACACTGCAGTCCAGTTCACTCCACTCCATTCCACTCCATTCGATTCCACTCCACTCCATTCGATTCCACTCCACTCAGATCCACTCCATTTCATTCCAGTCCATCCCACTCCAATCCATTCCATTTCACTCCATTCCTTTCATTTCCATTCCACTCCATTTCCTTCTACTCCCCTTCACTGCACTCCATTCCATTCCACTCTACTCCAGTCCATTCTCCTCCATTCCACTCCTCTCCACTGCACTTTATTCCAATCCATTCCACTTCATTCTACTCTTTTCCATTTAACTCCATTCCACTCCCCTCCCCTACATTCCATTCCACGCCATACGAATCCACACCATTCCACTGCACTCCACTTCACACCATTTCACTCCACTCGATTCTACTCCAGTCCGTTCCATTCTATTCCACTCCATTCCTCCCGAATCCACTCAACTCCTTTCCACTCCACTCCATTCCATCTCATCACATTCCATTACACTCTATTCGACTCCACTCCACTCCAATCCACTGAATTCCTTCCCATCCCATTCCATCCCATTACATTCCTCAGCAGTCCACACTACTTCACTCTTCTCCACTCCACTTCTCTCCATTCCGTTCTTTTACATCCCATTCCATTCCAATACACTCCACTTCACTTCATTCCAATTCATTCCAATACATTCCTTTCCATTCCTTTCCATTCAACTCCATTCCACTACAATTCAATGCATTCCATTCAAGAAAATTCCACTCCATTCCAGTCCACTCCACTTCATTCAACTCCATTACACTCCATTGCAATCCGAGCCACTCCACTCCACTCCATTCCACTCCATTTAACTCCAGTTTATTCCATTCCACTACATTCCATTCCTCTCCATTCAACTCCACTCCACTCAGTTCAACTCCACTCCATTCCATTCCTTTCCATTTCATTCTATTCCTCTCCCCTCCACTCCAGTCCACTCCACTCCATTCCATTCCATTCCTTTCAACTCCAATCCATTCCATTCCACACCACTCCATTCCACGGAACTCCACTCCACTCCACTCCATTCCATTCCATTCCATTACATTACATTTCATTCCTTTCTTTCCACATGATCACACTCTGTCACAAAAGTTGCAGTGCGGTGGCACAATCTCAGCTGACATAACCTTTTACCATGCCATTGCATTCTATTCCATCCCATTCCATTCCATGCTATTTCACTAAACTTGACTGCACTCCACTCTATTCCATTCCACTCTATCTCATTCCACTCTACTCCATTCTAATCTACTCAACTGCACTCCACTCCACTCAATTCCACTCCATTCCATTCCACTCCTTTCCATTCCACTCCATTCCATTCCATTCCTGTCCACTTCATTCCATCCCACTACTCTCCACTCTATTCCATTATATTAAACTGCACTGCACTCCATTCTACTTCACTCGATTCCACTCCATTCCATTCCATTCCATCCCACTCCACTCCTCTGCACTCCATTCCATTCCAATTCATTCCACTCCTCTCCACTCCATTCCAATCCATTCTACTCCATTGTATTCCACACCACTCCATTCCATTCCGCTACTTTCCACTACACTTCGCTTTACTCCACTCCACTCCATTCCATTTCACTTCGTTCCATTCCTCTCCATTGGAATCCACTCCACGCCATTCCTCTCCACTCCATTCCATTCCATTCCATTCCATTCCAAACCACTCCACTCCACTCCATTCCATTCCACTCCACTCCACTCCATTCCACTCCAATCCTTTCCATTCCACTTCACTCCACTCCATTCCACTCCATTACACTCCATACCATTCCATTCCATCCCACACCAATCCACTGCACTCCTTTCCATTCCATTCCATCCCACATCACTCCACTCCATTCCAATCCATTCAACTCCATCCCACTCCACTCCACTCCATTCCATTCCATTCTATTCCATTCTGCTCCTTTCCACTCCACTCCACTCCATTCCATTTCACTGCATTCCATTCTTCTCCATTCGATTCCACTCCACTCCATTCCACTCCTCTCCATTCCAGTCCTTTCCGTTTCATACGACTCCATCCACTCCACTAAATTCCGTTCCATTCCACCAATCTCCACTCCACTCCACTCGATTACACTCCACTCGCTTCCAATCCACTCCATTCCACTCCACTCCATTCCATTCCATTTCATTCCACTCCACTCCATTCCATTCCATTTCATTCCACTCCACTCCATTCCATTCCATTTCATTCCACTCCACTCCATTCCATTCCATTTCATTCCTTTCCACTCCACTCAATTCCATTTCACTCCATTCCAATCCACTCCACTCCATTGCAATCCATTCAGCTACATTCCACTCTATTCCACTCCATTCCATCCCTTTCCATTTCATTCCGCTCCTTTCCACTCCATTCCACTCCATTCCAATCCGCTCCACTCAATTCCAGGTCATTCTTTTCCATTCCATTCCATTCCACTCCATTGAACTCGATGCCCCTCCAGTCCTCTCCATTCCACTCCATTCCATTCTATTTCAATCCATTTCATTCCACTCCATTTCACTCCACTTCTTTTCACTCCACTCCATTTCACTCCACTTCTTTTCACTCCACTCCATTCCTTCACATTACTCTTCACTCCAGTCCACTCCATCCCATTCCACTCCATTCCCCTCCCCTCCATTCCATTCCACTCCACTCCTCTCCATTCCTTTCCATTCCACTGCATTCCATTCCTCTCCATTCAACTCCATTCCACTCCACTCAACTCCACTGCATTCCATCCCATTCCATTTCATTCCATTCCACTCTACTCCACTCCACTCCATTCCACTCCAGTCCACTCCACTCTATTGCTTTCCACTCCACTCCATTCCAATCCACTACATTCCATTCAATTCCATTACATTACCTTCCACTCCACTCCACTCCTTTCCACTGCAATCCACGCCATTCCACTCCTCTTCAATCCAATCCATTCCATTCCATTCCACTCCATTCCATTGCATTCCACTCTACTCCCTTCCTGTCCAATCCATTCCATTCCAATCCATTCCATTCCGTTGCATTTAACTCAATTCCACTGCACCCCACTCCTTTCCCCTCCCCTGAACTCCGTTATAATCCATTCCACTATATTCTGTTCCATTCCACAGCATTCCATTACCATCCACTCCATTCCATTCCCTTCCACTCCATTCCACGCCACTCCACTTTACTCCACTCCACTCCACTCCACTTCACTCCACTCCACTCCACTCCACTCCAGTGAATTCCATTCCATTCCATTCCACTCCATTCCATTCCATTCCATTGCATCCCTTTCAACTCCAATCCACTCCATTCCACACCACTCCACTTATCTCCACTCCAATCCATTCCATTCCCTTCCTTTCTTTCCAGAGAATGTCACTCTGTCACAAAAGCTGGAGTGCAGTGGCTCAATCTCAGTTCTCCAATGCACTCCATCCCTCTCCATTGTATGACATGCAAGTCCACTACACCGCAGTCCAGTCCACTCTACTCCATTCCACTGCATTTGATTCCACTCCACTCAGATTCACTCCATTCCATTCCAGTCCATCCCACTCCAATCCATTCTATTTCACTCCATTCCTTTCACTTCCATTCCACTCCATTTCATTCTACTCCCCTTCACTCCACTCCATTCCATTCCACTCTACTCCAGTCCATTCTACTCAATTCCACTCCTCTCCTCTACACTGCATTCCAATCCAATCCACTCCATTCTGCTCTTTACCATTTAACTCCATTCCACTCCACTCCCCTCCCCTCCATTCCATTCCAATCCATTCTAATCCACACCATTCCACTGCATTCCACTTCACACCATTTCACTCCACTCAATTCTACTCCACTCCGTTCCATTCTATTCCACTCCATTCCTCTCAAATCCACTCAAATCGTTTCCACTCCACTCCATTCCATCTCATCATATTCCATTACAATCTATTGGACTCCACTCCACTCCAGTCCACTGAATTCCTCCTCATTCCATTCCGTCCCATTACATTCCTCAGCACTCCACACCACTTCACTCTTCTCCACTCCACTTCTCTCCCTTTCGTTCTTTTACATCCCATTCCATTCCAATGCACTCCACGTCACTCCATTCCAATCCAATCCAATACATTCCTTTCCATTCCATTCAACTCAATTCTACTCCAATCCAATGCATTCCATTCAAGAATATTCCACTCCATTCCAGTCCACTCCATTCCACTCGACTACATTCCATTCCATTCCACTCCACTCCACTCCATTCCATTCCACTCCATTCCACTTATCTACATTCCGTCCACTTCACTCCACTCCACTCCATTCAATTCCACTCCATTCCATTCCACTTCATTCCACTCCACTCCCCTCAATTTCACTCCATTCCATTCTATTCCATTCCACCTCACTGCACTCCATATCACTCCCCTGCACTCCATTCCACTCAACTCAACTCTATTGCACTCCACTCCACTCCATTCCATTCCATTCCATTCCATTTCATTCCATTCCATTCCACTCCTTTCCAGTACATTCCAATCCATTCCACTCGACTCCACTCCACTCAACTGAACAATTCCATTCCACTCCATTACATTACATTCCTCTGCATTCCATTCCATTCCGTTCCATTCCACTGCACTCCAATCCACTCCACTCCATTCCACTCCATTCCACCGCACTGCACTCCATTCCATTCCACTCCACTCCATTCCACTCCATTCGAATCCAACCCATTCCACCCCACTTCATTCCCTTCCACTTCATTCCACTCTGCTGCACTCCATTCCACTCCACTCCATTCGACAACAATCCACTCCATTCCATTCACTCCATTTCATTCCACTCCACTCCACTCCATGGCATTCAATTCCATTTCATTCCCCTCCATTTCACTCCACTCCACTCCATTCCATTCAACTCCAATCTTCTCCACTCCACTCCATTCCATTCCACTCCACACCATTCCACTCCATTCTATTCCACTCCACTTCATTTCAATCCACTTCATTCCATTCCATTCCATTCCATTCTGTTCCACTCCATTCCACTCCACTAAACTCCACCCCATTCCAATCCACTGCATTTCATTTCATTCCATTCCATTACACTACTTTAAATTCCACTCCTCTCCACTCCGTTGCATTACACTCCATTCTATTCCACTCCACTCCATTCCACTCCATTCCACTTCATTCCCTTACATTCCATTCCACTCCTTTCCCTGCCAATCAACTCCATTCCTTTCTATTCCATTCCACTCCATTCCATTCCCCTCCAGTCCATTCCACTCAATTCGAATTCACCCATTCCACCCCACTCCATTCCCTTCCATTTCATTCCACTCAGCTGCACTCCATTCCAATCCACTCCATTCCATACACTCCATTTCATTCCACTCCACTCCACTCCATGGCATTCCATTCAACTCCATTCCATTCCACTCAATTTCACTCCACTCCACTCCATTCCAATCCACTCCATTCCATTCAACTCCAATCTTCTCCACTCCACTCCATTCCATTCCAATCCATACCATTTCACTCCATTCTATTCCACTCCACTCCATTTCAATCCACTTCATTCCATTCAATTCCATTCTGTTCCACTCCATTCCACTCCACTAAACTCAATTCCATTCCAATCCACTGCATTTCATTCATTCCATTCCATTACACTACTTTAAATTCCACTCCTCTCCACTCCGTTGCATTACACTCCATTCTATTCCAATCCACTCCATTCCACTCCATTCCACTCCACGCCATTCCACTCCACCCTACTCCACTCCATTCCACTTCATTCCATTACACTCCATTCCACTCCTTTCCCTGCCACACAACTCCATTCCTTTCCATTCCATTCCACTCCATTGCATTCCATTCAATTCCACTTAACTGCATTCCATTACACTCCACGCCACTGCATTCCACTTCATTCCATTACATTCTGTTCCATTCCCCCACATTCCACTCCATTCCACTCCACTCAACAGCACTCCACTCCACTCTATTCCACTCCACTGCATTCCATTCAAATTCATTCCATTCTAACCCACTCGATTCCATTACACTCCATCCCACTCCATGCCACTCCATGCCGCTCCATGCCATTCCATTATATTCCATTCCTTTCCATTCCACACTTTTCAACTAAAATCCACTCCATTCCATTCTATTCCATTCCACTCCGTTTCACTCCATTCCATTCCATTGCACTCCACCCCACTCCATTCCACTCCACTTCACTCCTTTCCCTTCCATTCAATTCCATTCCATTGCTTTAAATTCCGTTCCATTAAACGCCTTTCCATTCCACTCCATTCCTGTCCATTCCAGTACGTTACACTCCACTCCACTCCATTCCACTCCATTCCATTCCACTCCTTTCCACACCACTGCATGCCATTCTATTCCACTCCACTCCACTCCTCTCCATTCCATCTCACTCCATTCCATTGAATTCCATTCCACTCCATTCCATTCCATTCAGTTCCTTTCCATTCCTTGCCACTCCATTACACTCCACTCCACTCCAATGCATTCCATTCCATTCCAGTAAACTCCACTGCATTTGATTCCATTACATTCCATTCGATTTTATTCAATTCCATTGCATTCCACTCCATTCCAGTCCTATCCATTCCATTCCACTCCACTCCAATCCTCTCCATTCCACTCCATTCCACGCCATTGCACTACCTTGCATTCCACTCCATTCCACTCCACTGCCTCCCATTCCATTCAACTCCATTCCACTCCACTCTATTCCACTGCACTCGATTCCACTCCACTCCCTTCTATTCCATTCAACTCCACTGACTCCCCTCCTTTCCACTCCATTCCGCTCCATTCCTTTCTTTTCCATTCCATTCCATTACTATCCAATCCACACCTCTCCTTCCCACTCCACTCCATTCAATTCCATTCCATTCCATTCTTCTCCACTTCACTCCCTTCGACTCCACTCCCCTCCATTCCACTCCAGTGCACTCCATTCCGTTCCATTTCATTCCACTCCACTCATCTACACTACATTCCACTCCAGTCCACTCCATTCCATTCGTTTCCATTCCATTCCATTCCAATCCATTCCCTTCCACTCCTCTCCACTCCACTACACTGCATTCCATTTCATTCCATTACATTTCACTAAATTGCATTCCTTTCCTTTCTTTTGGCAGGATATCACTGTGTCACTCAGGCTGCGGTTCTATTGCACAATCTCACCTCACATTACATGTCAACATTCCTTTACATTTCATTGCATTGTATTCCATTGCATTTCATTGCATTCCTTTCCATTCCATTCCATTGCATTCCATTCCACTCCTTTAAATTCCATTCCATGGCACTCCTTTCCATTCCATTCCACTCCACTCCACTCCATTCCATTTCATTATATTCCACTCTACTCCACTCTTTTCTTCTCCACTCCACTCTACTCCATTCCATTCCATTCCACTCCACTCCACTCCACTTCACTCCATTCCACTTTAGCCCAATCCAGTCCACTCCATTCCACTCCACTCCACTCCAGTCCACTCTATTCCACTCCACTCCACTCCACTCTATTCCACTCCATTCCGCTCCATTCCATTCTGGTTAATTCCTCTCCACTTCTCTCCACTCCACTCCAGTCCATTAAACTCCATTCCACTCCACTCCATTCCATTCCACTCCACTCCACTCCTCTCGAATCCACACCACTTCACTCTACTCTATTCCATTCCATTCCATTCCATTCCATTCCACACAATTGCATTCCATTCCATTCCATTCCACTACATTACATTTCACTCCTTTCCTTGCCGTTCCACTGCACACAATTCAATTCCATTCCATCCCACTCCTCTCAATTCCATTCTACTCCACTCCACTCCATTATACTCCACTCCATTCCATTCCACTCCACTGCATTCCACTCCACTCCACTCCACTCAGTTCCTTTCCATTCCATTCCTCTCATTCCATTCCACTTCACTCCACTCCATGCCACTGCATTCCACTCCAATCCATCGCACTCCACTCTTCTCCACTCCAATCCCCTCCACTCCACTCCATTTCATTCAACTCCAGTCTTTTCCATTTCACTCCTTTCCTTTCCTTTCCATTCTATTCCATTCCACTCCTCTCCGTTCCATTCCACTTCTTTCAACTCCGTACTATCCTCTAAGCTCCACTCCACTCTATTCCTTACATTACATTCCTTTCCCTTCCATTCTATTCCACTCCACTCCATTCCCCTCTATTCCATTCCACAGCACTGTATTCCATTCCGCTCCACTCCACACCATTCCACTCCACGCCACTCCATTCCACTCCACTCCATTCCATTCCAATCCACTCCACTCCATTCCACTCCACTCCACTCCTCTCCACTCTATTCCACTACGTTTTATTCCTTTCCACAACACTCCATTCCACACATTTCCACTCCATTACATTCCACTCCACTCCACTCCATTCCATTCCACTCCTATCCATTCCACTCCACTGCACTGCATTCCACACCACTCCACCACATTATACTCCATTACACTCCACTCCACTCTACTCCATTCCATTCACCTCCACTCCATGCCTTCCCACTCCATTTCATTCCATTCCATTCCACTTCGGTCCCCTCCATTTTATTCCATTAAGAAGTTTCACTCTATTCCATTCCATTACAGTGCTTTCCGTTCCATTCCATTCGACTCCACTCAATTCCACTCCATTCCATAACACTCCATTCCACTCCACTGCCCTCCATTCCACTCCACTCCACTCCACTCCTTTCCACTCCACTCCATTCCAATCCATCCCAATCGCCTCCACTCCTCTCTTTTCCATTCACCTCGACACCATTCCTTCCCACTCCATTCCATTCCATTCCACTCCTCTCCATTCCATTCCACTGCTTTCCACTCCATTTCGTTCTATTAACTTCCACTGTATTCCGCTCCATTCCATTCCATTCCATTCCAGTGCATTCCATTCCATTCCATTCGATTTCACTCCATTCCATTCTATTCCATTCCATTCCACAACACTCCATTCCACTCCTCTGAACTCCATTCCAATCCACTCTACTCCATTCCTTTCCAATCTGCTCCATTCCAATCCACTCCACTCCATTCCACTCCACTCAATTCCACTACACTCCACTCCACACCACTGCCTTCCACTCCACTCCATTCCAGTCCACTCCTTCCCAGTCCACTGCACTCCACTCCACTCCATTACACTACATTTCATTCCATTCCACTCTACTCCATTCCATTCCATTCAATTCCACTCCACTCCATTCCCCTCAACTCCATTCCATTTAACTCGATTCCATTCCATTTCATTCCATTTCATTCCATTCCAATCGTTCCATTCTACTCCACTCCATTCCAATCCATTTCATTGCATTCCACTTAACTCCAATCCATTCAACTCCATTCCATTTCATTCCCCTCCACTCCACTCCTTTCCACTCCATTCCATTCCACTGCATTCCATACCTCTCAACTCCACTCCACTCCAATCCATTCCACTCCACATCTATACATCCCACTGCATTCCATTCCATTCCACTCCTCACCATACCATTCCAATCCACTGTATTCCATTCCATTCCATTCTATTCCACTCCTCTATGTTCCATTGCACTCCTCTTCATTCAATTCCATTCCACTACATTTAATTCCATTCCACTTCTCTCCATTCCATTCCACTCCACTCCATTCCACTGCACACCACTCCACTCCATTCCACTGCACTCACTCCTGTCCACTCCTTTCCATTCCTCTCCACTCCACTCCACTCCATTCCATTCCCTTCCATTCCACTCCATTCCATTCCATTCCTTTCTTTACACAGGATTTCACTCTGTCACAAAAGCTGGAGTGCTGTGGAACAATCTCAGCTCACATTTCTTTTCACCATTCCACTGCATTCCATTCTTACCCATTCCATCCCATTCCATTCCATTCTATTTCACTCCTCTCCACTCCACTCCACTCCATTCCATTCCACTCGATCACATAACATTCGACTCTATTCCTCTCCACTCCTCTCCATTCCACTCCACTCCATTACATTCCATTTTACTCCATTGCATTCCATTCCTTTCTTTGACAGGATATCACTGAGTCACCCATGCTGGAGTGCAGAGACACAATCTCAGGTCACATTACATGTCATCTTTCCATTGCATTGCATTCTATTCCATAGCATTCCTTTGCATTCCATTGAATTCCATTCCATTCCATTCCATTCCACTTCGTTCCACTCCACTCCATTACATTCCATTACATCAGATTTCATTCCACTCCATTCCACTCTTCTTCTCTCCACTGCACTCCACTCCACTCCATTCCACTCCATCCCATTCCATTCCCCTTTATTCCACTGCATTTCCCTCCTCCCTTCTCCACTCCACTTCATTCCATTCCAATCAATCCCATTCCGTTCCAGTCCATTCCTCTCTTCTCCACTTCACTTCCCTCTACTCCACCCCAGTACACCCTATTCCATTCCGTTCCTTTCTTTAGAGAGCATCTCACTCTGTCACCCCGCTTGGAGTGCAGTGGCACAATGTCAGCTCACATTCCATTCCATTACTTTCCATTCCTTTTCGATTCTTTCCTTTCTCTTCCACTTTGCTCTGCTCTACTATGATCCAATCTGCTCCATTCCACTGCATACCATTCCATTCCATTCCATACTATTCCATTCCACTCAATTCCACTCCGTTCCACTACAATCCATTCTATTCCACTGCATTCCATTCCATTCCTTTCTTTTGACAGGATCTCCCTCTGTCACACGTGCTCTAGCGCAGTGGCACAATCTCAGCAAATATTTCTCCATCCAATTCCCTTCCGTTTCATTCCGTTTCCTTCCACTCCACTCCTCTCCAATCCACTCCATTCCATTCCACTCAATTCCACTCCGCTCCACTCCAATCCATTTCATTGTATTCCATTCCATTCCATTCCATTCCATGCCATTCCATTCCACTCCTTTCTTTCGACAGGTTTTCCCTCTGTCAAACAAGCTGTAGCGCAGCGGCACAATCTCAGCACGCATTACTCCATTCCGTTCCGTTCTGTTCCATTCCATTACATTCTGTTCCATTCCATCCCATTCCATTGCACTCCCTTCCACTCTACTCCACTTCACTCCACTATATTCCATTACATTGGATTCCGTTCCACCCCATTCCACTCCTCTCTACTCCACTGCACTCCACTCCACTCCATTCCACGGCACCAATTCCATTTTGCTCCATTTCACTGCACTCTACTCCACCCCACTCCACTCCACTTCCTTCCATCCCATTCCATCCCTCTCCATTCCACTCCATTCCACTTCACTCCACTACACTCCTGTCCACTCCATTACATTCAAACCCATTCCATTCCTCTCCATTCCAATACACTCCACTTCACTCCTGTCCTTTACAATCCACTCCATTCCATTCCATTCCATTCCATTCCATTCCATTCCACTGCATTCATTCAATTCCTTTCCTTTTAGAGAATCTCACGCTTTCTCTCAGCCTGGAGCACAGAGGCACAATCTTAGCTCACATTTCATTATTCCTTTTAATTTCATTGCATTCCTTTCCATTCCATTCCATTCCACTCCATATCATTCCAGTCCATTCGATTCCATTCCATTCCATTCCATTAAACTCCACTCCATTACATTCCATTCCATTACACTCCACTCCATTCCATTCCATTCCATTCCATTCCATTCCATTCCATTCCATTCCATTAAACTCCACTCCATTCCATTCCATTCCACTACACTCCACTCCATTCCATTCCATTCCATTCCATTACTCTGCACTCCACTCCACTCCACTGCACTCCATTCCACTCCACTCCATTCCATTCCATTCCATTCTATCCCACTCCATTCCATTCCACTCCATTCCATTCCATTCTTTTCTTTCCATAGGATCTCACTCTGTCACAAATGCTGATATGCAGTGGCACAATCTCAGCTCATATTACTTATTACCATTCCATTGCATTCCATTCCATCCCACGCCATTCCATTCTATTTCACTCTACTCCACTCCACTCCATTCCATTGCATTCCACTCCGTCCCATTCCATTCGACTCCGTTCCCCTCCACTCCACTTCACTCCATTCCATTCCTTTCTATACCATTCCATTCCATTCCGTTCCACTCTATTCCCTTTCATTTCATTCCATTCCAATCCATTCTATTCCATTCCATTCCATTCCATTCCATTTCATTCCATTCTATTCTATATCTTTCTTTCGACAGCATATCACTGTGTCACCCTAGCTGGATTGCACTGGCACCATCTAAGCTCACACTACTTGTCAACATTCCAATACACCGCTTTTTATTCTATTGCATTCCATTGCATTCCAAACAGTTCCACTCCATTCCATTCCATTCCATTCCATTCCATTCCATTTCATTCCATTCCATTCCATTCCATTCCGTTCCACTCCACTCCACTCCACTCGACTCCACTCCATTCCAATCTACTACATAACACTATATTCCACTCCACTCCACACCACTACATTCCATTCCATTCACCAACATTCCATTCCACTCCACTCCATTAAATTCCACTCCACTCCATTCCATTCCATTCATCTCCACTCCACTCCATTCCACTGCACTCTACTCCATTCCACTCCACTCCACTACTTTCCACTCCACTCCATTCCATTCCACTAAACTCCATTCCATTCCACTTCACTACACCCCTTTCCACTCCACTCCATTACACTGCACTCCACTCCATTCCATTCCACTCCACTGCACTCCATTCTGCTCCACTCCACTCCATTCCTCTCCACTCCAGTTCATTCCTCTCCACTCCATTCCTTTCTATTCCACTCCTTTTCATTCCATTCTGTTCTATTCCATTCCATTCCACTCCACTCCATTCCACTCCACTCCACTCCATTCCACTCCACTCCACTCCACTCCACTCCACTCCACTCCACTCCACTCCTTTCCATTCCATTCCCTTCCATTCCATTCTATTCCTTTATTTCCACAAGATCTCACTATGTCACAAAGGCAGAAGTGCAGTGGCACAATCTCAGCTCACTTTAGTTTTCAGCATTCCATTGCATTTCATTCCATCCCATTCCATTCCATTATTTTTCTCTCCAATCCACTCCACTCCACTCCATTGCATTCTACTCCGTCCCATTCCATTCGACGTCATTCCACTCCACTTCACTCCATCCATTCCACTCCATTCCATTCCATTTTACTCCAGTGCATTTCATTTCTCTCTTTCGACTGGATATCACTGTATCACCTAGTTTGGAGTGCAGTGGCACAATCTCAGCTCACATTACATGTCAACTTTCCTTTGCATTGCATTCTATTGGAATGCATTCCATTGTGTTCCATTCCATTCCATTCCATTCTATTCCATTCCATTCCATTCCATTCCATTCAATTCCGTTCCATTCTATTCTATTGCATTCCATTCACTTCAAATCCATTCCACTCCTTTCCACTCCACTGCACTCTGCTACATTCCATTACATCCGATTCTATTCTACTCCATTCCACTCGTCTCCACTCCTTTGTACCCAACTCCACTCCATTCCACTCCATCCCATTCCAATCTGCTCCATTCCACTGCACTTCTCTCCATCCCACTCCTCTCCACTTCATTCCATTCTATTCCACTCTATTTTACTCCACTCCACTTCACTCCACTCCACTCCAGTCTACTGTATTCCATTCCATTCCTGTCAATTCCATTCCACTCCATTCCACTCTATTCAATTCCACTCCATTCCATTCCATTCCATTCCATTCCTCTCCTTTCCACTCCACTCCACTCCAATTCATACCACTCCACTACAGTCCATTCCATTCCATTCCACTCATTTACAATCCACTCCATTCCACTCCACTCCATTGTACTCCACTTCAATCCACTCCTTTCCACTCCACTCCCATTCATTCCACTCTATTCCATTATACTCCACTCCACTCCACTCCTTTCCACTCCACTCCAATTCATTTCACTCCTCTCCATTCCATTCAGCACCACTCCACTCCATTCCATTCCATTCCATTCCACTCCACTCCATTTCATTCCATTCCATTCCACTCCACTACACTCCATTCCATTCAACTCCTCTCCACTCCATTCCATTCCACTCCACTGCATTCCACTAGACTCTAATGTATTCCACTCCACTGCTTTCCATTCCACTCCACCCGATTCCATTCCATCGCACTCCATTCCATTCCATTCCACTCCAGTCCTCTCCAATCCTCTCCATTACACTCCTCTCCATTCCACTCCACTGCACTCCACTCAACTCCTTTCCTTTCCTTTACATTCCATTCCATTCCTTTCTTCTCACAGAATATAATCCAGTCACAAAAGCTGGAGTGCAGTGTTAGTATCTCAGCTCACTTTTCTTTTCACCATTCCACCGCATTCCGTTCCATTTCGTACCATTGCATTCCATCACATTCCATTCTATTTCACTCCACTCCACTCTACTCCATTCCATTCCACTCCATTCCACTGCATTCCACTCCACTTTTCCCCACTCCACTTTTCCCCACTCCACTCCATTCCACTGCACTCAACTCCCCTCAACACCACTCCATTCCACTTCACTCCATTCCAATGCAGTAAAGTCCACTCCATTCCATTCCATTCCACTCCACTCCACTCCACTCTAGCTCACTCCTCTCCACTCGATTCCTCTCAACTCCACTCCATTCCACTCCACTTCACTGCATTCTATTCCATTCCACTCCATTGCCTTCCACTCCAATGCATTCCACTCCATTTCCACTCCACTTCATTCCACTGCACT